>NC_136503.1:12909849-13054849 GCF_053919585.1 Euprymna scolopes | reverse complement strand
AAAAGGTTTCCCATTAGACGACAACATGCTTGTTTCTTTAAGTCCAATTGCCAACAAATATCTATCGAGTCTTTCTGTAAATTAAGTTATCAATCCTTTTTATAATACTATTCCATCGTCTAGCTGGAAATCTCCCTCACGCTTATCTGCAAGTGGTGTTTCAGCTTCGTAAATGATGGACGATTAGTATAAAAAAGTATATAGGATCATTTTTTCGCTATACAAAGGAAAACATTGTTAGACGTGTAATATTGTACTCCAACATTTAACATTCAACCCCTCCAAACATGATGGAAATATACACTTGTGCCCGATATTATTCATACCCCCTCCTTGAAAATTGAGTTTATTAGGTATAACTTTGTAAGACTTTAGTGTTTACGTCCATATTGATACATATTCTTAATAAACCTCTTCTGATCATTTTCGTCATTTTAAAATCTCGGGATACTTGTGATAAAAGAAATATACAGCTATTTATAAAATCTGCAATGTTCAAAAATAATCATACCCCCTTATTTTTTCAGTATTAATCGAGTTTCTGACTGTTTGTTTCCTGTTTGATTCTTATTTTGAATGCTTTTATACAACCTTTGATTAATTTCATTTCGTGTTTTGCATTTTTCAGAAATTAAAATGATATCAACTGAAAACAAATAAAAGAATAAAAATTATTAGAATGGGGAAGAAAAAAGAGCTTAGTAATGATCTTAGGACTAAAATTGTGAATTCACATAAGGAGTGTTTAAGTTATGAGTCAATTTCCAAGAAATTTGAGGTCCCTACAGCAACAGTACAGAGCATCATCAAAAAATTCCAGAGCCACCACACAACAAACAACTTGATTGGTAGAGGAAGGAAAAGGAAACTGTCTGCTAGAGCCACTAGGAATATTGTAAGAAGTGTTAATGCAAATCCAACAACCACTACTAAGGACATTTTAGAAAATCTGGAGTCTTCTGGCATACAAATACCAAGGCAAACATTGCAAAGGACTCTGCATGAAAATGGTCTGAAAGGAAGAAGACCAAGAAGGACTCCATTGCACACCGGAAAACACCTTGCAGCACGTCTAAAGTTTGCTAGGACCCATTTGAATTCTCCAGAGTCCGTTTTCTCAAGTATTTTGTGGACTGACGAAACAAAAATTGAATTGTTTGGCCATATGGATGCTTCTTACGTTTGGAGGAAGAAAGGAGAAGCTTACAACCCAAAGAACACCATACCCTCGGTGAAACATGGTGGTGGTAGCCTAATGTTTTGGGGCTCCTTTTCGGCTAGTGGTCCAGGTAGTTTGGTCAAGATAGATGGAACCATGACGAAGGAGCAATATTTGGAGATACTCCAGAAAAAACATTAGACAGGATGCGGAGAAGCTCCATTTAGGACCAAACTGGGTCCTTCAACAGAATAATGATCCAAAACATACTGTCAAAATAGTCAAGAAATGGTTTGAGGATAATCAAATTAATGTTTTGGAATGGCCTAGCCAGAGTCCCGACCTGAACCCTATCGAAAACCTCTGGCACATATTGAAAACTGAGGTTAAAAAGCGGAAACCTAGAAATTTGAGGGATTTGGAGAACTACTGCATTGAAGAATGGTCAAAAATCAGTGTTGATGCTTGTAAAAACCTTGTTAATAAATATCCAAAACGGTTACAGGCAGTTATTAAGAATAAAGGGCATGCTATTGACTATTAGTAAGAGAGGTATGAATAATTTTGAACTAGTGCCATTATTGTTTTTCTTTGTATAATGCTTCAAACTTGCATAATTTATTTATTTGTTGAGTTTAAATTAAATGCTTATGCTTAATTTATTGTTTGAAATCCCTTTAATATTGTCTACCTTCTGGTTTGAGCAATATTCTTATAGAAATCTCAAAGATCCGAGGGGTATGAATAATATCGGGCACAAGTGTATATATTTAATCTTGTTATTTGTTGCATTCGCTTGTCTGTAAATTGTCATTTCTCTCTTTTTATTTTATATTTTATTTGTTCTTTCAATTTACTTCCGTTAATGGCGCTGCTAACTTCCGTTACGTCGAGGCTGACGCCAGCCACACTCGACCTCCGTGTTTACTCTAGTGGCAGAAAAAAAGTAATTTCTCTTGCTTGGGGATAAAGCTGCACGCAAACAAAAATATCCACACAACACCCATTTCTTTACACAATAAACTAATGCTCAACTGATAAACAAACACGAATAAAAATATTAATAACGCTTATTCATATCCATATCGATATCTGTAAGCATTAGCATCTGGAAAATAACAAATAGGTAATTAGAAAAAAACTGCAATACAGCGTTTGTTTTTCTATTAATCCATTAGTTCGCATTGTCCTCTAAATAAAACATCAAATAGTTTATTTTTTAAATCTATATGATCCATCTATATATCTATAAAAGTGAGAATTTATGTTAGGACACTTCTCAACCTATATACCCAACGAATTCTTGATCTACAGACTTCAAATTTGGTATATAGGGTATTCATACATGCAAAAAAAAAATTTAATCAGTTTATATCCGGAAAAAAGGCTGCTATGCGGTCTAAATTAAAAACTTGGTACATGGGGAGGGTGATCAGATTTTTATCTATTTGTCAAATGTTTCACGAATGCACATGCGCGAATCGTTTACGTGACATATTACTTACGTTAAGAATAAGTAAGTTTGAAAAAAGCTTTAAAATGACATGTCAAGCTGGCCTAATGGTTATCTTACTTGACTCACTGTCTGCAAGTAGTGCTTTCGATCTCAGCTCAAGTACTTTCTTTTTTTACTTGCAAGAATTGAACTGTTTAGATCATCATCATATCTTATCGCAATAGAAATTAACCCATAGCATGGCGGTGCTGTTTGCCTCCTTAAGATCTTGGTTTGAGTAATGAGGACCCAATCGGTAGTTTTCCCTAAGGTGGTGCATCGTTTGTACCTCTCCACATGAACATAAAGGTGAGGTGTCTAGGCCCCACTTGTGGAGATTGTCTTTTGTTTTGCCTACTTTAGCTCTGGCTCTATTTAGAGTCACCCAGTTTTTTCTACCAAGGTTTGAACCCTGGGGGAGTGTTTCTTTTGGGTCTGGTAGGGCTTCATTTTTATTTCTGCTGTTATAGTCTCGCCATCGTTCCATCCTATAGGAGGCAGCTTGCCTGGAATCGATTTCCTCTATATTGATGAAGCTACTGCGAGATTTTAGTCTTTGTCTCACTGATTGGTGGCCAAACAGTGAGTGCCTGTGGTCGTGAAGCTGTTTGTACCGTTCTATTTTGGTGATGACTTCTCGCCTGATATGTGGTGGTGGAATACCAGTTAGGCAGTATAGAGCTAGCAAGGGAGTTGGTCTTAGGGCACCAGCTATGGTCCGCTGTGGAATGGCACAATGCGAGAGCTGTTTGCCTCAGTGTTTTGGGGTCGGTACCCCAATTGCTGGTGGCAAGCTTACTGAGAAGGCTGTTTCGTGATGACAGCTTGCCTTACAATTTGGTAATGTGTTTTCTAAAAGAGAGTGTTCTGTCCAGAGTTACCCCCAGTTAGACTGGGAAAGGTTCATGGGTAAGCATGTTGTCATTCAACATGACTCTTATTCTCCGATTTGCTTGGTGATTATTAAGATGAAAGGCGCAAACCTGGGTCTTGTTTGGGCTTGCATTTAAGTACCACTTTTTGTAGTACCTAGAGAGAGTGGCTAGGGCATAAGAGAGTCTTTCTTCTATGATGGCAAAACGATTTTTTTAGGTGGCGATGCATAGGTCATCAGCATATATATATCTTTGTATATTTGGGTATTGTGGTTGGTCGTTAGTGTAGATATTGAATAGGTTAGAGCCAAAACTGGACCTTGTGGGAGGCCATTGTTTTGGATAAACCATCTACTCTTTTTGCCATCCATCTCAACATGGAAACGCTGATTACTAAGTAGACATTCAATTATGCTCACCAATGCTGAGTTTTGTATCATTTGGGCTACTTTTAGTATGAGTGCCCTGTGGTTGACAGTGTCATAGGCTGCTGTAAGGTCTACAAACACAGTGCCTGTTATTTTTTGGTCTCAAATCCATCCTCGATAAATTGGATCAGGTTTAAAATCTGGCTACACCATGACCGACCAGGTCTAAAGCCAGCTTGGTTAGCTGAGAGTTGTTCTTCCACTGTTTCCGTTATTCTGGCAAGTATCATGTGCTCATATAGTTTATAGAAAATGCACAGTAGAGAGATAGGTCGGTAGCTCTTAGGTGATGTGGGGTCTTTTCCAGGTTTTAGAATGGCTACTGCTCTTGCCCTTTTCCAGATTTCAGGGAGTTTGAGGGATCCCGCACAGTTATTTATTAGGACCAGTAACCACTTTCTTACAGTTATTCCAAAGTGTGCTACCATCTCTGTGGTTATTCCATCAAGGCCCGATGCCTTTCCATTTTTTAGTTGAGATATTGATGCAGTTATTTCGGCTTCTGAGAATGGTTCTAGATGGGCATTGCTGTTTTGCATGACATGGCTAAGTTCGGCTTTCATTCTCTTTTTCTTTCCTCTTTCTTTTTGTTGCGGTTTGCCATTCAGTAGCAGCTGATGGGCTACTTTAGAAAAACATAATATTTGCATGCACATTTCTCAAGTTCATTCCGTTGTTTTTGTTTGCATAATTTTCTTAAATTAATTTAACGTTACGTTTAATACCTACGGTGTTTCTGTTTATAATAAATAATAATTCTGCATTAATCAAAATATAATGTTGATTCATATTTTACGACCAGGCAACGCCGGGCGGCCTGCTAGTAATATTTGATAGTACTGCTTACTGCATAATTACTCTGAAGTAAGGATAAAATTCATCCATATATATCCCATTATCTCAGAGAGTTGTTGGAATCCCTTTAAAAATTCTTGTGAAATTTGCTAAATTTCTATTTTTTCGATGAGTGAACTATATTGCGCCGGACTATAATGTGTACATGTTGAATGTATAGGTTTTTGATTTTTAAAATACATCACATGTACCCAGTGTCCTATTTATAGGAGAGTCAATATTTTGCTTTCTAAAAAAAAATTTTTTTTTTCCTTTCAACGTCTGTCTGGACTCAATTTTTGTTATTACACAAAGTTTTAATTTAATAGTAAAAAAATAGATACCTAGAACCTTATGAGTAAATATTTCTCTGGCATGATTTTTTGCTAGACAATTGGAAGAATGACAAAGTGTTCAATGATTTATAGCAGTTGGAGGTTATAATAATAATTATAATAATTAGTTGACACGTGTTTTGAAAATCAAACCGAAAACGTTGTTTAGACTACGGGCCGGATAAAAACGTCGAGCACAAAGATCCCAGCAAAGGAAGTATCACATCGGTTTGACGCCCCTACTACGGATATTTCGTAATTCATATGCAAAACTAGGAAAACAAATGACTATAATTGAAGTATTTTATGGCTAAAAAAATGTGCCAAAAATAGGCTATGAATTATGGATGATCTCCTGAATGTGCGACCTTTGGAACGAATGTATAAGAGCCCAATACACAATTCAGGTCATTAGCTTTCCAACGAGCACTCATTTGTTAAATTCTGATTAATAGCAGCTGAGATTTGAAACTTATAAAATTGCCAAAAAGTGATATATATATATATATATATATATATATATATATATATATATATATATATATATATATATATATATATATATATCAATGACCTCCCTCTTGAAAAAGCCCGCATAAATCGGCGGAAACGTTGAGCGTTTAGGTCCTTCCACCCCCAGTTCATTTTTCTTATCGTCGGATTTCATCCACCTTAAGAATCATATATATATATATATATATATATATATATATATATATATATATATAAGATGATTGCAACGTATTGTCAGACGAGAGCTACTCCCTCAGTCACTAAAAGTCCATGTGCCTGAATATGACTTTTTAGCCCTGCCAGCGACTTGCACACCCTCAAGCAGACATGATACTGAAAACGTTCACTGATTTGTATGAAACTAACTGCAGCGGAACCTTATTATCGTGGGCTTTCATGTGATTAACAAAATCTGCCTTAGACAACAGAGCCCGATCACACACCTTACAGATCCAGAGATCTCCATGGTTGGGTGACAAGGTTTGTCATTTCCTACATGTTCTCTTAAGCTTCGCTCGGTCTATTTTGGCTGCTTCAAAGTGTTCTGCACCCCTGTATATCAGTGTCCTCCACTGCTTGTGATCATACGCTAGGGACTCCCAACTGTCAACAGGAATATGAAAGCTCACCAGACTCTCCTTGATGCTATCACGAAAATGTTTTTTTGGGCTTGTGCTGGGGTCTTTTTCCAAGAAAGAGCTCACCATAGAACAATTGTTTTGGGAGTCGATAGTCTTCAAACTGGATGAGATGACCCGCCCAATGCAACTGGTTCTTAACAACAATGGTAACACTACTGGTTGTTTTTGCCTTTTTTAAGACATGGATCAGGGACAAAGCTATACCACTTTAAACCAAGAATGTGTCTAAGGCAGTGCTGATGGAACCTCTCGAGCAATTGTATATGTGACCGGTACAAGGTCCAAGTTTCAGATGCGTAGAGTAGGGAGGGTACTACACATGCTTGATATACTGAAATTCTAGTTGTCAGAGTTAGATCACCGTCAGACCAGACTCTATCTTGTAACCTTCTAAAAGCATCAGATGCCTTGCTGATTCTCTGTCTTATTTCCGCAATAAGTGTGCCACCATTTGATAAGGCACTCCCAAGGTAGACAAAATTTTTTACGATTTCAAGGCGCTTTCCACAGACAAAGATATCAGGTTCCACATAGAGATCATCGGGAGCGGGAGTGTACATGACTTTAGTTTTCTTAATGCTGTCAGTCCGAAGCAGGTACAAACATTTGTAAAGCGATCCATCACTAGTTGCATATCTACTGGGGAGTGTGTTACCAGGTCAGCATCATCAGTATACAACAGTTCCTTAACAAGTCCATCACTAACAAGTGTTTTGGCTTGGAATCTTCTGAGGTTGAACACCTTTCCAGTCGTTCGGAATCTAATATAAAGACCCATATCACAATGATGGAAACCATACCAGAGCACAGCAGTCAAATAGAGCGAAAACAATGTTGGTGCAGCTATATCACCCTGCTTCACACCATTATCAATGGGGAATTCTTCCGAAAGCCGACCATTGAAGTTGACGCGACCTTTCATACTATGATGAAGTTGCTTGAACTTGTCTCTAAAAACAGGTGTACAGTTAAATTTTTCCAGCACTTTTGACTGTGTCAAACGCCTTGGTTAAGTCCACAAACACCTGGCAAAGAAGCATACGCTGTTCAATACATTTCTCCAAGAGCTGTCTAGCAGAAAACACCATATCTAAAGTTCCTCGCCCATCTCTAAAACCAGACTGGGATTCCGGAAGGATATTTGGACATACATCCTTTCCAATCGGTTTAGCAAGAGCCGTGCAAATACCTTTCCAACCGCACTCAGCAGCGAGATACCTCGATAATTTCCATAATCAGACCTTGTACCCTTTCATTTGTACAACATAACCAAGATGGCATCTACCCAATCTTGGGCAACCGGGTCACCCTGCCATACTGACAGTATCAAAGAGTGGACCACACAATATACATTGACACCACCATGTATCAGCAACTCAACAAGGATGCCATCCAGTCCAGGGGCTTTGTTCGAGTTTATCTGTTTTATGCAGTCAACTGTTTCCGCAAGAGTCGATTCAACATCAAGTTCCGGACAAAAGGAACATTGAGGGATACTTTCTATTGCAGCAACATCAACATTGGATGGGTTGTAAAAAAGATCATGAAAGTGTTCATGCCATTGATGCATAATTTCATCTGAGGTTTTCAGCAAGGTTTTCCTGTCCTTCGCCAGGAGTGGTGTAGTTAAAGAGGATTTCGGGCCATAAGCCTGATGAAGCAGAATGTAGAATGTCTTGACATCTCTATGATCGTAGGCAGTCTGTATCTTCCTGGAGAGGTCAGACCACCATTTGTTTTTTATTTGGCGCACACAACACTGAACCTCACTCCAAACAGAAGAAAAGTGGGCAGCGAGCGCTGGCTCGTTCAGAGATGAAGAGTTGAGAAGTTTCAAATAAGCTTTCCGCTTTCTATCAATTTGAGGCTTAATTTGATTGAAACTATCAGCAAACCAATCTCTATGTCTGAGAACCTTCAATCCAAGAGCTTCAACACCTTTTTGATATATTGTATATCTTACTGTCTCTCAGTCACAATCTGAGAAATCCACCTGGTTGAAAGCAGATTTCAAGGAACTTCGTACGACTGGATCCTTCAATTTGAAACCATAAATACGTTTATGCACTTTGACACCATTGAAACGGCTTTTTTGCGAACTGTAATTCTCAGTTTAGCTCTAACCATTAAATTATCAGTACCACAGTCAGCACTACGCATTATTCTAACTTTGCAAAGATTTCCAAGATCACCACGTCTACACAGTATGTAATCAAGCGAATGGCCTTGTTTAGATTGGGGATGGAACCAGGTCTCCTTGTTTTTCTGGTGGGAAAAAGTGTTGGTGATAACAAGATTTAGTTCACTGCAGAGATGGAGAAGCAGCATACCATTTGAATTGACTCTACCAATGCCATGTGGACCCAATGGCGACCAAGCCTCATTGTCTGATCCAACCCGTGCATTGAAGTCACCAAGAACCACCAAACTCTCAGCACTTGGCAAACTGGTGATAACAGATCTAAGCATATGATAAAAGGAAGTAATATCGTCTTCAGGCGAAGTAAGAGTCAGCGCGTAGACAGAAAGAATATTCATATAACGACCAGCAGCAAGCGGCATTCTCAATGTCATTGCACGGTCATTTATGCCTACTGGCTATTCGATCTTGTCAATTAAGGAGTTCTTAACTGCAAAACCAACACCAGCCTCACGCCTCTCTTTTTCAGCTCTACCAGACCAGAAGATCGTGTAGCCCGACTCGTGCTCAATCAGTTGATCCTCACCTGTGAAACGTGTCTCAGAGAGTTCAGCAATGTCTATATTGTATCTTTGCAATTGCTTAGTCAAAATTGCAGTCTTCCATTCTAGTTTTTATCATTGTCAATAAGTGTTCTCACATTCCAGCAACAGGGCTGGAGTGGGTGTCGTTTAGCATAATATCTTCTGTTCCTGTTAATATGGACAGCCATCACCAATAGGACATTTTTCTTTTTGTTTTTTTTTCACAAATGTCTGAGGAAGTATCTGTACAAAGATGTTATTCCATAGATTTAGCTTTGTACGACAGCTAGTCTCGGTTAAAAAATGTTGATATCCAGCAACAAGCAAGAGCAAGATAGCCAGCAACAAATCAAACTGCAGACCAGTTTAATGGGGGTACTGGTCTTCCGCTTTATGTTTTTTAGATCAGAGATTTGCTTCTCCTAGAGAGGCTGCCTACAACATGGCTTTCTGGAGCCCTCTCCACCCCAGATAAAACAAATCCATCGCATGCAACATGTAAAACAGAGCAGTCATAAATCTTTTTTTTTTTAAATTGAGAGAAGCGTTTAAAAACGGTATTATTCCTCAATGATCATGACGATGTTGATGATGTTTACAATTCAATTCACACGATAATAAAAATGAAAATAAATCCAACACAAGCAATACGTAAAACAAAGCAGTCATGAATCTCGATGTTTTTGTTTTTTGTTTTTTTTTATTGAGAGGAGCGTTTAAAAACGGTATAATTCCTCAATGGTCATGATATATTCTATAATTGTATCCCATTTCGCAAGAAAAGGTGAGATAAAACATATGAGAAATATTTGAAATCAAGTTTCCTCTTGTTGTTATTTCAGATCATTTGAAACCATAGCAGCAAGTTTTGGTCACCTTTTTATCAAGTAAGTGTTTGGGTAATATATAATATATATATGAAAACGAATAAAGAAAAGTTATAAGCTTATATACTTTTCCTATTCCTTTTTTATACATTTCCATTCATATATATATATATATATATATATATATATATATATATATATATATATATATATATATATATATATATATATATACTAGTAAGACGACTGCTCTTGCCCGGTCGTAAAATAAGTTTCAAAATTATATTTCGATTTTTTTTTTTTTTTTTTTTTTTTACAAAGGCATCACCACATTATCAAGGCCCAGAGGCCACTCAAGGATAAGGGTTAAAGAGTGTACAGTAGAAGTTGGTCAATATAGTAATCATTAGTAATGAAAATTTGGTAAATTTAATAACTTATATGGAACGGCTCATCAAGAACTTATTTACCTTAGACTTGAACACAACCATATTGTAGTCAGCCGGAAAGCAGGAAAACGGAAGACAATTCCACAGGCGTGCAGTTCTAAGAAAGAAGCTTTGTTCATGGAATCTATGTTTAGGTTTAGGCACAGATAAAGAGTGGGGGAAATTATTGATAGTGTTTACAGCTAGACGAGTGTTTCTTGTGAAAGTTTGGCGAGGGGGGACCATAGATTGAAGCTCAGTTGAACACTTTCCATGAAAATAACGATACATCAGAGACAAACTCGCAACATCTGTTCTGTGAGATAGAGGTTGTAAGGAGGAGAAAAGGACATCTCCTACGAGGCTACGAAGTCTATTTTGAACTCTATCAAGGCAGGACAAGTCCTTTCTAGCAGCTCCTGCCCAGATGTGGCAACAGTATTCCATCCTTGGACGTACCTGGCTCTTATATAGATAGAGAATAGCATCAGCAGTGAGATATCTATTGGATCGATAGAAAGATCCCACCATTTTTCCAGCGGCCTTGGCAACAGATTTGATATACGTGTTCCATTTAAGATCAGGAGTAATGGTCAAGCCCAGAAGCTTGTCAAAACTTGAGGCCTCCTGAAGACGAGAGCCATTCATTTCAATTGATGACAAATGTGGATTAAAATGTTGATGATGTAAAGAGAGAAGCTTGGTTTTAGATGCATTAAAAGTAACCAGCCACTCCTTTCCCCATTGTACTACATGCTCAAGATCAGAGGAGAGAGAATTGGAGAGTACTTGCTCGTTTACTGTCTTAGATGTGGTACCATAAATGGTAGTGTCGTCAGCATAAATGTCTACAAATGATGTAAGGATATGATTTGGAAGATCATTAATGTAGATCAGGAAAAGAGTTGGGCCCAGGATGGATCCCTGAGGGACACCGGCATTAATACTGTGAGCTTCTGATTTTTGCCCCTCAACTACTACTCTTATGAACCTATCAGAAAGAAATGATTTAATAATTGAGAAGACTTTTCCAGCTATACCATAGCTAGTGATCTTATGAAGTAAACCTTTATGCCATACCCTATCAAAGGCTTTAGATATGTCAAGAGCAATTGTCCTAGAAAGATTGCCACCGTCGAGAGATTTGCTAATCCTATGCGATATAACTGTAAGGACATCTGCTGTAGATCTAGCAGAACGGAAACCATATTGAGTGTCACTAAGAAGGTTATTTTTGTTGAGATGTTTGATTACTTCTGTATTTAACACAGATTCTAGCAACTTACTCATGACGCACAGGAGACTTATTGGCCTGTACTGAGAGGGGGATGAGCGATCACCTGAATTCTTAAATACAGGGCATACTGATGAGATTTTCCAGGGAGATGGGAAACTATTCTCCTTAAGACAACGTTTAAACAGTTTTGTAAGTATGGGCGCTAGTTCAGGTTGAAGTTTTTTGAGTACTATAATTGGAATACCATCAGGGCCAGTTGCTTTACTGGAATCAAGGTTTTTGATTAGCTTGGCAACATCACGTACAGATATACGTATATCACATAGCGTGTTTTCTGATACAGGAGGAAATATTGGGGGTTGGCGGTCTTGGTCGCAAAGGGTAGAATTAGCTGCAAAGTTCTTGACAAAGAGTTTGGCTTTGTCTGATGCTGACGAGATTACCTCAGGTCCATTGATAATAGTTGGGATGGAGCACACGCTTCTGTTCAGGATTCTGTTTGCTATTTGCCAAAACTGGTGGGAACCAAGCCGCTGCTCAGCTACTTTGGACTTAACAGATTGAGCATACAACTCTCTTGCGTTCCTTATTACTTTCTTACAATGGTTGCTGGCAGTCCTGAAAACGGCTTTAGTTTCCATACATCTATTACGTTTGAAGCAGTGGAAAAAGTGATTTCTGTGCGCAATGGCAGCAGCACATTCTGGAGAGAACCATGGCTGGCTGTTAGGTTTTTGCTGAAACTTTTTAGAGGGTATGAAATGGTCAATACCTACAATTAACCATTCAGTTAGGTCTAATACTATAGAGGACACATCCTTTTTAAACATGGAATGCAGAGGTAGATCAGATATAAATGTACGGAAGCTATCCCAGTCAGCCTTAGTGTATCGATATACTGTACGATGAAGTGGTACGTCTGGGGACTTATTACATTTCATTTTTATCTTAATTGATACAACAGAGTGGTCGGAAGATCCAAGAGGCGACAGAACAGAAACTGAACATAGTTCAGGGCAAGTTGTGAGAAAAAGGTCTAGTAGGCTCGCATACTGGCCGTCATTATCGGGCACACGGGTAGGTTCCTGAACAATCTGAGTGAGGTCATAGGCAATGGAGAAATCATGACAGAACCTCCCCTCATCATCGGTCTTGTTTGAGTGGGTCAACCATTCGACGTTGTGAACATTGAAGTCTCCACATACGTGAATGTTAGCTGAAGGATAAGTAGAAAGGACTTGGTCAATTTTCTCAGATATGCTTTGAAAGATAGTAACTCCGCTGTTGTGGGGGCGATAGAGAGTAAATATAAATGCAGTAGTGTGAGCTAAAGCAACCCGGAAGCACATATAGGGTAAGTTAGGATCTTCCCTGGAGATGTCCCTCCCACATGGAAAGCTATCTTTAATATAGGCCCATATTCCATGCCCATGGCGATCTTGGGGGTCAGATTTAGAAGTTAAGTTAGAGTATCCTGTAATTGCAAACTCATCTAGGGAAATAGCCTGTCTAATGCCAGTTTCACTTAAAAATAAAAGGTCTGGTTTAGTCTCCTGTAATTGGGTTTCAACCTCTGGAAGGTTAGAACGTAGACCCCTGATGTTGGAGAAGGAGACATGGTAGTAGGGGTCTACGTTGGAAGTTGGAGAACCGGGTTTAATCGTGTATTTTTTCTTGAAACTTGTCATGATGAAATTTTGGAATTTGTGGACTAGGTCGACAGATTTACTTAGAGCAGGACAGAGAGGGGAAACTAAGAGAGAAAAAGAAACGAAGAATTGTTTTTTTTTTTTTTGTACCACATGATAAGGTAAAGCCGTAACAATTACCCACTAGTATGGCATCGAGAGGCCCCACCAGAAGCTACTGCATGGTCCAGATTCCATTCACCAAATGGCAATACAGCAGCCCCAGTACTTTGCACCTGCTGATAGGACAGCCTCCTTAGTGGTTAATCCAAGGTTCGGGTCCCTGACTATCAGGCGGATAACGTCAGCCCAGACAAAACGTTTACCTCCAGCACCCTTACTAGTGACATGGCTACAAGGATAGACATAGAAACAGAAAATTTCCACCAACTCTGCCAACTGTTCGCGCAAAAATACTGCCAACCTAGAAAACAGCTTTTTCTTCTCCCTTTGTCAGAAAAATCACTCATTTAAAAAATGAGGACTGAGGGACAAATAAGAAGAAGCGAGAGTAACAGGAGCTGCCGATAACGCATCCACAATGCGTTTTCTACTCTCCATATATTAATGCAGATTTCGTATTTATTATTATATTATATTTGACCATATATATATATATATATATAGTTATGATTTAAAATTAAAAAAAAAAAATGATTCGAGCGCCGCCATCGAGAATCGAAACCAAAACGTTAAGCGTACGATTTATTTTTCCTTTGATGTTAATACCTGAGTTATGAATCATGTTTGCTGCAAGGCTTAAAATTAACACATAAACTAATAGCTATTACATTGCACATGCATATTCGTAATGCCGTCGTCCGACCTTCACCTGGCAAATTCAATTTTTTAATTTTTACACGTTTGCACCGATTTTCCTCTGCTAAAACCCAATTATATATAAAGTTTAGCAAGGATTCGAATGCCCTATATATTAAATTTTATGTCTGTAAACCAAAAACTAACAGGAGTTGGTAGGCAAACTTTTTTAAGCAAATATATATACACATACATGAATATATATAGAAGCAGGTTTGTGTTTACTATAACCTTTTTACTCAGATATTACGTAAGTATAAATCACGTAGACTTACTACATGAATATAATTACACGTAATAGTTAACTAAAAATGATCATGCTATAAGAAAACTAAAAAAACTAATAGGGAATTAATTAAAATGAATGTTTAAAAGAATATGCAAATAAGCTAGATCTTTTGCAGATAAATGCAATCCCACGAGCAATATAACAAAGTTGTATTTTTCTAATTTCCTTGGCCTTTGGGCAAAGATCAAAGTGTAGTATCAAAGTGTAGTATCTTTGGCCTTCGGGACAAGATCAAAGTGTAGCATCTGTTCTGATACCTACATCGTGCGAGACAGTGCTGTTCTGGCGACACATTCTCGTGCCCGGAACACCTGACAAGCTTTTTGGGTCGCGTTCTGTCCGCACCCCAACTTTGTCTGTCTTTCTCTGCTCTCCCCCCCCTCCCCCACGGGGGGATCCGAGCTGATAATTTACGACCTTCCCGCGAGGGAGGGTCGGAAACACCTTCTCTCTTCCCTCCACTAACTTCCCACTCCCTCTCTCAGTTCTATCTCCCCTCTTGCCGCCTTTTGGCGCCATCTCTTTTTGGCGCCAAAGTCAGCTCCCCACTTTGGACGCTGATTCCACGTCACTTTTTTCAGTGAATTTTTTAAAAGAGGGACCCAAAACGGACACCCCCAGCCCGGGGGCCACCAATATGGATACCCCCAGCCAGGGGGCTACTGCTCCCCAAGAGGACGAATCCCCAACAGGAGAAAAAACTACTGCTGATGGGGCATACCGCCCGGGTATGACACCATTGGACGCTCCCCAGGAGGGGGAAAATTTAACAACAGCTCCCCCTGAGGGCGACAATATGGATACCCTCAGCCAGGGGCCCACCAATATGGATACCCCCAGCCAGGGGGCTACTGCTCCCCAAGAGGACGAATCCCCAACAGGAGAAAAAACTACTGCTGATGGGACGTACCGCCCGGGTATGACACCATTGGACGCTCCCCAGGAGGGGGAAAATTTAACAACAGCTCCCCCCGAGGGCGACTCCCCCCCAAAGGGGAGCAAAACCAAAATCGGTCGTAGCATCTCACTCCAACCACAAAAAGGAGGAGGTGCCAGACCAAAAGGACAATAAAGGGGACAGCGCTCCCCAGGAGGGCTGATCTCCCAAAAGGGGAGCAGATCAAGAAAATGAGGGGGCATACCGCCTGGACCTCACAAACGAGGAAGGGGCAGATGGCCTCAAAGTAAACAAAAAAAAAACATGCTCCCCAAGAGGCCGACTCCCCAAAACGGGAAGCTGCTCCCGAAAAAGACACTAAAAAGGGAACCGCCGCCCAAAAATGTGACACTCCCACAAAAGGACTGACCAAGACATCTGGGGAGGCAGGAAGCGTCGCCAATAAACAGGCAGGGGCGACCTCCATAAATGACCAAAAACGGTCTAACCCCACTAAAGACCCCATACCAACACCAACAAGAGGGTCTGCGTGGGGGAAGACCGTAGAAAAACAACTGTCCCCTCAAGAGTATAGAGACCTGTACCTGACAAAGTACAGACAATACATAGAGGGGGCAGATATAAAACCCATACCAGGTGCCTGGGAGGCGATTGAGGGCAGAGTCCTGTCCTTTGCCATTTCCGATATACCGGAAAACCGCCTCCTAGGGATGAAGAAGGAAGACATGGCGGGGCTCCTCCACAAACTTAACATCCCAGTACTATACCTGTACCAGAGGAGCTTCGCTGTGTGGGACATCCTCCTACCCACCAAGGATGATGCGGAGAGACTCTCCCTCCAAGAAATAAAGCATGGGAGAGTCAAACTAATACCTGAATACCAGGGCAAGAGAAGGACTCGGGTGCAGGTATTTAATGTGGCAACCCAAATACCTGTGGAAGTATTAGGATGCCTCTTCAGCCAGTACGGTGAGGTAGAACAGGTGACCCCAGTACGGTCAAAAACTGGGACTCACCTGGGCTGCTACACAATAGCAATGAGGCTGAAGAGGGAGGGTGTTCGAGCATATACCACCGTTGCTGACATACAAAGACGCCAGCATAACGGTAGTGGTGGAGGGCCGTCGTCCACACTGTTGGTTCTGCCAAAAGCAGGGCCACATGGCTAGGAGTTGCCCCCAAAGGGTAACCCCTAATCAAATAACCCAAAAGGCGGTCACAGCCCCTGAGACAACGCCCGCACCAAAACAGGCGGCAACAACCCCTGCAACTGCAGCACCAACCCCAGCTCCAAGGAAAACCCAAACCACCCAGGAGGCCAAGGGGGAAGAATGGAGCACGGTAGTGAGACAAAAGCGGAAACACATAATCCCTTCTGCCACCGTCCCACCACTAGCCCAAAAATCGAGGCAGGAGCCTCTGCAAATGCAGCAACAACAGCCACCGCAGCCAATGCCGCGGAAACAACTGCAGCAACAACTACTGCAGCAGCAAAATCAGCAAGTGCAGCAGAAGCAGCAGCAGCAACGACACCAGCGAGAGCAGCAACAACAAAAACAGCTTCAGCAGCAAATAGAGGAGCAGACACAACCAACGGTCCCCACACCAATCGAGACGGGGATCAAGCGGAGAAAAGACTACTCCTCTGAGGATGAATCCGCAAGTGAGAGGGAGAGGAACTCACCTCTCCCCGGTTCATTCGAAAGAATGAAAAAGGAAAACAAAAGAAGAAAAGTGAGAGGGAGAGGAACTCTCCCTCTCACTTCTCAAAAGAAGAAAAGTGAGAGGGAGAGGAACTCACCTCTCCCCGGTTCATTCGAAAGAATGAAAAAGGAAAACAAAAGAAGAAAAGAGGAAGAAAAGGTGGCCCCCACTCCCTGTGAACATACACCACCCCTAACAAAAAAATCCACTTCCACCCCCAAACCACACACTGCACCAACACCAGACACCACATCAACACCAGACACCGCACCAACACCAGACACCACACCAACACCAGACACCGCACCAACACCAACACCAGACACCGCACCAACACCAAACACCGCACCAACACCAGACACCACACAAACACCAACACCAACACCAGGCACCACACAAACACCCGTCCCCACACCAAGGCAAACTGAGCCACTACCCCAAAAAGAAAAGGAAAAGAATGAACCGAGGGAGGGGAGAGACTCCTCTGCCTCTTGCAGACCAACCAGACTAAAGGTCCTTGCCCCTGAGGAACTATGTAATGTAGACCCTCTATCTGTTGCCAAAGACATTTCCCATCGGCAGAGGAAAAACTTAAAACCTCTGCTCGATTACAAACAGATAGAGGGGAAAGATGTAAATATCCTCTCAAATTTCCCGGACGCCCCACTCCTAATAACGTTTGTCAGAACTCCAGAGGCCTGCAAGACCAACTTGTGGACAAGGTTGCAGGCCGCTGAAGGGGCGTTTCCGGGAATTGAACTGGTGAAAAAAATGACCCTTCTCTTGATGAACTGTCAAAACAATGCAAGGGAAGGGTCCCCGTGTTGGTCCATCCATCACTCCACAGGGCCATAAAATTAATTTATCCTTTGGACGTCGGCGGCATTGCGAGAGAAGGTCAGGATATGAAAAACCTGACCACCTTGAGCATGGCACATAACGTCGGCGTCCTCTCCCCAGCTGACTTTGGAGCTGAGTGTGACACACCCTAAGGTAGGTACCATGGCTTTGAATTTGGCTAGTTTGAATGCGAGGGGCTTGAGATCACCGGGCCGGGCGGCTCGCCTCCGGCACGACCTCTTGTCCCTGGGAGTGGATGTGGCTGCGATTCAGGAGACGCATTTCGTTTCCTCTGTGGACTGTCAGGTGCTGGCCAGAGATTTTGAGGTTTTCTCAGCATATGGCAGCCCGTGGGGGAAGGGAGTTTCCGTGCTGGTTAAACGTACCCTGTCGGCGACGGTCGACGTTGTCCAGAGATGCGGTGGGCAGGCTGGTTGTGGCCGATGTTGCCGTAAAAGATTCTGTGTTTCGGGTGATCGTGGTTCATGCGCCCAGCACCGCTCGTGAGAGGGTCTCATTCTTCAGTCAGCTTGACGCGTTTGCAGATTGTCGGAAGCGGGTAGTGCTAATAGGAGATTGGAACGCTATCTTAGACCCCGAGATAGATAAGGTAGGAGGCGATGCTAGAGGATCGGAGAGGTGCGAGTCCAGCCTGGCTGATCTGATGGCTAGATGCGGTCTGGTCGACAGGTTTCGGTTCGAGCACCCGGGGCGGGAGATGTGGACGTGGACCAATAGCGTTTCCTCCTATCCAAATACCTATTTGGACAGGATGTTAGTTAGGAGAGGCGAAGTAGAGTTCTTATCTTGTCCCACGTTCACTTGGCTAGGCCAGACGGACCATAAATTAGTTATGGCCCGGCTGAAGCTAGGAAATAGGCCTAAGTTAGCGGGGTACTGGAAGTTAAACACCTCCCTTCTGGAGATACAAGACTTCCAAGATCAGTTAAGAGAATTGATTAAAAAGGCACTAGTGGGGACGGTTACCGGGAGTAAGTGGTGGTTAGGTCTCAAAGCCAAGATCAGAAGCTTCTCCGTCAAGTATGCCCAGCGCCTCGCACTAGATAAGCCAAGACGAAGAAGCAGCTAGAGCAGAAACTAGCCCAGGCTACGGGTGAGGGTGATAGGGTTAGTCAGGAACTAGCTAAGCAGGACCTTCTACGCGAGACTAGCGAGCGTTACGAAGGCCAAGTAGTTAGAGCTAGGCTTAGAAAGATAGGTAACGAAGCAGTCAATTCTGATGCAGACGTGCGCCGTGAGGTTTCTAGGCGTGGCTCGGACAAATATATTGCGAAAGTCAAACATCCGGATGGACGCACCCTGGAATCGACTCGGGAGATCTGCGAGGGGTTTCGAGAACATTTCGAGAAGCGTTTTACGCAGCAGCCCGATCTTCCGGTCCTTGAGTTTAGCGACTATTTGGCCGACTCTCCCCGCCTCGATGCGGCTAGAGCGGCTGGTTGCCAGGGCCGGGTGACGGAGCGGGAGGTCTTTACTGCGCTGAAGCAGGTCAGCTGTGACAGATCGCCAGGACTTGATGGTCTGCCATACGAACTGTACTTGAGGCTGTCGCCCATGTTTCTGCCTCTTCTGACGGATATGTTCAACCATTGGTTTGCTCAGGGATCCATCCCAGGGCAGGTGACCAAGGGAGTGATCACATTGCTGAAGAAAGGTGACGGGCATGGATGGGAAAAGTTAGACGACTACAGGCCCATAACTCTGCTAAACACAGAGTTGAAGATTTTGGCCAAGGTCCTGTCGAATCGGCTGCAGGTTGTTATCGACGAGTTGGTTGAACTGGAACAGAACTACGCTGTGAAGGGGAGATCGATTCAGAACAACTTGCACCTGATCCGCACGATCCTAGAGGGGGGAATAGATGACGACACGGAAGCCACGCTGATAAACTTAGATCAGTCCAAAGCTTTCGATAGGGTCGACCATTGTTTCCTGGCATCTGTCTTAGAGGCCGCCGGTTTTAAACCGGACTTTTGCAAGTGGATCTCCATAATGTATCGACAGCCCATGGCTGTCGTGCAAGTAAACAGAAAGCGCTCGAAACCCTTTGTTATCTCTCGGTCGGTTCGTCAGGGTTGTCCACTGTCGCCCCTGCTTTATGTCCTGGCTTTGGAGCCTCTTCTCCGCAAGCTGAGACATGGGGAGGCAAATTCGACTCTGCGCGGAATGGCTCTGCCTGGTGGCTCAGCTGCCAAGGTATCCGCGTTCGCCGATGATGTCACGATCTTCGTGTTGGGCTTCAGAGACATTGAGGTCGTGTCAGAGGCACTCACACAGTACGAAAGAATCACGGGGGCCAAGATAAACCGCAACAAGTCGGTAGGACTGCGGTTGGGCGCATGAAGTGGCAACGCAAACCTCCCTGCGCCCTTCAGCTGGACAGATGGCCCGGTCCGGATCCTCGGCGTGTGGTTCGGACCGGGTCTCCAGCTTGACAAGAATTGGTTGGAGGTACGGTCAAAGGTGGAGGCTGCAGTCAATTCGTGGCTTCCTAGGAAACTTTCCTTAAAGGGTAGAGCTGAGGCGTGCGCCACTTACGTCTTTCCTCTCATCCTTTACCGACTGGCCGTACTTCCCCTGCCTGCACAACACCTAAAAGCTCTTGTCGAACTCTTGTCCTCGCTCCTTTGGGACAGAGGAAGACACTGGGTGAGCAGACAGGTCTGTATTCAACGTCCGTGTGAGGGAGGCTTGGGAATGCCGGACTTGAAGTGTCATCGAGATGCTGAGAGGCTGGCTTTCCTGAGCCACTATATGCAGGATGACCAACCGTGGCACCCCGTGGTTACTGCCGCCTTCCCCGACCTCGTTCTCGACCCTTCCATCGAGAGCCGTCACAGGCCGCAGGGAGAATCTGCCTACATGAAAGAGTGCCGAGCCGCGCTAAAACGACTACCAAGGTCCAGTGACCTTGTGACTGCTACCCGTAGGGAACTCCACAGGGATCTAGTGAAGGGGGCCGCTAACGACCCGCTATGCGCGCGTTTGGGGTGGCAGCAGAGTGAGATCCGCTCCGCGTGGAGCTGGGCGCCAGGTTCGAGTCATCTGAACAATTCGGAGTTCTCTCTGACCTGGCGATTGGCCCGAAATGCACTTCCACTCAACAGCATACAATGCAGTTCCGGGTTTTTGGAGTCGCCTGATTGTCCCCGTTGTGGGACAACGGCCGTAGAAACTACGGATCATGCTTTCTTCGATTGCCGCGAACTCCGCCAGTACTGGTCGTATGTCAGCAGAGTGACGGCTGGCATTGATCCTGAGCATCCTCGCCCAATTACTGTATCCAATGTTGTGGACAACGTGAGGCCGCCGTGGGACTGGGAAAGACAAATGGTCTACGTTACGATCCTGGCCGTGGCGAGAATGATGATTTGGACGTCGCGTCTGCAAGGTTGCCGGGGGGTGTTGTCTTTTTCTGATCAAGATCTGATCGCCTTCTTTAAACACCAACTACGGTTGAAGATCAGATGTGATAGAAGAAGGCTGCATCGCGCGGCATTTGACAGAAGATGGATACATGTGGCAAGTCTGTGTGTACGAAGAGGAGCCAAATTTGAATACGTGTTCCCCGCCTAGGTGTGGAACGCGCAGTTCTGTAAAGTAAAATTAAACAAGTAGTCTCTCAGCTAGCTGAGTGTGTGTTCCATCCCTCCCCGATTAGGAAGCCTCCAAGATCCCCATCCCCTCTTACCTGCAATTTTTGTTTTCACCCCTTCCTCTAAATTTTACCCATCTTGGAGAAAAAGAAATACAAACTAACCTCCATCCCTTACCCACAAAAATTTTCTTTTCTCCATTCACCCCCATCTAGAGGGCATCCCCACCTAGAGACTGACCCGCAGAAGCGAGGTTCCTTTTACAAACCTAGTGGAACGGGCAGTCTATCAACTAGACGGGGTTGGGAGGGTCCTACTAATCACCTTTTGTTTTTTCTTCCCCCGCCCTCGACACAAATGAATTATTGTTACCATTTTATTGTTATCTTTTTTGTTTTTACACGTCAATAAAAAATGTTTTAAAAATTGGGAGTTACTAGGACGTCCCCCAATATGAAAGGGTGAATGCGGTATTATGGTGAAAGAAGATACTAGCTGGGAGAAACTTTTGACTTTGTTTAGTTCTGGAGTGACAAGGATGACCAACGACCCCCAAAATCCCCCCTTTTGAGTTGGCCATGTGCCTAAGTTTTTTGTTCATCGTTAATTTTTTCTGTATTTTTTAACATGAATAAAAGATTTAATATCTCAAAGTGTAGTATCTGTTCCGGCAGATACTGCAAGCAAAGACCATATGTGGGGGCGACCCCACATATAAGACCCTTCATACCAATTGTCACTATCCAGCTCCCCTACTCCCCGGGGAGTTGGTCCCCATTTCCCCTTAACTCCTCACTTTAAAAATCGGCCTTGTGCCTAATTTGCTCAGTGGGGGAGCAAATAAATACCTCAAAGTGTAGTATCTGACCGATGTTACACTTAAGGTAATTTGTCTCGGTCAATGAAGGGGACACCCCCTATACTGGGACGATTATTATTTTTAGTCTCAACCAGAGTAGCCCTTTTGCATTTCTTTCAGGGAGCTGGTTTAATCCCACATTAAAAACGATCTCGTGTCACATTTTGCTTTGGTGGGAAGGCAAATACGTAAATACTAATAGAAAAAAAGTTGTTGTTTTTGATATGTATATCAATACACAATATATATATATATATACATACATATATATATATATATATATATATATATATATATAAGTGAACGTATTTGTGTGTCTGTGTAAATTTCTCTTACGCAATAACTCTGTCAATTTTAGTCTACAGACTCGAAATTTGATATACATGGTACTGAGATTTGGTAAAATCAATGTGATCGGATTTCGGCCAGAAATTTGGCTGATCAAAGTTCAACGATTTGACCTTGTCTACCAAACTCCTCCGACAATTTCCGGTCTAGACACTTGAAATTTTAGATATAGGTTCCTTGGACATGGATCTAACTTAATAACTTGATTTGAGTAAAAAAAAAAAAAATAATTTTAAGGGGTCATAATAGGGTTCAAAGTTAAAAAAAATGACCGTTGTTTTTTTGTTTTTTATCAACATACACCTTCAGACACGCGGGCAACGCCGGGCTGAAATGCTAGTATATATATATATATATATATATATATATATATATATATATATATATATATATATATATATATATAAACACGATAGGGGAAAACTCACTAGAGCTCTTTCAACTATCATCTCGGCAGGAGAAAATCGATAGTACAACTAAAAACTATTACCGTCGAAAATAATGTGAACGTGGGTGAATTTTAAGAACTAAAACAGATTAAAATAAACAATTTCATTAACCATCCGTGGAAAATCCGATTAAAATGGCACCGCGTGGAAGAAAAATAAAACCGATTAAACGCTTTTATAAAAAAACTCCTTCGGCCGGCACAAAGAGGTTTGTGAATAGCGATAAAGACAGATTACAGAATTTTAAAACTCTATTTTATACTTACTGCCCAGCATGGATTCTCAACCAAATGCTGGTCAATAGCAACGTCTAAATTCGCTTAGGAAGAAAGACTCAAGAATTCCGCTTTTCCCGGTCTAAACCTGAATGGAATGTACTTGAATTGCCTGTTTTCAAGCTGACTATCAATTGGTCATATTCAAGTCCAACGTAAACAAATTCTTGATAAAACGTCTACTTAAGTAGTCCAATTTAGCAAATTTCCGCTACTAACGATTACTACGATATTGTCCCATCGACTAATGTACATTCATTAACCTTTATCCTCGAGTGGACTCCGAGCCTTCATAAGTGGTGATTTCTATGTAAATGTAACTCAGAATATTCTGTGTAGCTTAATTGCCATATAAATTTTCATAACTTACTATATATATATATATATATATATATATATATATATATATATATATGTGTGTGTGTGTGTGTGTGTGTGTGTGTGTGTGTGTGTGTGTGTGCTACTGATCAAAAAGTTAAGACCACTTACAAATCTTTAAAAAACACTTTTTTTAAGGATAGATTTTAAACCCTTCCGACTTAAGGTTATAATACTACAATCTAAAAGGTTATGGAAACGAAAGGTACATTCCAAAAATTTTATATAAAAATTTGCATTTTTATTAAATTAGGCTTTTTACGCATAATCAAATTTATAAAACCAAGGATAAAAATTGTTAGATTTATGGTAATTCTAATGTATTTAGTTTAGTTAGAGATTAGAAATCACTGTGTAAATGTGTTACTATGCCTAAAGCAAGAAAACTAACCGAAGCCGAGCGCTCTCGAATTCTAGGATTCCATAAGCAAGGTTTGTCACAGCGAGCGATAGCAGCTAAGGTTAATCGTAGTAAAACTGTTATTTGCAACTTTCTAAAAACACTGAGAATTATGGAAAAGCAAAATCCTTTGGCAGCCTCCCCCTCCCAAATCTCTCCTGCATTGAGTAGGAGAATCAGACGGGTTGTTATGAATGACAGAGGACTTTGTTCTAGTAAAATAACGGCGGTTACAGATGCTGATTACAGTCGAACAACCATCAAACGACACTTACAATAAAAAGGCATGGTAAGCAAAAAGCGTAAACAAATTCCTCGATTACTTCCGCGTCACAAAGTGGACCGTCTAAGATTTGATCGTGAATACCAAACCTGGGATGTTGAGAAGCGGAAGAAAGTCCTCTAGTCTGATGAGAAAAAATTCAATTTAGATGGTCCTGATGGCTTCCAGCGATATTGGCATGACAAAAACATGCTGCTTGAAATTTTTTCCACACGTCATAGTGGTGGAGGGTCTGTAATGGTATGGGGTGCCTTTTCTTACAGAGGAACGAAGGAGCTCCATGTGGTGTAGGGTCGTCAGACAGCAGCTGGTTATGTTAGCATTCTACAAAAAGCATCTTTGATGATGATGGGTCATCGTTTGTATGGAGATGGATGGTTATTCCAACAGGATAATGCTGCAATCCACACTGCAAAACGGACCTTGAGCTTTCTATAAGAAAATGGAGTCCATCTCTTGGGACATCCTGCATGCTCACTGGACTTGAACCCAATTGAAAATGTTTGGGGATAGATGACAAGAGAGATTTTTCGAAATGGCAAACAATATTCAACAAAAAATGAACTTCGTAAAGCCATCTTCAGAAACTGGAGCAGGATCCCCGCATCTTAATGGAAACCCTTATTTCCAGTTTGCCCCAAAGATTTTTTAAAGTCATCAAAAGCAGTGGAGGTAAAACTCATTATTAAGTTTGATTGTTGAATGTTTTCATACACTTTTCATACACTTTTTGTATAATTTAATAGAATTTTTGTCTCTCGTTTTATAATTTTGATCATGTGTAAAAAGCCTAAATTAATAATACACATTAAATTTAAAAAAATGAATCTTTAGAATGTAGCTTTTTGTTTCCATAATATTTTAGATTGTAGTATTGGTAACCTTAATCGGAAGAGTTTAAAATCTATCCTTAAAAAAATATTTTTAAATGGTGTTAAATTTTTGATCAGCAGTTTATATATACATATATATATATATATATATATATATATATATGTCCGCTCACATACACTTTTCACGATAAATCTAGAACCCAGGATTAGATAGAATCGAGCAATTGCACCGACAACGGACAACGCCAGACCCAAAGTGGGTTTCGATGTACTGCATCTCATCAGTGACGTGCTCCGACATAGGCGCGAACCCAGGGCGTTGCACGCACGAAGTGTGCAATACTGACGACCTAACCATATGGGCCACGGCGCAATCTATTGGCTATGCCTCGATTTTTAAATTCTTATATTTTTATCCAGTTCTACATTCTACGGTGTGACAAGCAACGCGTCCTATACAACTTAGATAGTTACCGCTGGTATGCGGGCGGTAGATATCGCATCTACAAACATTAACTGAAATTAGCCGACTCTCCAGGCACGATTTCGGAACAACCTATTTGTTGAGGGACATCACGTCCCTACAAAGGACGAACTGCTTTTTCTACACATATTAGACATTAGAAAAATATAAATAGATATATAAATACCCGTTCACATACACTTTTCACGATAAAGCTAGAACTCAGAATTAGATAGAATCGAGCAATTGCATCAACAACGGACAACGCGTGCGACGACCTGGGTTCGCGCCTATGTCGGAGCATGTCACTGATGAGATGCAGTACATCGAAACCCACTTTGTCGTTGTCCGTTGTCGATGCAATTGCTCGATTCTATCTAATTCTGGGGTCTAGCTTTATCGTGAAAAGTGTATGTGAACGGGTATTTATATATCTATTTATAATCTCTTAATGTCTAATATATATATATATATATATATATATATATATATATATATATATATATGCATATATATACATATATATACATTGAAAAAATGTATATATATAAAATATATCGCCTTATAAATATTTTGGGCGCAATATGAAATAATATAGATATATATATATATATGTAGATGCGTGAGAATATACGCATTTGCGCTTATTTTCTAATGTATATGTAAACAAAACAATTTAAATTCAAAGATCCATGATAGTTTGAATATAACAACACCGCTTATGTAAATATATAACAAGTTTTCTAGATTGCGAAGTCCAAAATTAATATTAATTTTACCAACCATTTTTTCAAAATAAAATCTTTGACACATTTACAGATTTGTTTAATTCATGGAGGACATTCGTATTTCTGTGTGAAAGAGAAAAATATTCTGAAATAAAAAAATACATAGCGATATATCAAATAAAATCCGACCCCCCCCAATCGCATTGAATCTATTTCTAGTTGCAGGAGAGTTTTAGTCATCACTACCTACTGTGAGCAGCCATCTTGTCTTAGTTTAAGGCATCATGGATCTCCACATTCGGTAAATAATTAACAAGATGAATAAAACCTTAGACTTGTTATATATATATATATATATATATATATATATATATATATATATATATATATATATATATATATATATATATATATATATATGCTAAAAGATGTACCCGGCGTTGCCCAGTATTACACGTAACGTAAAATTACTTGAAAAAAAAAATGAAGTAAAATAATACAGGTAAGGAACTAAGACACGTGCATGCTAGTATTATGTTTATTTTTTCTAAACAGTTCATTTCTTGTAAGTAAGTAAAAAAAAAAAACGATCTGAGAACGAAACAAAAACCTAAAATCAGGGAGTCATGTACGATAAGCATTAAGCCATCTTTACACGTTTTTTAAAAAGTGTTTTCAAACCTACGTATTTTTAGCATAATGGGAACGATTCCGCATACGCAACCGTAAAACAGTTGACAAACAGATAAAAATTCGATGACCCCAAAGTACCAATTTTTCAATTTTGACCGATTAGCAGCCCTTTTTAAGGATGAATACCGATTAAAAAGTTCTTCACATATCCGAATACCCTATATACCAAATAGATCGTAACTTCGTTGAGTATATAGGTTGAGAAGTGTCCTCATACACATGCTCACTCATGCATGTATATATGTGTGTGAGGGAGTGTGTGTGTGTGTGTGTGTGTGTGTGTGTGTATCTGTGTGTGCATACTACCTGAATTTTTATTTTTTACTTGTTTTCTCACGAATGTCTCACATAAACGTATATGTTTGGAAAATACATTCACGCGTTACTTCTATAGATATGCTTAATTTTTCTCAAAAAGGTACACACTTATTGCGTAAGCCTTCGACGTAATTAGAAATTATTAACTATAATAGACTAGCCTGTGTGCCCGGTGTTGCCCGAGTGTTTGGAGGTGTGTGCTGAACGAAACAGAAAAAGTAGTAGAAGGCAGGCAGGCTTGAACCCGTACCGCGAAGGAGGAAAAGAACTTGAAAAAAACGTGATGTCTTTGTTATTGCGCCCATCACCAAACCGGAAGTGACGAATGTTTAAATTAAGGCTAGTCAGTTGAAAATAGGGGATGACTTTCGAAAACATCGGTGAAAAAAGCGACTTCTTCCTGTAGAAAAGTGCCCAGTTGAGGGTGAAGGAGAATGCAGGAATTAATGTTTTTAGCTAAATTTTCGGTATTTGTCGTCCGAAGGGTCGATCTTCAAAACGATACCGATTTTGTGAAAATCCACCCCTCTGTCGAAAGTTTTAGGCATACATACATACATACATACATACATACATACATACATTTAAACAAACCGGTGAGATTTATATTATAGATTAAATAAAGGAACACCATATTAGCAGTGTTTTCAGATTAACAATATTAACTTCCGATGGTTTTCAAAACCGGAACTCGTTTGAATCGGTAAATAAGCGAAACAACCCAATTAATTAAGCGTTCAATGAGTATTGGGCTGGGTATTTAATAACCTAAAGAACGTGTATATAATATAAACCAATCAATGAACCGTTTGCAATACTTACTGTATATCGACATTAAATAATTAAATAAGAGGGTTGATATGCTATTTACAACAGGCTACACAAGTCGCCATACATCTTGATATGAGTAACCCTCTTTGGTTTACAGCCATCCTTGGTGTAATGACATGAGACAGATGGTATTTTACATGAATGGCGTTGCGAATCGCAAGGTGCTGGACATTCCCCTATTATCAACACATTTGTACATGGTAGAATGATTGCTAAATAATAGAGGAATCCAAAATACAATTACCTACCATTCCTAAGTATTTCGCCCGCGCACGGGTGTCGTTAGTGCATAATATAATATTCCTGTTGTTGCTATGTTTCGGAATTTTTATATTCAAATAATATAAACTAGCGGGCCAGGTGGAAATTCCATAGCGGCATCTTTCACATGTAATATATTGCTGTTAGGCATTCTGTGTATGTTCAAGTTGAATGGAGACCCCGCGATATTATTGTAGCTCTTTTGTTAAAACTGTAAAAATATTTATCTGAGTAATTTGGTTAATGTAGTGTCAGAATATATCTGGTTATAACAATATCCTTATAAGAGCCTGTGACATATTTCCATTGTATGAATGCTCGGCGCGAATGGAAAGACCACGATATCATTATACCATCTTTAGACAGAACAGATACCACCCTTGGATCCTATCCGACCTTTGTGGCCTTCGGGCCAAGATCAAAGTGTAGTAGCTGTCTGGCAGATGCTGCAATCAAAGACCATTGTCCTTGTGGCAATGGGCTTCTGGTTCATGTAGGGGCAACCCTATATACCAAGAGGCTCTCATTATCCAGCTACCATTTTCCACCCCTCGGGAGCTGTCCCCTCCCCCTTCTCCACATTAAAAAACGGCCTCATCCTAATTTGCTCAGTGTGGAAGCAAATAAGCACAGCCCTTGGATCCTAGCCAGTAGATCAAAAAGGCATATTTTAGTTTCACGTACGGTCCAAAAGCGACATCATTTATTTTTAATTATTTATTTTTTTACATTGCGTTTTCGGGAGATCCTATTTATTAAAAAGAAGGATAGAAGGTGACAACATACTACAAACATTAAATTTGTACATAGATACGCTAATTTTATGTACGTAATATATTTTCACCTTTTATCCTTCTTTTTTAATAAATAAGAACTCTCGATCGAATAAATTATAATCTGGAAACCGTGACAAAGGCTTTTTTTCTAGGGCAATTACTCTTGACATATCAAAGGCCTTTGATAGGGTATAGTATAAAGGCATACTTCACAAGATTTCCAGCTACAGCATAGAAATCTCTTTCGAATTATTAAATCATTTTTCTTTGATTGGTTCATAAGAGTAGTGGGGAATGGGCAGAAGTCGGAAGCTCTCAATATTAATGCTGGGGTCCCTTAGGGGTCTCTTAGGGGTCCATCATTGGTCCAACTCTCTTCTTGATCTACATTAATGATATCCCAATACTTTGTAGACATTTATATTGACGGGACTACCATCTATGGCAACACATCAAAGGCAATAAATGACCAAGTTCTTTCTGATTCTGTCTCCTCTGATCTTGAGCACGTAGTACAATGGGGAAAGAGGTGGCTGGTTAATTTTAATGCATCTAAAACCAAGTTTCTATCTTTACATCATCAATGGTCTGGTCCCCATTTGTCATCAATTGAAATGAATGAGTCTCGTCTTGGGGAGGCTCCCTGTATCGACAAGCTTCTGGGCTTGACCTTTACTCCTGATCTGAAATGGAACACATACATCAAGTCTGTTGCCAAGCTCGATGGAAAAATGGTGGGATACTTCTACCGCTCCAGTAGATATCTCACTGCTGATGCAATTCTCTATCTGTATAAGAGCCAAGTATGTGCAATGATGGAGTACTGTTGCCATATCTAGGCAGGTGCTGCTAGAAACAGCTTATCCTGCCTTGACAGAGTTCAAAATAAACTTCGTAGCTTAGTAGGGGATGCCTTTTTATCTTCCATGCAATCTATTTTCCACAGAAGAGATGTTGCGAGTTTGTCTCTACTGTACCGTTATTCCATGACAAGTGCTCGTCTGAGCTCCAATCTATAGCCCACCGTCGTCAAACTTTCACAAGAAACACCTGTCTAAAAATTGTCTGTATTTTTTAGATGAGGTGTTTTCATTTATTGAGATTGTCGGACTGACTTGTCACAACGTTTCGGCCGTTTTGCCCTCCGGCCTTCATCAGGTGTTTTGTATCGAACTGGGGAACCGTTTGTTAGGAGTCTCGAACCCAACCCTTTATTATTATTACGGAGTAACCGTGTTCGGACTCCAGCTAGGCTCTGGGACATAGTTGCTGATTCTGTTTTGAATGTTACTTTTCACTGCCTTCGTTCAGGATTGAACTCAGCACCTTTTCGGTAACTGTAAACTTTGATACAACGTCTAGGACCACTCGGCCATATGTCACTAGGAGTCCTAACAAACGGTTCCCCAGTTCGATACAAAACACCTGATGAAGGCCGGAGGGCAAAACGGCTGAAACGTTGTGACTATAACAACCAAGATGAGGAAGTCAGTCCGACAATCTCAATAAATAAACACCCGTCTAGCTGAAAACACTATCAATAATGATCCCCACTCTTTATCTAAAACCGAAACGTAGATTCCATGAACAAAGCTTCTTTCTCAGAACTGCGCGTCTGCGGAACTCTCTTCCGTTAGTCTGTTTTCCAGCTGACTACAATTTGGTTGTCTTCAAGTCCAATGTAAACAAATGAACCGTCCCATTTAATAATCTAATTTACTTACTACTTTCTACTACTAACGATTACTAAAGAATTATCCTACTGACTACTGTACACGCAATAACCTTTATTCTCGAGTGGCTGATAAGTAGTGATTGCTTTGAAAAAAAGTGAATTGTTCAGAAAAATACATAATATTCGTATGTACATGTTTTAGTGTCTGTATTAATTAAAATGTAAGATTTGTGAGTATTTTACGACTGGGCAACGCCGGGCGGCCTGCTAGTATATCTATAAACGTGAATGTATGAATGAAATTTAGTATATATTTTATTCAGACATATGGAAAACTTTTTAATCGGTTTTCACCCGGAAAATGGGCTGTAAAGGGGTCAAATAGAAAAAAATTGGTATATGGGATGATCGGATTTATACTTGTTTGTCAAGTATTTCATGTCCAAATTTGTTATGTTAAGAATATTTAGCTTGGAAAATCATGTCAAGCTTGTCTAATTGTTATCGTACTTGTCTCCCTGTATTAAGGTTTTGGTTTCGATTTCAGGTCGAGTATTTTTTTTTTTACTTAAAAGAAAGGCCGATTGCTAGTATAGTAATAAAATTATGCTGAAAACTAAATTTTCAATGATAAGAAAAAACCTATCAGGATAAACAAACGCGATTAAGATTAGCAAAAAGTGGAATTATTTATAAAAAGATAAGTAAAGTTACATAGAAACTCTATTATATTATTAAAGGATTACAAAAATAGAAATAAGGGAGAAACTTCTTATTATCGACTTATATATACATATATATATATATATATATATATATATATATATATATATATATAGTCTTTGAAGTTTTTAACATTTGAAACCACACAAAAAATTATTTTTTATCATTCATTAAAAAAAACATCTAGTCAGTAAGTCATTTAATCACCTGCAATCACTGCATCAACTCTCAAATTTACTATAATACCAATTTTTATATTTTTTAAGGGATCATCAGTTGTTTACCATGAAACACTGTTTCGGGGATTTAAAAACAAAACAGTGTATTACATCATGGCTCCCCAGCAGTGTTGATCAAACACCACCACCCTTAATCTTAGGAAGAAGACAAGTTACAAAAATTTTTATTCCCCAATTTCCTATTCTTAATTGTAATTACTAACCTTTTCATAGTATAAAAATGAATTTCTTACCTGTGCGATTCATCAATTTCCACATTTAAAATGGATACATTTTTTGATGTTTTAATTTATCATTCTTGTATTTATAAGATTTGGATTAATCCATTTAACTACTTATCACCCCCACTATAGTTAGTAGTTTGTATATTTACATTCTTATTTATTTAAAATTAGATATATAAAGGTTAAAAATATATATATACTAGCAAAAGTACCCGTCGTTGACTGGGTTCAAAAACAGCCTACAGAAAATGGACTCTGATTTATGAAAGTATGATAGGTAATGAAAAGGAAGGCTTGTAAAGAGATAGCTTCGAATTTAAGGGTATCAAAACCAAAGCAAAATATGATGAAAGTAAAAATAAAATAGATAAACCCCATAATTTATTATACCATACCTGTTCACTCTGAAACACTTATCACAATATACTGTGGATCTATATTAAAAAACCTTGTTAAACTTTGTGACATAGTTCCATTCTATGGAAGCCAGGCGCGAACGCAGACCCCACAATTTTATTATACCATCTCTATTTAAGTTAAAACATACTTATTAAAGTATTATTATGTACATCTATATCAAAAACACTTGTAAAGGTTTTTTGTTTTTTTAATTTTAAAATTTTTTATTTCCATACTTTGTGGACCAGGTGCAAACGCAGACCCCACAAGTTTTATGAGCCACCGTTCTGCGGGATCAGGTCTACCCATTCCTGTGTCTCGATACATCTATCATTATATGCAATCAGTTTTTAAAAATAGTCAACCATATAGGAGCCTATTCGTGACCAGAAACACACACACACACACACATTCAGCTTTATATTATATATATATATATATATATATATATATATATATATATATATATATAAGGGAGAAACTTATTATTATCGACTTATATATATATGTATATATATATGTATATATATATAAGTCGATAATATATATATATATATGTATATATATGTGTGTGTATATGTATATATGTGTGTGTGTATGTGTGTATATATTTATAATGATAAGTAGTATGGCTGACAGAACGAGGGCATGCTACCGCCGTGTGTTCCGTTCCAATTGTGTACAGATAGCCGAGATCAGCATAAAGATTCCTGATAAATCTGAAGAAGGTCGGAGGTTAGATCGACGGAAGCGTTGTATAAAATAAAACTCTAAATGAGAACAGTAGTCCGAAGAATCCAAATAATACGAATAATCAATCCTCATCTAAAAAAACAAAAAAAAACAAAACAAAACAAAAAACAGAAACATTGAAATAAATTATTGAATAGCTTAAACGCCTCATAAGTTTGGTTGCTTATGATTTAATGGCGATTCTGAATTATATTTTTCAGGTTAACCGAAGGAAATAAAAAAATCCAACGTAACAATTTCCATTCATCTAAAGGACGAACTTATTCTATTAATGGAAACTGAAATTGGATTCGTCATCTAAAATGTAAAACAACAAAATATGATGGCTTTTATTTGATTGTTTTATGTTTTATTATTTTGTTTTGTGTTTTATTTCCTGCTTTTAATAGCGAGCAATTTGGATATTGAAGCGAGACATGGCGACTAACAATGCATACAACAAAAAAGATGGCTTCCTTGGTGTGAAAAATCCGGGAAAGGAGATGAATAAAAGCAGAAAATTCGGATTTGTTGTGATTTTATTTTTAAACCTTTGAAAAATGGCTGAGTTTAGAAATATTTGCACAATGGAAAAAATAAATACAAAAATAAAAACACGAAACATATTTAGAAATCTCAACAACAATAACAACAACAGCAGCAGCAGCAACAACAACAACAACAACCAAAACAACAACAACAACAACAACAACAACAAACTAACAAAACAATAATAAAAATAACATTAATAATAACATCAATGGAAGAACTTGTATTATTTGGGCGACTGTTCTCATTTTGAATATATCGTTATCACGTGATAATCCTCGCTATTATTGGTTTTTATTTATTTCTATTTCTATATTAGTTCGATTTGTGATTTTGTTTCGAAAATTTTGAGACTTGGAGTGAAAATTTCTATTATTTGAATATAAAAATTCCGAAAAATAGCAACAATAAAAAAATTATATTGTGCACTGACGAGACCTGTGCGCGGGCGTTACACAGGAAAGTCGAAAAATCCTAGAAACTCATTCTCCCTCCCTTCCATCTCATATAATTATTTTTTACTCGTCTTTAAATATATATAAGTATTAGGCGTTGTGTTCTTTTAGTAATAATGAACATTTTAACGCTTTTATTAAGAAAATATTCATAGCAATGTATTTACGTAAAGGCTACGTGTTTTCAATTGGAAAAAAAATTGAGAGGATGAATTTTAAATAATAATGTATATTAATAATGCTACACAAACATAGGCAGCGAGGTAATATTTAATAGTAATAAGTGTATTTAAAAATACAAAAATTGTTCAAATTATTATTTTAAAGTAAATCATTGTCTTTTGAGAATGTATGTTATATGCTCGCTAATATTTATAATTAAAATTTCATGAAAATCGGGGGTATCTTAATCTTTTTTTTATTACATTTTTGACCCAAACAAGGCACATTACCATTTTGATGTAGGGGGTTACTATCAGGGACATAAGCTACAGGGGTACTATGTAGGGTGTTGGGCAGCAAGATCTCGGTTCACGTTACACTTGAACTTCTGCATGTCAGTACAGTTGGGGAAGCAGGGACCTGGAAGGGAAATCCAAAGTCTAGCGGGCCTGGGGAAGAAACTACTGGGGTAGAAGGCTCTCTTACATCTAGGGATCTCTATGTGAAGGGGTGGGATTTAGTTGTCTGTCGGGTTTGTCGGAGGTATTTATGTTGAGGGGATATAAGTGCTTGCAGTTCGAGCATTTACCATTTAAGTACTTGTAGAAAAGGCAGAGGGATGCCACATTTCGTCGATGGGACAAAGGCTGAGGCTTAGATGACAGTTCAGGACCTATCAGGTTGGCGACTCTCTTTTAAACCTTGTCTAGCAGCGAGAGACTAGTAGCAGATGCTCCAGCCCAAATATGGCAACAATCCTCCATACGTGGCCGAATGGTGGCTTTATAGAGCTACAGGATACTTTCGGGCATTAGTAGCTTTCTAGCACGGTAGAGAGAACCTACCTTCTTCGCAATGGTCCTGGCAATGCTCTCAATGTAATTGCTCCAACTCGTATTTCCTGTGAAATTTGGGCCGAGGAGTTTAAAAGATATACTTTCAGATAAAGAGTCTAAATCCTAAACACATTAGAGATTACTAGATGTAAGAAAGCCTTCTACTCCAATAGTTTCTTCCCAAAAACTGACTTGGAACTTCTTCCGGGATTCTGCTTTCCCAACCGTACTGACATGCAGAAGTTCAAGTGTAATGTAAACAGATATATTGTTGCTCATCTTCCTACACAGTATCCCTTCAACTTATATCCTCGATGGTAGCCCCCTCCCCCCTGCATCAAAGTGGCAGTGTTCCTTGTTTGGAGTAAAATGGAATTAAATATATATATATATATATATATATATATATATATATATATATATATATATATATATGATTAGTTTTTTTTGTTTTTTTTTGGAAAAAGAATTCCAGCAGAGTGCTCAATTAAAAGGAAAATCCAAATTTTAAGAGCGTATTTATATTTTGTGTACAGAAAGTTGTTAGTTGAGACAGATCATCGGTACCGTCAGTTTCAAGCCCGATAATAAGGCCCGTTTAAGGTATCCTTATCAAGCTCTCTTCAGCCAATATTCGTCTATCTTATATATATATATATATATATATATATATATATATATATATACATATATGTATGTGTGTGTATGTGTTTGCATATATATATGTGTATATATGTGTGTTTATGTATATATATGAGTGTGTGTGTGTGTGTGTGTGTGTGTGTGTGTGTGTGTGTGTGTGTGTGTGTAAGTACGACACAGACGCGTTGACACACCGATTCTCGTTAGTTCACCAATTTAAGCAACGTTCAGACCATTTGGAAATTCTAGACGCTGTATCTGCTCTCTGCTGTTTCCAGTTTTCGTGAACATAAATTTCACTGTCCACATCTACACACACACACACACACACACACACACACACACACACACACACACACACACACACACACACACACACGCACGCACGTACACACACATACTTACATATATATATACGTGTGTGTGTGTGTGTGTGTGTCTGTATAAGAAGCTCCCTCAGTCTTTGACAGACTATGAATACCTGCACTTGAAATTATTGTGGCGTGAGGTGCGCAATCACCAACCACACCTCTCCTAAGTCAACATTGGTAAATATTTAACAAAATTTTACGCGCAGGCATACACGTATATATTTCCCAAACTTACTACCTCGCTTAACTTACATAATATTGCGCACTGTTGAAGTAAATACTGAAAGCAAACATATCAAATGTTATGTTGATACATAAAATAATAATAAATATACACACATATATATACATTAGTGATGGGACGATTCCAATATTTTCCCCGATTCCGATACAATTATCGATTCCGATTCCGATTCATTATAAATCTATAATATAAATGTTTAACAAAAGCGTTGCTATTTATTTCCGATTATCGTAGAAACACATGTTTAATGCGCAAATATTTTCTGAAACAAATACATTTATTGTAAGCGATGATCTATAGATTAAAGTTTTAATTGTAGTTTAAAAGCAATGAACCAAAATCAAATAAAAATGACAATTACAAGAATCGTTTTTGGCATCGGAAAATTGGGGCAATTTTTTCCAGTTTTGATACCGATTTTTCCAATTTCTGTTTCCCATTCCGAATAATCGTCCAACCACTGATATATATATATATATATATATATATATATATATATATATATATATATATATATATATATATATATATATAGAGAGAGAGAGAGAGAGAGAGAGAGAGATACATACATACACACATACATACATACATACATAAAATAAAGAAAGGAGAGGGAGTAGAGTTTGTTAAACTTTAAAACTATATTAAATAATTTATCCCAAGACCTTCGTTGGAAAACTTTTCTACTTGAAATCAATGTAATTAATTTGCTCTGAAAATTTACGTCTTAATATTATGAGAGATCATCAGTTGTTTACCATTAAAAAAAACTGTTTAATACATTATAAAACAAAACAACAATTGATATCATGACTCACCAGTAGTGTTGATCAAAAGCCACGTCAAAAAAAAGAAAAGAACAAAAAAGTTTTGAATATTGAATCTTGCTTCTTTTTACTCTAGATGAATTATTCTGCTAATCTAATACAGTTATTAATAATCTTTCCATCTTCCATATCTTTCTCTCTCTCCTTATATGTATATATATATATATATATATATATATATATATATATATATATATATATATATATAGTGAGTTATAAAATATATATGGCGATTAAGCTACACTGAATATTCCGCGTTTCATCCACTCTAGGACTCTTCAGGCTTAGAGTGGATGAAACGCAGAATATTCAGTGTAGCTTGATCGCCATATATATTTCATAACTTATTAACTAACGTATTGAGCACTTTTGAAGTAAATACTTAAATTTTACGCATAAATTTATACCTTCGTATATTAGTTTATGTGAGTAAATGAAGTAGTTATATATATATATATATATATATATATATATATATATAGTAGTTATATATATAGTAGTTATATATATATAGTAGGTATATGTATATATATATATATATGTATTAAATTTATTTATACAAACATTGATGACTACATATGTGCATACATGTTTCTGTAATCACCCGTAATTGGAGAGATTACGTCTTCAGGCTAAGAATTACCTGCAAAAACTGAAATTTCAAGATATAAAAACATTTTTTTTATATCGTTTACAAAATTTGTTAAGAGGCCTTGCTGATCCTCCCCCATACAAACCCCTATTCTATGACAAGATTCTAATTTTGTAAACGATACAAGAAAATGTTTTTATATCTTTAAATTTCAGTTGTTACAGGTAATTCCTGGCCTGAAGACGTAATCTCTCCAATTACGTGTGATTACAGAAACATGTATGCACATATGTAGTCATCAATGTTTGTATAAATAAATTTAATACATATATATATGTATATATATACATATACCTACTATATATATAACTACTATATATATAACTACTATATATATATATATATATATATATATATATATATATATATATATTACAGAAACATGTATGCACATATGTAGCCATCAATTTTTGTATAAATAAATTTAATATACCTGCTCTGTTTACTCATTGAGCACTTCTTGGTAGACACATGTTGTTTCATTGGATGTACTTCTAGGAAACTAAACTCTACTGCCATAATATATATATATATATATATATATATATATATATATATATATATATATATATATATATATATATATATATATAATATAAAGCTGAACGTCTGTGTGTGGGTCTAGTCACGAATAGGCTCCTATATGGTTGACTATTATAGAAAACTGATCTCATATAATGATAGAAGATGTATCGAGACACAGGAGTGGGTATGTTTGATCTGGCGTAATGATGATTCATTAAAATTGTGGGGTCTGCATACGCGCCTGGTCCACAAAGTATGGAAATAAAAAAAAATTAAAATTAAAATAAACGTTTACAAGTGTTTTTGATATAGATGTACATAATAATACTTTGATACGTATGTTTTAACTTAAATAGGGATAGTATAATAAAATTGTGGGGTCTGTCTGTCTGTCTGTCTCTCTTTATATATATATATATATATATATATACACACATATATATATATGATTAATTCATTTAATCATATGAATTAATATACGAAGATGTAATTTTATGCGTACATTTATTACTTCAAGTGCTCAATACATAAGAAGAGCTACGTAGTAAGTTATGAAAATATATAAGGCAATTAATTCAAGCTTAAGCCTGACGAATTCTCACAAGAATGAAATGCGAAATATTTTGTGTAGCTTAATTGCCATATATATTTTCATAACTTACTACCTAGCTCAACCTATGTATTGAGCACTGTTGAAGTAAATACTGATAAATGTACGCATATCTTTATATATTTATGTGATTAAACGAAGCAATCATATATATATATATATATATATATATATATATATATATATAGAGAGAGAGAGAGAGAGAGAGGGGGGGAGGGAGAGAGAGAGAAAGAGAGTGAGGGGGGGAATATTTTCAGCATATACACATTTTTCATTATTTTTCTATATTTATATATAACGGATGTTGAAGAAAAAAAAAAAAAAAAGAAAAGGGAGGAAAGGTTTTAGAATTGTTTGTTTCCATGAAAACAAAAAATCGTCTCCTATGTTTTAATCTCATGGTTTAATCATTCGTTACATTTTCTTCTTTCTATTCATCATCATCATCATCATCATCATCATCATCATCATCATCATCATCATCACAGAACCTTTTCTTCTTTCTATTCAGCATCATCATCATCACAAAAAACCTTTTCTTGTTGTGAAAGGAATGTCTTACTTTCCGAGACACGAAGACCCCCCCCCACCGCCGACATAAAACGTCTTCGTATAAACACCTGTCTCCTACTCCTCCTCCCCCTTCATCCCACATAACCATCCCAATTTGCTGATTGTCTTGTATGCGAACAGGGGTAAAAGAAGATGTTTAATTAAATTGATTTTTTTTTCAATTAAACTTCCTCATCGCCCTCCCGGTCCTCACCTCCACCGAACGATGTGTGCCATGTTCTGTGATTTATTACAATGCCTCCGTTCAGTCCCAAAAGACAATGGATAGTTCCTATAAAGGAAGCTGCGCGTGAAATTGTGGAGCACGGGTTGCGCAATTCCTAACTACACCTCTCCTGAATCGGCACTGCTTTAGTCCAGTGGCAAGGTGAAGTCAAGGACAACTGAAAACGATGCCGAGATAAGCTGAGAACACATACAGCACCTTGAATTAATAAATGGTCACTCATTCTAGTACTGAACAGTCTGGGCGTTGCTTAACTTCGGTGATCTATCGGGAACCGGTGTGTCAACATGACTATCGTAGTTGATTTATTTACAGAAGGAAGTTTCTACCTGAAGTCTTTTTTATCATGTGTTTTAGAGAATGGAGACAGACAGACAAACGAACAGACTAACATATACGGATACATAGAAGTATACGGCACCGACGAATATACATAAAACAGGCAGACACACTATTGACTATTTTTTACAAGGAAGGTAATGCCTAAGAAGGCCCAGAAGTCACTCGAGGATGAGGAGACAACATTATGATGATCGATAGTGGTTGAAATTAAGTATAATTTGATTATTTAAGAGAATGGATCAACGAGAACTTGTTTACATTCGACTTGAAAGCGACCGTGTGTTGTATAACATGTAGTAGTAAGCGGGGGGCAGCTTTGTGGTACTATGTTCTACATGGCGGAAATTCTATTCTTTTACGTGAGAAAAAAGAAAGAAAAAGGGAGGAGAAAAAGACATCGCTTACTAGATTCCCAAATAGATTTAAAACTCTTGGCTAAGAGCAAATGTGTATAAACTGTTGTACACTCTATCTTTACAGTCTTTGGTTAGCGTGTGGGTAATCTTTCTAGATTGATGTAGTTTTTATTTTTGTCCTAATTCCGAGTGGTCTTTTTTTTTTAGGGAGCTGTATCTTCAGCATATTAGCACCAAACCTTGAGTCTAAATCTCCCCTTCTGAATAGAAACGCATGGAGATTAATACAAGCATACACATACATTACGTAACAACATACACATACATTACGTAACAACATACACATACATTACGTAACAACATACACATACCTTGCATAACAACATACACGTAGACGCTCGCATAGATATGTACACACAGACACGTATCTATACAGACATGTACACAGATAATAGAAGACCGACATAGACACACGTATACATACAGACACGCATATATAGCCATGCTCCACTCTCCCGCTTTTATTTGTTACGTTTTTTTTTTATGTTAATTGTCAGTGAGGCGGATGGTTATTTGAAGCCATTATTTATTTCAGTCCCTGTTCTGGGGGAGGGCAAAGTAAGACGAAAGCTCCTCTTTTTAATCTGGAAAAAAGATTCAGGTTTTAAAAAAAATGTATATTTTACATTGAAAAAAAAAAGCCACAGTATAGGATGATTTTTCTTGCCCTATTTACCTGTTTACACAGGTCATAACCCCTGAAAACCTTTAAAACATTGAAAACCCCTGAAAATCTGAGAATATTTATTAATACCTATTGTAAACATCTTACAAAAAGCGGCGGTTTCTATATTTCATGAAGAGGTATTGCTCACCCTTTTATGCCCTTTGCATGAAATTAAATTACCTAAATATGACCCACATTACGTACCTCTACATCTAGCAGCTGTGTTCCAATGTTTATGGTGACTTTTTATTTGGTTTGAGAGTGAACTCTGCTTATAGAAATATATAAATACTAGCAGGGCGCCAGGCGTTGCCCTGTCGTAAATACGCATAAATATATTCTAATTGATGTAGAATTATTATTTATTATAAACAGTAATGCCGTAAGTATTAAACGTAACTTCAAATCCATTTATAATTTATGTAAAAAGAAAAGAATAAAACTGAGACATGTGTATGTGAGTACTATGTCTTTTTCTAAACAGTTCAATTCTTGTAAGTAAAAACAACAGAAGATAAATACTCGAGTTGAGATCGAAATCAAAACTTAAAGACAGGGAGTCAAGTAGGATAATGATTAAGTCAGCTTGACACGATTTTGAAAAAGTGTTTTCAAACCTACCTATTCTTAACATAAAGAATTTGTCATGAGAACTATTCACCCATGAGCATCCTTAAAACTGTTAGCAAATATAAAAATCCGATCACCTCTTCATACTAATTTTTCAATTTTGACCTCCTAGCAGCCCTATTCCGGATGAAAACTGATCAATGTTTTCCACCTGTCTGAATATCCTATATACCAACATTCAAGTCAGTAGATCCACAGCCATCGTTCATTGCTGGCCATAGTGCATTGAGAATTGGAATGACTATGTTAAGAATTAAATTCTGGAACACAAAATGCCGCTTGTTTTAATGGCACTACTCCTGTCCATGTAGCTCTTCAATTTTTTTGAGTTAAAAAATAGGATGATTGTTTTGTTTTTTTTTGGAACGACCCTCGTAAATAGAGATATACGATTCCATATTATTATTATTTTTTTTAAATCCTTTAAGATGAGGCTTCATAATTGTATGTATATATATATATATATATATATATATATATATATATATATATATTTGCGGAATGTTATCACCATCTTCATATTTGTTATTTCGCCATATTTCGGCCAACTAATCCTCTGCCCTTCTTCAGGTGGTTCTTCAGGGGCAGAGTCTTGTAACTGTATCCAATAATTACTGCCTTCCATATTTGTAGTTATCTCAGCACATTTTGGCTAATATATCTTCCGGCCTCCTTTGGGTGGGAATGAAACTGCTATCTTCAGATAATCCTCAACGCCTCTATCCACCATGTCACGGGTCCCGAAGGGCGATAAAGGTTAGATCTTATGGTTTTATGAATCCAATGTTGTGTTCTTATTTGATCTTCCATTGTTGGGTCCGTACCAAATAATACATATTTTTTTTCGGAATCTTTTGTGATGAGACTTCATAATTCGAAGAAAGCCAGCGGATTAGTTGGCCGAAATATGGTGAATCAACAGCTATGAAGATAAGGATAACAGTCTGCAAAAATGAATATGTGTATGATTCCATTAGTCAAACGGTGAAAAGTAAGACAATAGAAAAAAGTCACACAAAAATAAAGAAAAGAAAAAAATAGAAAAGTAACAGTAAAAACACGCCAGTAATACGCTATCGGCAAAAATAAATTGGTTTCTTAAATGTCAATCTTTGAGTAGGAGAAGGATTTAAGTGGGAGAATAGATTTGAATTTGATAGTGAAGGGTAGTTTCAAGAAAAATAATTTGGGGAAAAGAGATCGCTACAAAATATTGGGAAACACGCATCTAGGATTATTTCTATTAACAAAAAAATAAAAACTGAACTGGACTGATTCACTGATCGAAAAATAAAATCCCGCTTCTATTAATCCAGCTGGTGTTCAACAGAATTAAGAATTACATGCATCAGCTCAGAAAGGGGACGCGTGCGCACAATCAACCGAATTTCGTACGTAAAATAATCTCGCAACCTGCACAATTTTTTTCGGGAGTTGTCCGAGATCTAATTTAAATCTTAAGCTGATTCATTTAAAAATAAAATCAGATCATTTTTAGAGAAATACTCAATCTCAAAAAACCCTATACATAGTCTCATCCATTATCCTTGCAATTATTAAACTTGCGAGACGCCACAATTGTTTCATCCTAATCCACGACATATCACCATCTTAAACTACGTGTGTAAAACCTTACGGTACAAACTGTCTAGAATCGAGTTGACAAAACTCTAGAACAGCGGGAGTTCACCACAGTTGTAGAAGGCATGCTTGTTTGTTTCTTCATGAGTGTTGTTGCAGCAGGGGCAATCAGACACACATGTTTCAACTGTAAAACGCATTGACGCGTTTCAGATTAATCGCTAGAAACAACCGATAGTTGTGGAGAGTAGATCACTATGGATGGTAATATTTAATGATAGTAAGACTAAGCTATTCCTATTTAGCAATTACAATAAGCATCTCCAACAACTGATATCCATTACAAATAACACTTTACCTAAGAATTCTTCATTTAAACTTATTGGCTTAGCATTCACAGGAAATATGAACTGGAAAATCCATTGAGGACATTGCGAAGGCATCTGCAAGGAAGGTGAGCTCCCTCTATCGTGCTAGAAAACTACTCAGACCTGAGAGTATCCTGTACCTCTACAAGGCTACCATTCGTCCATACATGGAGTATTGTTGCTACATCTGGGTTGATGCATGTATCAATAGTCTTTCCCTCTTAGATAGGGTCCAAAAAAGAGTCTCCAATCCAATAGATCCCACTTCATCAAATAGGCTCCAACCCCTGTCCCATCGCCGGAATATTGCATATGTGCCTGTTTTACAAATAATTTAATGGAATGTGCACTGATGAACTCATTGCACTTGTGTCCCTCTCGACATACATATTCCCGACAAACCCGCTTAGTAGCAAAATCACACCCCTTCACTGAGGTCCTTAAATGCCAGTAAGCTTTCTACTGTAATAGTTTCTTCCCTAGAACAGCTAGACTTTGGAAATCCTTTCCTGCTACTTGCTTTCCCTACTGTACTGATAGGAAGTTTAATTGTAACGTAAACCAACAGCATAATCTTAGTTCCAATTAGTTAATATTATTAATGTGTATTCTTTGAGGTGAGCGTGAGTAGAACAAAAACAAACAAAAAAAAACTATCCAACCAAGCAGATCCGAAAAAGAACCCTCTACTAAATTCATGTAAGGTACCTTTCTAGACTGTCAAATGTAAGTAGACCGATGAAGATTTCTGGGCGTGGTTCGATACTGTGATTAACTCCCAAGTCTACGATATCCCCTTGACCGAAAAGCTGATAAGAATTCGAGAAATATACTCTCAACCAAAGGGTCCCACTTAGACTCCTATGTTAACGTTCTACTGTAAAAAGCCAGTCGTTCAGCATGTTGATGATTGCCAAGTGGGGCTTCCTCACACTCCCATATTTGTATGCGAAACCACGGTTTTTCTATCATCCAAAGAAGAAAGAACATAACGTGCCCCCAAATAAAAGACGTACGACTAGTCAGTAAATGATAAGAAGTAATATACCACACTTTGAGCCTAGATCCAACAGAACGACTCTACTTGTAATCTTCTTGTGGTGTGATCTGCAGATCATTAAAATAAAACTGCAAATACAGCCAAACCGCGATTTACAGACTTAATTCGAAAAATAGTATAACTTAATCAAACTCTCAACCTATTTTACCGAAGGATGCCTCGACTATATAATTGACCCGCCTCATGTCTTACTACACGACAAACAAGTGGGAGTTTATTTTCAACACCGATACACATCGCAAACAAACGTCCACATCTTTCTCATCTTGAGTTACATTAATACGATACGTTCCTTTATTCTGACCTCCTCTATGAAATCCATTTGCATTCCGATATAGGCATTGGAAGTACACAGCAGCTCCCTCTAACTCCCGACCCAGTTGATGAAGGAAGTTTATTCTCGAAGCAAACAGAGAATCCAGCCATGTCTACCTCCCTTTCCCATGATTCTATCTGTGCAGTAACGGGGGAAGTCGTCCTCAGCGTACACCCTAATCAAAATCGAAATCCGAAAACTGAATTACAATTCACAACTCTTATCCTCAAATTTACTTACACCAATCGTATACAGTATATAACTTTGACGTTTCGGATATTTAATTGGTTCACAAAAATGACGATAATCGTCTCCCATTTCATAACATGCCTGCCTTTCCGTGTGTGGGAAAAACTCTTGTGGTCCAATTCTCCAATCAGTACACGTTTTTTGGGTTGAAATCGCTCGAAACAGGGCATAAAACCACTTGATGTAGTAGATGAACAAGAACGAAAGATGATTATCACGAACAGAGGCGATGCCTGTTGACCTTAGTCTTTAAACCCCCAAGATTGCGGCATAAGGAAAACAGTGAATAGGAAGAGAATTCCACAATTGTGAAGTCCTCGAAAAGAAGCTACTGGAATCGGAAGCTGTATTACAATGCGGTATCAAAACGACGAATTAATGGAGACCACTAAAGCGATGAGTAAAACGAGCTGGAACAATAAAAGGAAGAGATCAGACAATTCTGAAGGGCAAATGCCGTACTAGTATTTGTAGAAAAGATTGAGACTAGCAACATCACGTCTGTCTGAGAGAGGTTGCAGTGAGGAAAGGGTGGGATCAATCAAATTATAGATACGTTTCCGCAATTTATCAAGAGACTTCACACGGGACACAGATATTATAACATAATTTGTTCGTAAACCGATTTGTTTGTAAAATAATTTTTCTGTAAATCGATTTGTTTGTAAAATATTTTTATGAATCGATTTGTTTGTAAAATATTTTGTTTATGAATCGATTCATTTGTAAAATGATTTTTTCGTAAATCGGTTTATTTGTAAAATATATTGCCCTTAGTAGATGTGTTTGTGAAATTATTTGCTCGTAAATTGATATGTTTGTAAATTGAATTGTTCGTAAATCGATTTGTTTGTAACATAATATGTTTATAGATCGATTTGGTTATTAATTAGTTTGTACATAAATCGATTTACTTGTAAAATTATTTGTTCGAAATAAATTTGTTTTAAAATGATTTCTGCTTTAATCTATTGGTTGTAAGATCATTGGTTCATAAACCGATTTGTCTGTAAATCGACTTTTTGTAAAATTAATTGTCCGTAAATCAATTTCTTCGCAAATATATTTGTTTGCAAACCAATTTGCTCGTAATATGAAATTACTTTTCCATCAGTAAAAGTTCCTGAACACCAAACTATTTTTTTTTACTTTTTTAACTGTATATTCTACATAAGATGACCTACACAAAATGACTCATAAAATACTAATGAATAATGTCGTCCATTTTATGTATGTTGATTAATTAGAACTAGCAAGTTGTTAGACACCGTCCTGCATAATAATATGCATTTCTTGTTTTATTCATTAGTTAAGCATATATATTCTTCGGGTTTGTTATTTTTTTACTAGTTCCTTGTCCTGCAGAAAAGTAAATCATTGCTAAACTAATAGTCCTTTGTAGACTCTAATATCTCTACTCGTTAAGTTCTCTCTATCTGACTTAATCCATTTTTCCGTCAACTTTAACCAACTTCGATGTTCGTGTTAAAGAAAATAATCCCGACAGTCGCATTCTGCCATCAACATGGTTCCGGACTGAGTGATGTGCTGAACATGATGTGAAATGTTTATTTCGCATTTTATATGACAGCCGCGGTTGCAACGTTTATCTTATCTGACTACAGGAATTTCTTTCATATATTTATTGTGTCCGCCATAGTTTCGTAGCAAACTGAAATTGGGGATCCTTGCGGTTCTCTTTTAAACAAGACTTCCTTTTGACCGCCTCTTGCATAAAAGCCATAGATGTGGGGTTCACAATAAATACTTGTTCAATGCAAATATTTCTCTCACTTTAGCTGTCAACCTTTAAAAAATTACCGTGCGTCTCGTTTTTGCTTTCCTTGAATGGCTATCAGCTGCAGTAGACATCATTGTCTTTTTGCTATACACTATCTATTTACCCGTAATCGTGCTGTATATCAATACTAGCGGGGGTAACCGGTGTCGCCCGGTTGTTTGGAGGTGTGTGTGTAAGGGGGGCAATTAAAGAATAAGCGAAGTGATAACCCTGTTAAAAAAAAATGATGTTAAACTTTTCAAAATCGGCAAAACCAAACAATAAAACAGCAAACAAACGTAAAACATAATTAAAAAAGAAATCGGAAAAACACAAAGCATAAATCAGGAGAAAAATGATGGACGTGTTCGGAAAAAATGACATAAGTAACCCTTCGATTCGTTTAAGTCCATTCCAGTTTTTCTAAGCAACTACGAAATAAAGAAAACCCCAACCGGTGTTCTTTTGTAACTGTCCCTTGTGGACGATCCCGCAACGGTGTAAAGTAGTGGGGGGAAGGAGAAATTTATTAGAGAGAAAAGATTTTACTACCTCCATTGATTCTAACCGATTGTTGCATCGAACTCTCAACAGAAAAAATATAGGAATCTACGATTATCGAGTAAGTGGAGAGGTCTATAACAGACCTCAGATATTGTGCTGCAGTTTGTGCATATTATATGCGCATGAAATGTCTTGATTTTTAATCCTAATAAGGTTAAAATCACAGGGAAAAAATGAGTTCATTTTATATATAGAGAGATTAAAGAAAAGGTTTTAAGAACAGCAGTAATATAACAAATTTCCACGTAAGTTAAATTAAAATTTCAATCTAAGATTAGAGCACTACGTATACTGGCTGTAGCATAACTGACATAATAAGTGATTGTGGCAATTTGGGAGAAAAAGACGTTTCTTTCGTAGAGTGCAGTTAGGTTTTTGAGATAGTTGCTTTCTCCGTCCTCTTGATAGTTAAATTTATATAAAGGATATCCAGCAGTCTCAAAACTCTCGCCTACCTTATTTTTATCTCTTAGTCCTCATGTTCAATGAGCGATGTTTCTAAAAAAGAAGGAAAATTGCTGTTTTGTAGCTCATAATCTATTTCATCTAACACTTATCGTTCGCAAATGTTTGATGTACGTCAAGTAGTATTTTCAGCTCCTAATATTTAGTAGCTTCATGCCTTGTCCGAAGCGATTTACACAAAAATACGTGCAAATGGAGTTAAGGATAGATATTGATACAGACAATGCGATTGGTGGATAAACGTTTGATCATATTAAGGTTAAAATTAGGGACAGTGGAATTTCTATTAAAGATTAGTCCTGGCTGTGACATCGCCCTCACAATAAGTTGAGATGAGAAATTAGAAGGGAGACTCCTGTTTTATTCATCTGAACACTTAGTAACGTTTTCATCTTAATCAAGGAATACGTGTAGATTAAAGTATAAAAAGTAATTCGATTCCAAAGGATAATTTCTTTTAGCAATATTAGAGAGAGTAAATGTATAATAAATAGGATTAATATGGTAAATGTCCACATAGGGTTATAACGTAGTAAGAGTAGAATTTTCCATTTTAAGATTAAAACAAAGCTACGTGTACTAGCTGTGATGTAACTTTTACAATAATCACACATTTTGGTCTACTATAGCAACATAAGAGACCTTAAGTGTGTAATAAATAGAATTAGTACGGTAAATTTCTACGTAAGGTAAAAAATTAGGAAAGTGGAAATTTCCATTTCAAATTAAACAACTGGTTACGTGTCCTGATGTAACATATTGCATGTGATCACGTGGAAAGTATCAGCAGCAGCAAAGGATTGCAAGAATGCAAAGAAATTAGCAGCAGCAGCAGCAGCAGCAGCAGAAATAGCAGAAAAGACAAATATCCAAATGTGTATACGCTAGGTCGATCGGGAATTTCAAATTAGTGCTGTGTTTCACATCCTAGAAAACATTTTGTAATGTTTAACTTGTATACGCATTGAAGTTTAAAGGTTACTACAATCACCAGAGAAACCAAGCGTCATTTCTCTCTCCCCACGAGGGCTTCAGCCCCCCTTGGGGTTAATATCACAAGAATATGAAGAGGAACATTTTAACGCGGAAAGTTATCTACTCTTGATAAAACTATGTTTCTATACCGAAAATTTGGACATTATATATATATATATATATATATATATATATATATATATATATATATATATACATACATATATATATATGTATATATATATGTATATATATGCATATATATATATGTATATATATATATATATATATATATATATATATATATATATATAAAATGAATGATTTTATCATTTAATAAATATTTTCTTAACATTTCTAAGTTTTCAAAGATTTTCAATTCAAATTATATATATACTAGCATGGGTGCCCTGCGTTGCCTGGGTGTTTGGAGGTCTGTGTTGAGAAAAAAAGTGGTAACAGTTAGGCAGGCTCGAACCCGTATCGCGAAGGAGGAAAAGAACGTGGTGAAAACGTGACGTCTTTGCTGTTACGACCACCGCCAAACCGGAAGTGACCTAGGTTCAAATTAAGGTTAGACAACTGAAAAGAGGGGATGACTCTCGAAAATACCGGCGAAAAAAGCGATCCCTCCCTGTTTACAAGTGCCTAGTTGAGGGTGAAGAAATTAACGTTTTAAGCTAATTTTTCGGCATTTGTCGTCTGAAGGGTCGAGCTTAAAAACGATGCTGATCTTGTGAAAATTAATCGCCTCTGTCGAAAGTTTTAGGCAGACATGAAAACATACATGCATACATTTATATATTGCTAGCTCAAATTTACGACCCAAACCGATTAAAAAGCTTGTCCTATCTCTGAATATCCTTTATGTAAAATTTCAAATGTTTAGACCAGAAATTGTCTAAGTAAATTGGTAGAGGTCAAATTTTTTTAAACTTTGACTCCCACTATGGTCCCTTAACCTTTATTGTTTTGGGCTCACGTCAAGTTATTTAGTTAGATACATGTCCAAGGATTTTATATCTAAAATTTCAAGTGTTTACACCCAAAATTAGCGGAGGAGTTTGGTAGAGTTCTCAAGGGTCAAATTGTTGAAGTTTGAGCGCTTAACAGCCAAATTCCTGGCCGAAAACGTATTACAAAGATTTCCCCAAATCTCACTACCCTGTACATCAAATTTTGAGTCTGTAGAGTTATTGTGTAGGGAAATGTACACAGACAGACACACAGGCAGACACGTTCACTTTTATAGATATACTAGCATTTCAGCCCGGCGTTGCCCGGGTGTTTGGATGTGTATGTTGAGCAAAAAAAAAAAAGTGGTAGTAGGAAGGCAGGCTCGAACCCGTACCGCGAAAGAGGATAAGCACGGGGAAAAAACCTGACGTCTTTGCCGTTATGACCACCGCCAAAACTGAAGTGACCTATGCTTAAATTAAGGCTAGACAATCGAAAGTAGAGGATGACTTCCAAAAATATCGGCTAAATAAAAGCGACACCCCACTGTAGCAAAGTGCCCAGTTGAAGGAGAAGATATTAATGTTTTAGCCAATGTTTCGATAATTGTCGTCTGGAAGGTTGAACTTCAAACGATACTGATCCTGGTAAAATTCGTCACCTTTTTTTTTTTTTTTTAGCTTTTTAATGGAAGATATATATAAGTGGGCGATTGCTTTTTTTGACAAGAGTTTTTTTTACATTATTTTCCCTTTCTTTACGACAGCTCCTATTTGTATTTGTAGATCGATCACAAATGGAGATTTGGTATCTGTCTGTCTGAAGCCAAAGCTATACTATTACCTTTATTGATGTGCCATTGTATTTCAATTACTAATGGAAATTTGGCATCTGAAGCCGAACCTATACTATTCCTTTTATTAATGTACTATTGTATTTTTAATTCTAATGGCGATTTATATCTGTCTGTCTGAAGCCGATACTATACTATCACTTCTATTACTGGGTTTTAGGTACCTTCGACCGATTAATTTTCAAGAGGGAAAATGAATAACGTTTAAAATGAATACATGAAGTCGAAAGAAAAAAATGTTGGAGAGGAAATCATTATCTGCGAATAATTGCAGACAAAAACTATATACATTGATGAACAGTGGCAATCTTCTTTTTTTAGAGCTCTTTATATAGTTCTAACTTGTGTGAGAGCTATTTTGCCTACTAAGTAAAAGTTTAGGCATTGTTACACATAAAGTCTCATGGATATTAAGGAACATTTCTTGTGTATGATTCGAAAGCAGCTGTCCGAATACGTCTTACCACACGATTTATTTTCATACAAGCACTGCCCAATTGCTGACACTGTAATCGGTGAGTTCACTATATGTGCTTGGAAAGTTTTAGGCAGACATGCAAACATACATACATACATACATACATTTACTCATTGGTAACTAAACATTTTCGACCCAAACCGATTAAAAAGCTTGCCCTATCTCTGAATATCCTTTATGTAAAATTTCAAATGTTTAGACCAGAAATTGTCTGAGCAATTTGGTAGAGACCGCGAGGTCAATTTTTTCTTAACTTTGGGGTAGAATTTTCTATTTGAAATTCGAAGAAGGTTACGTGTCTTTGCTGTGACGTCACTATCATGACAAACAGATGTGGCAAATTAATAGAGGGAATCCTGTTTTATTCATCTGGCCAATTAGTGAGCGTCGTAAGACGTTTTTAATAGTCGCTCCCGCTTCCTTGGGAGAAGATGAAGGTTGTTTATATTTGTACGTTTATGACCTGAAAAACAAATATCCCCCTAAAAGAATCATTGTTAAATATGTAGAAAAAAAGAAAAAGGTTGGAAACAAGAGTTGTTTCATAAAAAACAAACTGTTTTGTAACAGACTGTTTTGTACTGCAATTCTGAGTTTTTGAGATGAGGATTGTTTAATCGTATTGTTTGGATTCTTTAGACTACTATTCTCATCTTCAGTGTTATTTGCATAACATTTTGGTAATGAGTCGTGATGCAGTGGACAGGATACGTGATAAAATTCAATTGTAAAAGTTACACTCTTTTAGAGGTTGAAGGTTCAATTTCCAATTACTAAGAACAAACTACAATTGCAGAATTACTAAGAACATCTGATCAGTAATTACTGAAGGAGAGAGAACACGTTTCCCCGTGGATTAAATAAAGGTTCCATTCGATATTCTGTGCAGATTCCTGAATCTGATAGAAATATTTGAGTTTGACAATATACACTTGAAGAAGGTCGGAAGTTAGATCGACCGAAACGTTGTGCCAAATAACATTCAAGATGGGAACAGCAGTCTGAAGAATGCAACTGATACTTGTGAACTTTTAATAAGAATTAAGTGCTTCATTCATTTCCCAGGCGAACAATGGAAAATGTAAACATTACCGTGCCATAAGTGCCTCGTTTCGATGGAAACACAATATTACGGTTTATGCTAGGTTAATGTAATGAAAGCACGATTACAGAAATAACATTATTTGATTTGTTTTATTCTGTGTCAATTTGTTCGAATATTCATGATTGCAGACAAACATAAATGTCTACTTTATGTTTGTAAAGCTGAGTTGTGGATGAATTGTGTTAAGGAGAAGTTATTTCGTTGATTACTTCGTTTAAGAAGACGATGCAGTAATTGTGTCGATCTTTCATTCTTTTCAATTTTGAAACAAGCTAATCAAATATTTCTCTCAAATATCCCCTAATCACAAAAACACAAAAAATGAACGAAATAAATAGTATAGCTGAAACAAGAATGAGAATTGAGTTAACAAAACTCACGAACAATGCCAGGTTTCCGAAAAATAAGCAAGCGGAAAAATGGCCTAGATTTTGACTTGTGATGCAAGAAGAAACTATCAATGCTAAACAAATAGAGCAATAGATGCAATCATAATAAACACAGACAGATGTAGAGGAAAAAATGCAGTATAGTATCCTGTATCTCTAAAATATTACCATTTGCCCATACATGGAGTATTGCTGCGACATGTCTAATCATTTCATCTTAGACATTGTCAAAAATAGAGCATTCAACCTAATAGATCCCGCGTTATCAACCAAACTCCAATCAATATTGCATGCCTGTTCCTGTTTTACGAGTACTACACTGGAATGTGTTCTGACGAACTCGTAGCACTTGAGCTCCTCAGCGTAAATACTTACGACTGATCCCATTAAATCAAGGTTAACTCGCCACCGTCACAGGAAGAAATGGAATCATTCTGGAGGCCACTGTATGATGACCCCAAGCAACACCACGAGGGGGAGTGGATACATATAATTAAAGAGTCTGTCAAGGGAAAACAAGATATGCCACCACTAAAAATAACGAAAGATGCTATAAGAAAAAAAATTCACCCACTTTAGCAACTTTAAAAGCCCAGGAATTGACAAGATTCCAAATTTCTGGCTTAAAACACTCACAGCACTTCATGAATATTACGCGCAGGCATTTACTAGTATTGTCAGCGGCGAGGAAGATTCACCAGAGTGGTTAACACTTGGCAAAACAGCTTGTCTCTCTGATAGAAAATGTAAATACTTTCACAGAGGATGTTTGCATGGAGTTTGGATTTGTCAAATGTGCCAATGAAACAAAAATGTAGTAGGCCAAAAAAAAAAATAAAATAAATGTTCTGTCAGCAACAGTACAACTTCAAAATAGTCAATATCGCCCACCTCCAGAAGAGAGGGAATTCCTGTCCGTGATAACCGTGGTAAAAGAAGACACACTCCAATCGCCAGAAATACCCACACACACAGTTTGCAGGAAACTGCCGACTCGTCTCTAGCCTCCTGCTTTTATAGTGGCCGGGAATTATCCATTTGCATAATCACATGAGACAGAAACGTGATTTTCCGAGAGTTGCATGGGGTAAATTCTAATAAAAACCCCCGGACGCCATCTTGGAATTCTCTTTTTCCCCCCCAACTGGTGACACAACAGACATACCCGAGGTAAGCTCTTTTTTCCCTCATTTTAGTTATTGCTGCTTCTGCTACACTCCCCCCTGATCTCATGATCACAAATGGGGCAGGGGGGCAGTCGTCTCTGTCTGGTACTTCTCCGAAGAACCGGAGGCAGCACTTCCTCCCTGCCATCCTCCTCATCGCCATTATTGCCACCAGTCTGCTCCATAGGCGGTGTTTCACAATCAGGGCAGGGGGGCAGTATTCGTTTCTGTCGGGTACTCCTTCGTAGAGGCAAGACGGGTGGTCCTTCCTCCGCTTCTTCAGTATGTACATTATATGGCTCAAAATCCTCTTCGTCGTCCTGCATCATACTCTCTGTCTTTTCAGAAGACATCATACTGTCTGAGTCTCCCTCTTCCTCCGATGTAACAACATAATGGCGAGGGCGCAAAAATTGACTGAGGGCTGATCACCTTGGTCACCTCACCCTTGCCGAACCTCGTGGTACATCGATTTTGCGGTCTTCTGACTCATACGCGATCTCCAACCTGGTAAAAGCTGTTCTTGGGACCTGGGGACGCAGTTGCGAGATTGGTCTCCTTTACTCGAACTTCATATTGATAAATCCTATTGGCAGGCGCAGTGGAGGGAGATGTGTCGTCTCTTGGTGTGATGTTATACCAGTAGACAGCCTCCTGTATGGGACAACACATTCTAGCCGCTATTCGTTTCACTGTACGATGACATCGCTCCGCTATGCCATTCCCGGCTGGAGCGTATGCACAGCGGAATCGCAAGTGAACTCCCCATTTACATGCAAATGCTTGGAACATATTGCTGCAGAAAGCTGTGTCATTGTCTAAAAGGAGTTCATGCGGCGCGCCACGCTCGAGGAACACTGCCTCCAACTGATGAATCACGCTTGCCGAGTCCTGCCTTGCCAATTTCCTCCAAATGGAGAAACGCGATGGACCACAGTCTGTTAAAGTTAAAAAATGGAAGGTGCCATAATGCGTGATATCCATTCCAATTCTCTGCCAATTCTCGTTAACTTCCAGCTTTCCCTTTTCCCACCTGACTGGCGCTGGGTCAATGGACTGACATTCCTCGCATTTCTGTATGACCGTTCTGACAGTTGCTTTTGTCGTGGTTGGACATCTTCTGACAAAGTAGGTAGTGCGTCGCACCCCCGGATGTCCACTATCTTTGTGAATAGCCATGATTTGACTCTCATCCAGCTCGTCTGTGTGGACCGCGCCTATCACTGGGTCAAGACCGTTTTTCTTTTTCATTGCCTCAAACCACCGCTGTGGCACTCGTGTCAGTCGGTCAGCAATGTTTCGTGCTGATGGAACCAGCGTCACATCCACTGTCAGCCCGTACTCTTTCACGAGCTCCTTAAGAGTACTTAATCGCCTCCTAATAAGCATCTCGCTTGCTGCTTTGGTGCGTACTCGCGCCTTTCCAGTTAGCGTGTCTGAGACCCAATGGTATACGCAAACAGAATCTGTCTTTATGTGTAGCACCTTGCTCTGCCACTGGAGAGCCAAATTGATGCCTTTCAATACGGCATCCAGTTCAGCCAAGTTGATATGTTGAGAGTCATCTTCAGGTCGCAGCCAACATGCATCTTCCAGCACAGTTTCACACATCTCCAAGGCTGCCCCAATTGCTAGGGAGCTAGCATCGACCCATACATTCAGCTCTTTGCCGTCCACACACCAATTTCCCTGTGCCGGATCGTTCTGCTGTGCAGATTTTAAGGTTTCGAACATCATACGATGTAGTACGGCGTCCCTTGCTTCATCATCCCAGCCCTTCGTTACCGAACTTACTCTCCTTCTGAGTATTCCGCAAGCCACACGAAGCCAACCGCACACCGGAAAGTGCCCGACAAGTCGACCATAAAGGGAAAAGATTGTTCGTCGCGTAACAATACTGGGAGCCTCCGGAATTGCATTTCCTCGCTTCCACCGCAGTTCATTGCGTTCCATCCTGACTGCCAATCCCAGCACCCGTGCACCGTCCTTCAACTGCTCCGGGTTCTTGCACTCCAACCCGAACTGCGCGAGGTGTTCTCTCACACGGGTCGCGGGCACCACGTCTTCATTGACAAAAATGTCATCAATGTAAGCAGATGCTGCGCGGCTTATAACTTCTTCCTGAGATAGTACTTCGCTGACAATTGCTCTCATTATCAAGGGAGCCACATTCAAACCAAACCCCAGACGGGTCAGACAGTATTTTTTCCCATCGATTTCCACAGTCTGGTATGGCCACAGTGTCTCATGGACCCGGACTTGTAGGTATGCTCTTCTGAGGTCCAGTAGAGACACGTTAGCACCTTTTTGTCTCCACACACGCAGCTTAGCCGCACAAACATCTGCGTTGGCCGTAAATGCGTCTACGTAATGATTTAGCTCCCGGTAGTCCATTACCGGGCGCACTTTGGCTTTGTTCTGCTGTATCACAGCCATCAGGGGAATTAGACCTTTGGGGGGTCCCAATTTATCCTCTGGGTATGGCACGAGCCAACCATTATCTATCCAGGTGTGGAGCTCCTGCGTGTATTCTTCACGAATTTCTGCTGGCACTGGGTACTCTGACACTCGATTATGCAGCCTTTCAGAGGGGTGGTCCACAGACCATTTCCACGATGCGGTCCACGTTCGGTTTTGATGGTCAAAGGTAGCAGTGAAATCTGGTTCATCGATAGAAATGGCTGCGCATTTAATACTTTTCCTGACGCCCAGCCGCACTGATCCTGTAGGCTTGACAACGACACCTCCTAGAGCTTTTATGGCGTCGATCCCTAGAAGCAAGTCAAATCCCAGTGGCTTGCCATGCACCACCAACACATCGACTCTGGCAGACACACCTTCATCAGTGGATACAGAGACCGTTCCAACACCGCAGCACGCATGGGACATTCCACCAATTGTGTTGACATTTACGTTTGTTTTTCTCCAAGACCGGCACCGGTCTGCATGTAAAATTGTCCTGGAGCATCCTGTATCAATAAGCGCCAAACATCGCGTCCCGTCAACATGGATGCTTATCACCGGGAGCGTCGTGTTCACATCTTGGTTGGGAAGGAGACTGGCGCTTATGCGTCCTCCCCTTGCTCGTTTCCCGAGCAGTTCCGAGCCCAGTGTCCACTCTCACCGCAACGGTAACACCGTGTTCCACGTTTTCGACAGTCCCTTGCAAGGTGGCCTTTAACATTGCATTTGAAACAGGTCAAATTAACAGGATTATTCTGGGCCCTGTTGTTGGGTGAGCGTGTGGCCGCAACCACATCCTGATTTTGTTCGCCAGTCGTCGTCAAAATTCTCGCTCTCGACATTAGCTCCCCCATGGTCAGGGCTTTGATGTTCGGCACCTGTTGAAGAGCAATTGAGATGGTGTCAGGGAATCCAGTGACAAAAATTAATTTTGTGAGTCTCTCTGAGCTTTCTCCTGTGAATCCGGCCAATCCAACCAACTGCCTGATTTTGTTGGCGTACACATCCACACGTTCACCAGCCCATCTAACCATAGTTATTTTTCTATATGCTGCAAACGCGTCATCAGTAAATGCCTCCTTTAATCGAGCCTCAATCTGGTCTATTTTCTTTTGATCGTCCTCCTCCATTTCCATGTAGAGGGCCAGTGTATCGCCTTCCAGGTATAAAGGTAGCAGACTCGCTACGTCATCCACCTGCTGAAGTTGTGCGACAAGTCTCACTTTTTTCAGCCACGCTACAACGTCTCCCTCGCCAGAGAACGGCTTGATAATATCACTGCTTATCCGCACCTTCGCCATATTCGGGCCGAAATAGCTTGAAACAAAAATGTAGTACAAAAACAGTACAACTTCAAAATAGTCAATATCGCCCACCTCCAGAAGAGAGGGAATTCCTGTCCGTGATAACCGTGGTAAAAGAATACACACTCCAATCGCCAGAAATACCCACACACACAGTTTGCAGGACACTGCCGACTCGTCTCTAGCCTCCTGCTTTTATAGTGGCCGGGAATTATCCATTTGCATAATCACATGAGACAGAAACGTGATTTTCCGAGAGTTGCATGGGGTAAATGCTAATAAAAAACCCCGGACGCCATCTTGGAATTCTCTTTTTCCCCCCAACTGGTGACACAACAGACATACCCGAGGTAAGCTCTCTTTTCCCTCATTTTAGTTATTGCTGCTTCTGCTACAGCCAAATGCACAAAAAAAGGAAAAAAGACGACATCCGAAAATATTAAGTTCAATGATGGCTTGATTGAAGATCTAGGAGAGGATGCCACATATAAGTACCTCGGTTTAGAGGAGAATGTAACTGTGGAGCATGAGAAAATGAGACATAAGGTGGAACAAGAATACACATCACGCCTTAAAAAGATCCTCAAATCCTAATTAAGCCCGCAAAACAAAATAACTGCCATAAATAAACTTGCAATTCCTGTCATCACATATGGGTTTGGTATTATTGACTGGCCTCAATGCAATATCAATAGGTTAGATACAAAGACAAGGAAACTCTTAACCTTACATAAAATAATATATCGAAACCAATGTATGGACAGGATATACCTATCACGAAAAGAGGGTGGCCTCGGTCTCACTGAAATAAACCATGCATATCGAGCCACCATAGTAAGCATGGGGCAATATATTAAAAGCTCAACAGATATGTCAATAGAAATATTGAGGGACCACCATGAACGCCTACCCCAACAAACCTCAGTCACAAAGCTTGCTGAAAACTTTGGAGGTGCCATACTGGAAAATACTGCCGAGGTATATGATGAACCAGCAACACGGATTGCAAGAAAAAAGAGAAAGAAATACACCGAAATCGAGATAGACACAAAAAACAAGGATGGGAACAACATAAAAGAGGAGGAAAGTTCCTAGAGAAGCTTAAACAGGAATATATAGACAAAGATGATTCACTCCAATAGCTCAAGAGCTGGAGACTTCCACTTGATGAGGAAAGACTCATTGTAGCCAGTCAAGATCAGGGCTTACTCACAAATGGATTTAAAAAATGGCTGGCCTACAAGCAAATGACCAATGCCGGTTTTGCCACTCAGCAATTGAGAGCCCAAGTCATCTAATGTCTGCATGTCCATCTTATTGGCAGATGGCCTTTACACTGCTCACCACAACAAAGTATGTAAGTACCTCTATTGGAAGATCTGTGGAGAGATACAACTTGACAGAGCAACGAACATCTGGGAACATGAGCCACCACCGATAACATCAAACGGAAAAGTGAGCATGTTCTATGACAAAGACATACAGGCAGGCAGATACATAAAAGACAAAGCTATCAAACCAGATATTGTAATATGGAACAAGCCCGAAAGAACTGCGCTCATTATCAATGTCACAGTCCCAAATGGTTTTGGCCTTAATAGAGCTGAACGGGAAAAAATAACAAAATATCAGGACCTAAAAAATGATCTAAAAACCACATGGTCTCTGAAAGAAATAAACATTATACCGGTTGTGATAGGAGCAACTGGGTTAATAAAAAAGAACCTTCATAAATACTTAGAAGCAATCCTTGGAAGACCAAGCTGTAATGAGATACAAATAGCAGCCATAAAAGGAACAGCATCTATTCTTAAAAGAGCCCTCGGATATAAATTTTAATCATAACAGAATCAAGCGTTAGCTCCAGGAGGGAACCCCTTGATATCTTAACACTTACTGAAGTTAAATTAAAAAAAAGAAATCCTAGATGTCCGAAAGCCTTTTAGTTTGTGCCCTCTGCTAGACTTAAGTAAAATAATCGAATATTCATTTCTTATATAGTAATTTACATCAATTTTAATCTATATATATAAAAGGCAAAATGTGTGTGACCATTTCATGTATGTCTCGCAAAGGCTTTTCTCGCACACGCTCCCCGGGGGGGGGTAACGATCGCTTAGAAGTGTTTATATACCCGCTAGATAATAATATCTAGGATTTGGGAAAGCACGTAGCTTGTAGATTTATTTACAGCGACTTTTACAAAATTATTGCTATTTTGGCTTCTCACGTGTTGATTTTTTCCTATAAAAAGCGAAATTTATTCAAAGGCCACAACGGTTCTCAGTACCGCGCCGGGAAACGGTCAGAAGCAATCAGCTTTGATCAATGTTGTATATCAGACAATTGCTATTCAATCTGGACAATGGGGAGCAGGTTTCCCCCTCTTGGGGAAGAAACAGTCAAAGTTGGGTAAAAAACCCAACCCCTCCCCCGAAGCAAAAGTAAACTGCGTGACTTCTATTTGACCCCATTAATTAGGTCAAAGAGTTAACTTTTATTATTGCTAAATTCAAGCGTGTTTACGTTGTATGTCGCGGTGACCCAATGGTTAACGTCGCACGGTTTTTTTTTCACACTTTAATTTCCAACTTAGTCTCAAGGCTCTCCGGATTCGATCCTCATACTTACCTACCAAAAAAATTTTTTTTTTATTTTAACCCCACCCCGGAGTTTTCATTTACCCCCCCTAACAAAAACGGACAACGCCGGGTACTCCCCCCTCCGCTAATAAATTAATGAATATTAAATGTGTTATAACTAATTTTTCTAATAAAAAAAACGTGTTATATAGCCAAAAAATATTATTTCTGAATAATCAACTGATCAGTATTTAAGAGAATGGCTCAAACATAAACAGAAGTAAAGAATATCAAGTGTTTTCCTGAAAATTTGATTTATTTCCGGCCAGTTCTTCAAACAGGGCGGGACGAAGAAAAAACTCCATGGGGGTGATGTGAACGTGCATATATATATATATATATATATATATATATATATATATATATATATATATATATATATATATATATATATATATATAAATATATATATATATATATAATATATGTATATATACATATATATATATGTATATATATATATATATATATATATATATATATATATATATATAGTCTCTAGTGTATGTAGGTATTTAATAATTATTATTGTAAAAAATAATTATGACAGCCCTTAAAGAAATTCGTTTCTTATGGTTGAGCACTTTCAGCTGAACTAAAAGTCGGTCAACTTAGCTCTTATGCATAGATCATCGTATAACGATTAGATCACTCTCTGACTGACGTAAATGAACATTTAAAATTAAAATGTTTAAATTCGATGGTAGCCGAATGGATTAGGTCTTCGCTAAAACCGAGCCAGAGATGTCTCGTGATGCGGGGTTCGAATCGTTCGACTGGTATTAATCGTGACACCCTGCACTGAAGATTCCCGAAAGGATGAAACACTAGTGTCTGTAGGTATTTAATAATTATTATAGTAAAAAATAATTATATATATATATATATATATATGTGTATATATATATATATATAATGGTAGTTCGATTTAATTTTCTAGAATTACATCCACTGAAACAACATGTGTCTCCCAAAAAAGTGCTCAATGAGTTAACAGAGCATATCATATTAAATTCATTTATAAAACCAAACGGCTACATATGTGCATACATATTACTGCAATTTCCCTTTTCGGAAAAATCACGTCGTCAAGCCAAGAATATCGCTTGAAAAATGATATTCTTGGCCTGACGGCGTAATGTCTAAATCTAAAAAAGATAAAATAAATATTTCAAAATAAAAGTTTAAGTCCTTGACGATTTTCGTTACTTAGTGATTAAAAAAAATAAAATCAAATAACACAAAAGGTAAAAAAAAGGATATTATGATATCATAAACTTGATGACAATCCTAAACTTCATTATAATATCGTATGCATAGATTCGTACTGTTTTCTCTTTTTCCTCCTTTCTCTTAAAATCGAACGTTTAAATTTGTCGTTTCTGAAACGAATTCAATTTTCAAAATATTCCGTGGATAGTTTTATTAATTAGTACATCATCACATTATGTATAGTTATTATTTGTCTGTATCTCACTTTTAATTTTGTTTCTCTTCCTGCGTGATTTGTTTACAAAGTCTAGTCCGTTTTTAATGTATAATTAATAGAAAACAATAAAAGGAGACACCAGATTAAAATAAATTTTTCATCTCGATTCAATATCTCTGTCCATTTTATGGTTTAAGATCTTAATTTAAACACATTGAATTTATCGTGTTTTGAATTAGATCGATTCAAATAGAGATCGCTGCTATATTGATGGCATAGTACACTGGGTAGGTATTTACCTCTCTCCCTCCCACCATCGGGGATGTGACACAAGGTCGAAATGACAAAGCGTGCTGCGGACGTTTACGACAGCGGAATCGTTTATCGCTAACAAAAGTACATTGAAAATGGCGCTGGCTATATAGAAAAATAAATTCCGTAGCAGAAAAGGCCGCTCGTTTTAATGGTATCACTTCTATCTTCATAGCTCTTTAACTTTTTTTTAGTTAAAAAAATAGAAGGCCTTACTTTCGAAACGAGCCTTGTATATATTTTAGCAATAATATGAAGATATTTGTACCCAACATATATAAATTTATTTCAATCACATTATTCGAGCAGTCAGCCAGAAACAAAGAGAAAGGTAGACAAAAAAAAACGAAAGAGACAAATCTGCTAATGTCGTCTTTTAATGAGTTATACGATTGACAAGTTGGACCCTATTTATAAGCCAAATTTCGGGAATTTAGCCATTTTTTAAGCAATTTAGCTTTAAAAAAATTGTATTTAGCTTTTTTTTTTCAAAGCGTAACATACGAAAAAAATAAAGAAGAAACAAGCAGAATATTATATAGATTTAGATCCTTTGCAAGTTCACTATATTTGACGTGCAATATGGTTTCCGTTCTGCTAGATTTACAGAATACGTGCTTACAGTTGTATCTCATAGGATTAGCGAATCTCTCAACGGAGGTTTCGTCTCTAGGGCAATTACTCTTGACATATCAAAGGTCTTTGATAGGGTATGGCATAAAGTTCTATTTCACAAGATCTCCAGCTATGGTATAGCTGGAAATGTCTTCTCAATTATTAAATTATTTCTCTCTGATAGGTTCATAAGAGTAGTGGTTGATAGGCAGAAATCAGAAGCTCTCAGTATTAATGCTGGTGTCCCTCAGGGGTCCATGATGGGCCCAACTCTCTTCCTGATCTACATTAATGATCTTCCAAATCACATTCTTGTATCATTCGTAGACATTTATGCTGACGACAGTAGCACATCAAAGACTGTAAACGACCAAGTTCTCTCTGATTCTCTCTCCTCTCATCTTGAGCATGTGGTACAATGGGGAAAGGGGTGGCTGGTTACTTTTAATGCATCTAAAACCAAGCTTCTATCTCTACACCATCTACGCTCTGATGCCAACATGGCATCGTTTGAAATAAATGGCTCTCGTCGTGCGGAGATTTCATGTTTTGACAAGCTTCTAGGCTTGACCATTACTCCTGACCTGAAATGGAACACGTATATCAAATCCGTTGCCAAAGTTTCTGGAAAAATGGTGTGATCCTTCTACCGCTCCAGTAGATATCTCATTCCTGATGTAATCCTCTACCTATATAAAAGCCAGGTACGTCCAACGATGGAGTACTATTGCCACATCTGGGCAGGAGCTGCTAGAAACAGTTTATCCTGCCTTGATAGAATTCAAAATAGACTTCGTAGCTTTGTGGGAGGGTGCTTTTTTCTCTTCCCTACAACCTCTTTCCCACAGAAGAAACGTTGCGACCCTGTCTCTACTTTATCGTTATTTTTCATGGCAAGTACTCAGCTGAGCTTCAATCTATTGTTCCCCCCTCGCCAAACTTTCACGAAAAACATTCGTCTAGCCAAAACCACTATCAATAATTTCCCACACTCTTTATCTGTGCCTAAACCTAAATGTTGATTCCATGAACAAAGCTTCTTTCCTAGAACTGCATGTCTGTGGAACTCTCTTCCAACTGCCTGGTTTCAAGCTGACTACAATCTGATCGGCTTCAAGTCCAACCTAAATAAGTTCTTGATGAGCCCCCCCCCCACCAAGTAATCCAATTTACAAAATCCCCACTACTTATGTTTACTACGCTATAATCACATTGACTAATGTATACTCATTAACCCTTATCCTCGAGTTGCCTATGAGCCTTGATAAATGGTGATTCCTATGTAAAAAAGGAACTCATTTACTTGGCAGTTTCATCAAATGATTTTGAAAATAATGGACAAAAGATTAACTAGACTCATAATGCCTATTACATCTTGCTAGTATATATAATGCAAGTGTTGGGTTTGCTAATTGACAGCCGATTACGACACTTTCCTCTGGACATAAGTTCGGTCCCAAATGGACAGGTAATGTTTTGGCAGATGGTACCATAACAGAGAGTAGATACTATAGTTAACCCCGAGAAGAGGATGTAATCGTAGAGAGGATGTTCTCATGAGAAGAGAACAAAGTCTACACTACCTCTCCACTGAATTGATCATAGAAAATATAGAACAGTGAATTAAATTAATATTATAGTTTCGACTTAAGGCAGACATATACCAAATCTCCATTAGAAAAAGATAAAAGAACTATTTCGTTGCTGTTAAAATAAAGTCTGAAAAAGTCATCGATGTAAATGGCCAATAAAGCTGCATTGTCTCAGCGGTTTAGAATACTGACCTCGCAATCAACTGTCGCGCGTTCAAATCCCACTGAGTTCATGGTACTGTTAATAAAATGTATATTAGAATGTCGCCGTCAGACAGCATTAAAAATGGATACAAGCAATACTCCAGAGTTGTTCTCGATTAAATGGGAAATGTCATTTTCAAGTCCATCTCATAACAGAACATTCCCGTTTAATTCTTATTGTCTTATCTGTCCTGGAAAAAGGATATGCAGGTATTCGGGATAAATTTGACAGAATAACATTTGATTTTTTATTTATTTATTTATCCAAGTTAGGCATGATTTAAAAGCTTGCACCTTTCTTTTTATCTTTTTTTTTTTTACAAAGGAGTCACCAATTATGAAGGTTCGGAGGCAACTCGAGGATAAGGTTTAATGAATGTACGGCGTCAATGGGAAAATGTCGTAGTAATCGTTAGTAGTAGAAATTTGGTAAATTGGATTATTAAGGGGAAAGGCTCATCAAGAACTTGTTCACATTGAACTTGAAGACGACCATATTATAGTCAGTTGGACAGCAAAAAAAAAAAAAAACCCAAAAAACAAAAACGAAACAGAGTTCTACAGGCGTTCAGTTCTGAGAAAGGAGCTTTGTTCATTGAATCTACGTTTAAGTTTAAGCACAGATAAAGAGTGGGGTAAATTATTGATAATGGTTTCAGCTCGACGAATGTTTTTCGTAAAAGTCAAGCAAGGGAGGATCATAGATTGCAGCCCAGACGAGCACTAACGATAAAGCAGAGACAGGTATTATTCAGATACAGAATGACAGCAAGAATTGATGATGATGATGATGATGATGATGATGATGATGATGATGATGACGACGACGACGACGACGACGACGACGACGACTTGTATCATGATGATTCGCTCTGGTCATCAAAATAAAGAGATAATTGCTGCTCAATGCTCCTGAACACTGTAAAATCGATCCGAAATGAAGAAGAGAATTGCAATGGAGGCCACGAGGCTGTGGCTATAAGAAAGCAACATAACCAAAGATGCGATTGCTATTGCACGACAGAATCCCTCGAAAATCTGTAGAAAAAAGTGTTAGAGGATCCTTACATCCGAATCCGGGTTTTGTCTCGTAAGTTGAATGTTTCACCATTTACCAAAAAACCTGTACTAAATGAAAACCTTTGCTAGTATTCATAAAAACGTCGCAAATTGTAACAGAAATGTGTAAGGAAAAATTCAAGATGGCGCCCGACTCTCTCTTTAACACGGTAAGTTCAGGAAAAGATGTTATAAATGTTGCAGCAATTCAATAATCTTTTTACACCGGTTCTGCACGGATTCCAACAACGGTAAAATATCCTCACACGGCACAAGAAGCAACAGCATCACGATTCCCCAGCCAACTCAATCGTCCCTCGCCGACGTCTTTCCCCTCACCCGCTTTTATCGTCGTTCTAGGCCGGCTAAATTTGCATATACCGAGAATTCGTGTGACTTTGCGAGACATCATAATTTACAAAAGACGGCGGTCGCCATCTTGGTCTTTCTTTTCTATTTTTGGTCGGTAACGCTGAGCTGGTCTCGAGGTAAGTCTTTTTCCCCTCATCCGTCTCTCCCACGTACCCACACAACATGCAAACACGCGGGCGCTTATCTCCTGGATGCACGTTACACTCCCCCCTGATCTGATTATCACATAGAGAGCACTGGGGGGGGTGGCCTTTTAGTGCGTGTGCTTTTGCGAAGAGGTACATTCACTGTTTCAGATTCGGGCTCTGGATCTGGTTCCGCCTCATCAGATGAAGTATCGCTATCAGTCTCTGGAGGGGGCTCACTGAATCCGTGCATCGGCAGCTCATCGCTAGACGCTTAACTGCTTTCTTCTGTAGTTGTGTGACGCACCTCGGTAGCTGGGCGAAGATCTCGCACATGTCGTGGGGTTCCATCGACCAAAACAGACTGCTGGCTAATCACTCCAGATATTTGTTCTCGCTTAAACTTGTCGATGCACCGATTTCCTGGGTGCCGCACCCACACTGGATCTCCCACTACATATCTGTTATATGTTCCCTTGTCGGTTGGCTGCGTAGTATTGATTCCCTTCACTCCGACTCGGTACGTGTAAATAGCATTTGCAGGTGCGGTTGAAGGGGACGTCCCGTCCTTTGGCGTAATGTTGTACCAATATGTGGCTTCCGCAATAGTACATCGCTTCCTGGCAGCAATTCTCTTGATGCTGCGATGACTTCTTTCAGCAATGCCATTTCCTGACGGCACATGCGCACATCGCAACCGTAGTCGGACGCCCCACTCATCTAACAACTGCCGAACTTGCTGGCTACAAAACGCTGCATCATTGTCAGTCAGGAGCTCTTCCGGCGCACCTCGCTCAAAAAAAATGGATGATAGGTGGCGAACAACATTTGCTGAATCCTGTCTGGTCATCTGCCGCCACACCGCAAATCTTGTAGGCCCGCAATCAATGAGAGTTAGAAAGGGCTTGCCACTGTAATGGGTAATATCCATGGCCAGCCGCTGCCACACACTCTCAACTTCCAAGCGACCCTTCTGCCATCGCTCTGGTGCAGGATCAATAGACTGGCAAGCCTCACAATTTCTGACGATCTGTCTGACATCCATCTTGGTCACTGCTGGGTATGCGCGCCTCACAAAATAAAGGGTCCTCTTGATACCCGGATGACCGCTCTGTGCATGAATTTTTTGTATTTGACATGGGTCGATTGCAACTGCACAAGATCGAGCAGTAATCTCCATTCCCATCTTCGCGGCTTCATACCATTTGTGAGGAACACGGGTCAGTTGGTCAGCACGATTACAATGTGATGGCGCCAGAGTGACGCTCAGTGATAGCCCATACTCAGATACCAGGTTTTTTAGCGTGTCTAGCCTTCTCCGTATTAACATTTCGCTTGCTGCCTTGGTACGGATTCGTGTCCGTCCTGAAAGTGTGTCAGACACCCAGTGGTAGACACAGAGAGAATCTGTGTACAAGGTCAACTTCTTAGACTGCCACTGCAGGGCCAGATTTACCCCTTTTACAACAGCGTCCAGCTCTGCCAGGTTGATATGCTGAGAATCTGTTACGGGCCGCAGCCAACACGCATCCTCGAACACGTTTCCTCCTTGCTCCAACGATACTCCCAACGCCAAAGAACTGGCATCAACCCACACACCTACGTTGTCTCCGTTAACACACCACCGCTCACAGGCAGGGTCCTTCTTGTTCACTCTCTCCAGTGTCTCTTTAATCATCAGAGTTAGTAGGACATCATCGGATATGTCATCCCAACCCATGGTTGTTAAATTTGCTCTGCGTTTAATCACACCAACAGCTGCGCGGAGCCAGCCACAGACCGGTAAGTGACCAACAAGTTTTCCACACCAAGAAAAAACGGTCCGCCTTGTAATGAGGTTGGGGATGTTTGGAATTTCACTGCCACGCCTCCATTGTAGGGTGCCATCTTCTTCATAAACATCCAATCCCAATACACGTGCTCCTTCCCTTAAACGTTCGGGATTCTTGCATTCCAGACCAAACTGAGCCAACTTTTCTTTGACACACGACGCAGACTGTACATCTTCATTGACGTATACGTCATCAATGTAAGCTGACGTTGAGTCCCTCATGGGCTTTTCTTGGGACAATACTGTGTTGACAATAGTCTTCATGATCTGTGGTGCCACATTTAGGCCAAAGCCAAGGCGTGTAAGGCAGTACCTCTGCCCCTGGAACCAAACTGTCTGGAACGGCCACAACGTCTCATCAACTCGCACCTGTAAATAGGCTTTTCGCAAATCCAATATCGAGACATTAGTGCCTTTCTGACGCCATTCCCTCAACTTACTGGCGCATACGTCAGCATCGGCAGTGTAGGCTTCAATATGCTTGTTAAGCTCCCTATAGTCCAGTACGGGCCGTACTTTCGACTTGTTATGCTGGATTACTGCCATCAAGGGTATTAGACCCTTGGGAGGCCCAAGCTTGTCCTCAGGGTAGGGGATTAACCAGCCATCTTGGATCCACGCCTTTAGTTCCCTTTCGTATTCTGCTCGGGCCTCACTGGGTATAGGGTACTCTGCAACCCCATTCTTGAGTTTAGTCGGTGCCATTCCCTCGGTCCACTTCCAAGATGCAATCCAGGCCCTCTTGCGCGAGTCGTAGTCCACTGTAAAATCCGGCCGATCGATATGGAGCGCTGCACACACTGGGACCTCCAAGAATCGCACCTTTCCATCCCGATGAATTGCGACTCCCCCCAGCGCCTTGATGGCATCGTATCCGAGCAACAGGTCAAACCCCAGGAGATTTCCTTGGGTCACGAGCACATTGATCTTAGTGGCTGCACCGGTGTCCGTGTAGATCTTGACAGTTCCAGCTCCACAGCATGTCTGGGTCTCGCCTCCTATCGTGGTGACTTTGATCTTCCTCTTAGTCCAACTTGGACACAGCCTAGCGCTCACTATAGTATGCGAACAGCCTGAGTCGAGAAGTGCTGAGCAGGGTATCCTGTTTACGTAGACGGTCATCACTGGTTGCGCCTTGTTCAAATTTTGCTCGGGGAGCAGAGCGGCGCTGACGTCCTCTCCCCTGATACGTTTCCCGCACAGTTTTGGGCTAGATGCCCCAAACCGCCACACTTAAAACAGCGCACACGCCCCCTGTTGGTGCAATTCCTTGCAAAATGTCCGCGTCGGCCACAGCGAAAAAATTTTCCATTGCTTGCAGGGTTCTGATTCGGAATCTCCCGAGCGCCAATCTGGCCTGTCTGTGTCGCCATCAGAACTGGTTCCCCCAGGTCCTCCTCATCTTTGATGATGGCTCGAGCACGTTCCATCAAGTGTTCCATGGTCGTTGTTGAAACGCTGGTTGAGGCTCTCAGTAGCTGCTTCACCCGAGTGGGAAGGCCCGCCACAAACGCGTACGCGAGCGTCCGCTCCGACACCCCTCCACCGAACAGAACTGCGAGTTTCTTTAACTCAGCGAAGAAAACGTCCACGCTTTCCTCCGGTAGAAGTTTTCGGGAAGCAAATTTTTCATAGGCCGTACAAGGATCCATGGCAAATGCCTTGTACAGCGCAGCTTTAATTGCGGTGACATCTCCCTTTTCGGCAGCACTGAGTTGCTGATATACACTCAAGGCACCCCCAGCCAATCTCAGGGGAATCACAGTGTGTACCCTTTTCACCTCACAAAGGTCGCACGTCAGCTCGACCCTTTCAACCCAGTCGACGATGGATGTGGACCCGTCAAACTCGGGTATGAGCTTTAAGTCAAATTTCGACTCGGTCATAGTCCTAGAGGCCAAATGGCCGAAATAGCTTGTAACATAAATGTGTAAGGAAAAATTCAAGATGGCGCCCGACTCTCTCTTTAACACGGTAAGTTCAGGAAAAGATGTTATAAATGTTGCAGCAATTCAATAATCTTTTTACACCGGTTCTGCACGGATTCCAACAACGGTAAAATATCCTCACACGGCACAAGAAGCAACAGCCACACGATTCCCCAGCCAACTCAATCGTTCCTCGCCGACGTCTTTCCCCTCACCCGCTGTTATCGTCGTTCTAGGCCGGCTAAATTTGCACATTCCGAGAATTCGTGTGACTTTGCGAGACATCATAATTTACAAAAGACGGCGGTCGCCATCTTGGTCTTTCTTTTCTATTTTTGGTCGGTAACGCTGAGCTGGTCTCGAGGTAAGTCTTTTTCCCCTCATCCGTCTCTCCCACGTACCCACACAACATGCAAACACGCGGGCGCTTATCTCCTGGATGCACGTTACACAAATGTCAACTTTTCTCAAAAGCGGCTCGCAAAGATCGTCTGATAAAGGTGAGAAAACTTCTAAGTAAAGTGAAACATCCTTCTGAACAACAACTTTTCAAACAGAGTCCCAGGCTGAATTCAGATACCTACGTGGAGTTGCTAATAATACTTTCTAATAATAATACTTAATCCCTAGATAATATGGGCAGCTAATAATAGGCAGTTTGTATGGCGAGAAAATACGAAAATCCTAACATATTCCAGGGAAAAGTCGAAAATGATTGTCAGCCAATTTATACGACTACATAAATCCTGATGTTTGTCCTTAAAACTCCCCTGATCTAAAATCGATAGATTATTATGTATGGGGATAGATTATGTATCGAGAAAGATACAAACTGCCGCGCCAGTATTACAAGAGATCAGTTAATTGACAAGATTACAATGGTTTTTGAAGGTCATCCAAGTACAATCAGTTTACACTACGTTTCGAACCCGGGTTGAGGTTGCATTATACGCCAATTGCGGTTATTTTGAGTAAAACTCTCCAAAAATAATTCAAATTCCTTTCTTATTGAATTTGTTTGAAATCAACTAAATTCCATAGATAGCAAGCGCTTTTGCCTTTTCTAGATAAAACTGTGAAAGTTATTCCGAACCCTTGTACGTGTTTGAAGTATTGAGTGAACTTCACTACAATTATCGAGTAATTTAGTGATCTAGCAAATCACCTTAATAAAAAAACAACAAATAAACAAGAAATAAGACAAGAATGACAGCGTTATGTATCAATATTTGAATATATATATATATATATATATATATATATATATATATATATTACTAAAACATATAAACAAGGTGGAACGATAAAAGTGTCGGCCCCAAAGTAAACAACGTTACAGCTTTATTTTAACACTTATATCGAAAAAATTAATTCAGGTAATTTGATTATGTAGTCGAGCTGACATTTATTCAGTGAAGCCGCCTTCAGCTTCAATCAACGCCTCGATACAGGTTATAAGCTGTAAGCATGCCTTTTTTCATGGCAGCTCGACGAATACTCGACGGATAGCTGATTTTGGTGTTGTGGGAGGTCATATTGGTGATGTTCTCAACGTATGACAAAACGAAGAAGTCCAGCGGATTTAGGTCAGGGAAGAAGGGGGCCCAATGAGAGAAGGGTAGCACTCACTCTGGAGCCATGCCTGGGTCTCTTTGAACTTGTGGGCCGACGCCGAGTCCTGCTGCCACAATCACGGTCTGCAAACGACCACCTGGTTGCACCAGGGGATCACCACACTATTCAACATATCCAGGTACACTTTGGTATTAATTTTCTTGCAGACTTCGAAGATGAGAAGTGTCATGATGTTAAAACCAAACCAAAGACCATAACCGTGGCCGGAAAAATTGTTTTCCTAAACACTAGGCACACTCCTGTTGTTCTTGGCAATCAATCGGTTAATTTTGAGGGTGCTGACAATGGTCCTATTGCATAACTTGGATCGGTAGAGAGCATGTTGTACAGCGACGCATCTCCGATCTCATTGTGTCATTTTCAGATAGACGCTTCCTACTGCTCTTGGAATTTGTGCACAACTGGTCAACTAGTAAATGGTTTGCAACAACAAAAAGAAGAAAAATGGAAGTGGAATCATGAAGTCTTTTCTAGAGCGATAATTATATCGTTCCACCTTGTACATATGACTTGGAAGTCACGAAAGCCTCTCAGGGATAAGGGTTAATGTATGCAAGGTGATAGTAGTGATCGTTAATGGTGTGAATTGGGTAAAAGTTAGCAGTTTTAGGAGACGGCCCAACAAGAACTTTACATCGGATTTGAAAGCTACCATGTTTTATTTAATCGGGAAGCAGGCTAGCGACACAGTATCCCACACATACGCAGTTCTGGGAAATAAGCTTTGTTCATGGAATCTGTGTTCAAATTTAGGCACAGTAAGGGAGTGGCGGTAATCGTATATATATATATATATAATTGTATATTATATAATTGTATATTATATGTATATAATATATAATATTATTATATGTTATATATAATATATATTATCTATATCATATAATCGTATATATATACACACGACATAATTATATATATATATATATATATATATATATCAAATTTTAGGTATTTAAAGTTAATTTTCAAATATAGATTTTTTTTATTGTTTTAAACAAAGAATACAATTGAATAAATCTATTCATTTGCTCTATCTTGCCTATTGATCAATTTATTTAACTGGGATTGTCTTATATAAAATATTGCATCTAATAACATTTTGTAAGACCGAAAATAATTTGCATTCCAGCAGATATATTTCATTTTATTATTCTGAAAAGTTTATATATATATATATATATATATATATATATATGTTTGTGTGTGTGTGTGTACGATATAATTGTATATTATATGTATATAATATATAATATATATATAATATATATTATCTATATTATATAATCGTATATATATACACGACATAATATATATATATATATATATATATATATAAATTTAGGTATTTAAATTTTATTATATGAAAAGGTTAATCTTCAAATATAGAATTTTTTTATTATTTAAAACAAAGAATACAATTAAATAGATCTATTCATTTGCTCTATCTTGCCCATTGATCAATTTATATAACTGGGATTGTCTTATATAATATATTGCATCTAATAATATTTTGTAAGACCGAAAATACCTGGATTTGCATTCCAGCAGATATATATTATTTCATTATTCTGAATAGTTTATATATATATATATATATAATATTTGTTTGTGTTATTGTATTTTGTGATAAAAGCAGTTTTGAAATGATGCTTTATTTTTATTTATTATAGGATTTGTTTGTGTTATTTTATTTTGTGATAAAAGCAGTTTTCAACTGTTGCTTTATTTTTATTTATTATAGGATTTGTTTGTGTTATTTTATTTTGTGATAAAAGCAGTTTTGAAATGTTGCTTTATTTTTATTTATTATAAGATTTGTTTGTGTTATTTTATTTTGTGATAAAAGCAGTTTTGAAATGTTGCTTTATTTTTATTTATTATAAGATTTGTTTGTGTTATTTAATTTTTTGATAAAAACAGTTTAGAACTGTTGCTTTATTTTTATTCATTATAGGATTTGTTTGTGTTATTTTATTTTGTGATAAAAGCAGTTTTGAAATGTTGCTTTATTTTTATTTATTATAGGATTTGTTTGTGTTATTTTATTTTGTGATAAAAGCAGTTTTGAAATGTTGCTTTATTTTTTATTTATTATAAGATTTGTTTGTGTTATTTTATTTTGTGATAAAAGCAGTTTTGAAATGTTGCTTTATTTTTTATTTATTATAAGATTTGTTTGTGTTATTTTATTTTGTGATAAAAGCAGTTTGTAAATGTTGCTTTATTTTTATTTATTATAAGATTTGTTTGTGTTATTTTATTTTGTGATAAAAGCAGTTTTGAAATGTTGCTTTATTTTTTATTTATTATAAGATTTGTTTGTGTTATTTTATTTTGTGATAAAAGCAGTTTTGAAATGTTGCTTTATTTTTTATTTATTATAAGATTTGTTTGTGTTATTTTATTTTGTGATAAAAGCAGTTTGTAAATGTTGCTTTATTTTTATTTATTATAAGATTTGTTTGTGTTATTTTATTTTGTGATAAAAGCAGTTTTGAAATGTTGCTTTATTTTTTTTTTCGCTACATCACCAGTGAAGAGTTACCAGTCCTTTGATCTTGTGTCGCCTTTATTTTTACGAGACAATATTTTTAAATCTATGTTTATTTATTAAGTTGCTAAATATTTATTTTATTTAAACACTTTAAAAACGTGCACCAAAATCTATGTATATACATGTTTATATATATATATATATATATATATATATATATGTGTGTGTGTGTGTGTGTGTGTGTGTTGACATCGTAATGACACTTGAAATCTGTAAGTAAATGTAAACGTTATTACACGACTCGAAATTACACGTTTCGTATTTGTAAGAATTCAAGATTGCGATGTGTTCATCCTGAAAAAAAAAAGATTCCTTACGTTTTGAAAAATATACGCCAGTAACGTATAATATAAACACTATAAACACAGGTATACGTGGAAGTTAGAATAGAAAATATTTTACCTAGTATTAGGGTAAACAATTAATTATAGTCAATAAATAGTTTACTTGCAGAATTGTAGCAACTTTAATTCTATAAAGAGCGTAAGGTTCAGTTTATTATATGATTTTGCTTCTAATTAAGGAGTTTTTTCAAGGCTTAAGCGGCATTAGAAGATATTAAAATGCATCTTAATTTGTGTCTAATTGCTATGAATGAAATATAATGAAAATCTGAAATACTTCAATTTTCAAGTATAAGATTTTGCCCTCTCCACACACATTAAACTTAAGAAGATGGATCAGTTGATGGAATATTCGTAATTTATGTTACATGTTTATTATTAAAAATTTTACAAAAGTCGGAGGCATCTAAATTTTCATGTAGCGTCTCCACATTTTATTTTCTCTCTTTGCATAAATCCATAGCAAGTAAAATATCCATATATCTATAAAACCGAGAATGTGTGACACTTCTCAACCTATATACTCAAAGAATTTTTTATATACAGACTTGAAATTTGATATATAGGATATTCAGACACGTGGAAAACTTTTCAATTGGCTTTCATCCGAAAAAAGCTCTGCGCGGTCGTGAAACATGACAGCTTCTTTATGTTAAGAATAAGTAGGTTTTAAGACACTTTTTAAAGAACATGTCAAGCTGGGCTAATGGTTATCGTACTTAACTCACTGTCCTTACGTTTCGGTTTCGATCTCAACTTGAGTATATTTTTACCTACAAGAAGTGAACTGTTTAGAAAAAGCGTAATACTCGCATGTCTCAGTTTGTTTGTTTGTTTGTTTGTCTTCATTTTTTTAAAGGAATTTAACGTTGCGTTTAATACCTACGGTATTTCTGTTTATAATAAATAAGAAATCTGCATTACTTAAAATATAATATTTATGCGTATTTTACGATCGGGCAATGCCGGGCGGCCTGCTGGTAACCTATATTTCCACCTGTACATTGCTGTGTTCCAAAAATTTAAAACGATCATTTAATTGGTTTATAGGGGAAATCTATACCTAGACACGTAGAAACATATACGCATCAATTTCATATCAATCGAAAAGTGTGCCAAACATAATGTAATAAAATGCAACAGCTGCTCTCACATTTCAAGAAGTTTATCTTTTATTTGAGGAAGAAGAAAGAAATACTAATCTGAATATATGAAATGATGTTTTGAATGAAACAGGACGCCCGTATTCTTCACAGACTCAATCAAACTGACTAATCTTCATAAAACCAATATTATCAACTAAATATTCTTATATTATTGATAATAAATCACGTGATCCATTGATTTTTCTTTCCGACGCGTAGGTTTGATAGGGATACGTTATGCGTGTTCATTTTACTGCGATGATTCACAAAGCTTAAAATATCGCTCGTGTTTTATTTATGGAAACTGTCGGCCATCTTTAAAAATTAAGGTTGATATAAACAACCGCTAAGTTGAAATGACGATGCATTTACAGTTAGAATATGTTTTTTGCTATTATTTACTTTTATGAACTCGCTCCAAATAAAGCTCCAAATGAAGCCAATTGATGTAAGTTGCTAAAAAGTAAAAAAAAAAAAGAAATGTCGCGATAAATGTAAGATGTAATAGATTCCAAGCCAGAAAACAGCAACCCTTCCTCCTTTGTCAGAAGCATCGCTTATGCAATGTAAGAACTTAATGACAAAATAAGGTAAACGAAAGTGACGAGGCTTCCGAAAGTAAACACGCGTCAACTTTTTAATCTCCAAAATTAAAAAAAAAAACTTGCAACTTGATCGCTCACACAATTACGTGTTTTGTTTTAACTATTAATATTCTTCTTCATCTCTAACAAATAGTATTGACAATTAGACGTGAGAGACTAGTAAGTGGTATTATGTCTACAATGGACTACGTGGGGATTTTAGCAGCAAGATGTCTAGTCGCATAACATTTACACTTCTGCGCGTTAGGACAGTAAGGAAAGCACAATACAAGAAACTGATTGCGAAAATCTAATAGTTCGAGAGAATAAACTGTTTGATTAGAAGGCTTTCTGCAATTTAAGAACCTTAACAGTAAAGAGGTGGGATTTTGCTACATCTTGGTGACTCAGAAGTATGTTTATCAGAGAGGACACAAATGCTATGAGTTCATCAGAACACATTCGATTAAATTACTTGTAAAACTCGCTCCAAATAAAGCCTATTCATGTAAGTTGCTAAAAAGTTAAAAAAAAAAAAGAAGCAATGCATTTAAGATGTAACAGATTCCAAGCCAGAAAACAGCAATCCTTCCTCCTTTGTCAGAAACATCGCTTATGCAATGTAAGGACTTAATTAAATTACTTGTAAAACAGATACAAACATTGCTTCAATAAGACAGATTGAATCTTAGTTGAGATTGACCTATTAGGTTTTTAATTTTTTTAACCCTGTCTAAGACGAAAAACTAGTAGTATATCGGGCACTGCAGATATGTCAACAATACTCCATGTATAGACAAATGGTGGCTTTGTGCAAATATACAATACTCACAAGTGTGAGCGATTTTCTAACACAGTAGAATAGGCCATCCTTCTTTGCAGCAGCCTTTTCAATGCTCTCAATGTATATATTCCAGTTTGTGTTGTCTATGAATGCTAAGTTGAGAAGTTTGAACGATAAACTTTCAGATAGGGTATTATTAGTCATGAGAATCGATAGTTGAGAGAGTTTGGTTGTAATTGGTAAAGGAAAGAAGCTTAATCTTAGTAGCATTAATGACCCCATTTTACTACAAACTGAAGGTAGTTTTCTAAGGTTTCTGCCACTGCTTTGGATAGTTAGTATATGAAAAAAATTAAATGCAATAAATATGGCTTATGACGTTTTTCAGTCAGTCACATCTAAAGTTCTATGTTCCGTAATGTTTGCAACCTTCATGTGGACTGGCATCTGAGTATCTGATTCTGTCAAGGCAAAAGACACAAACAGAATTTTACCAAATAAAACTTTGCTACATTTATTCTATGTCTCTCTCATTTAAGATTACATTTAAGATATATAATGTAACGTAGTTGCTGGCTGTGTCATTTAAATAACCAAGCCAGGACGTGAACGCATATCAACCACTATCGTGCCGAATTATTGTACGTTGCGCCAGCACTTAAGCATGCCGTCACGGAATGAAATGCATATATAGACATCAAGATTAAAATAAAAAACAAAAGAAAAAGGAAAAATACGTGGCGATTTTAGAAGACACGCTTAACAATTCTCCTTTTACCCCTTCGAAAACGAGCCGACCGACCTGTATGTCCAAGAGAAATTTACTGCAAAACAACAGCTGGTTGTAGCCAAAACAAAAAGTACTGAAATCTGATAAGGAAAGCGAAAGAAAGAGCGAACATATTGTGTCGTGTTGTAAATACGTGTCGGCGACTTGTATGTAAAACCAAAACGGAATAAATAACTTTTTTCTACTATCTAAAGTTCGTGTAAAAATATTCTTTTCTTTGCGATTTTGGTACATTTAGAAAACAATAGCAACGTTAGAATAATGTTACTAAACTTGTGTTAAAACTCGTTATTCTAATTTTAATAAAAAATACATTGGATGTTTTTTTTACAGAAAATATTGCAAATTTAATGACTAAGTTAAACGGTCTTACTAAGAAATTAGAATTCGGAGAATCTTTCTTAATTGACGTCTAATGACTACAGCATAAATTCAATGAAAATCTAAAATATTCAAATTTCCAAATGGGAATCGGTGCTCATATTATATTATAAGCCTATTGAGCTTTTAAAGTACTCTAAAGACAATAAGAAAGTGTACGTTGAAAGAAATTTATTAATTGATGGTAAAATGCCACAAAAATCTGACTTTATTTTCTTTGCATTAACCTAGATTAAACTAAATATATTCAATATTTAGCCCGTTCCGTTTTAACTGTTTCAAAATTTATAATAATCAGCTAAGTAATCAGTAGTTAACCTCATATATACGGATATGTAAGCGTATAGACATACCTAACACACACACAAACATATATATATATATATATATATATATATCATGGCAAGAAGGCTATATTCCAAATTCCAAGATTTCGTCCATCTTACCGTTTATTTTTTTTAGCATTTTAAAATGTTCAATTCTTGACAGCACCTGTTTCGTAGTAATGGCTGCTTTTAAACGAGAAGGAAAAGCGTCCTCAGAAAAGCATAGTCTGGTCGAAATATGAAGATGTTTGTAAGAGCCCGTTGGACTCTTAAGCGGATTGTTAGAGAAGATCGCAAGACCACGGCTTCTAAAATCACTGCAGAACTATATAAAAATTTATAGGCCCTAGTTTTCACAAAAACTGTTCCTCGAGGGCTGTACTAATCTGGATTACGTAAGAGCTGCAATTAGAAAACCAGTCAGCCTGTTGAATGTCGAGCAGTGATTCCGTTTTTGTATTTGAAAGGACGCACATCACAGGAGACTATTGATGAAATGAAAGAAACTTATGGTGATAATGCCCAATCATATGACCTTGTAAAACGCTGGCATCGTGAATTCAAACATGGCCGGAAGTCTGTGGAAGCAGCTCCCAGACCTTGTCCCCCCCCTTCTGCCGTTGATGAGGCATCTGTCCGTCAAGTTGAGGCTGTCACTTATACATATCCGAACATTCTGTTAAATCTATTTCATGTCTCAAATTTTTTGTTAGTAAAGAAGTTAACAATATTAATTTTCCTTTTTTCAATATAACAGTTATTGAACAGTTAAATATGTTATAATATATATTTGAAGGTTCTCTTCTTGTTACTGAATTCCAAGACAACAGTTAATCTAGTCTGGTGGAGTATTCAGTTCCGTGAAATTACTTAAGATAACATCACTTGGAGAAAAATTACTCGTTTGTTTTCCATACTGAGGAGATCTTATTGGAGCTATGTGATTTTGAATACTTAGTAAGGGTTTATTTGTATAGAAAAGTATCCGCATGCCATATTGTCCTGACCAACCCCTGTACAAACAGTCATTAGACATTCGAGGATAGTTTAGTAGGCAGCAAAGTTATCTTCAGTAGGCATTCAAGTATATAGTAATAATGAACCGCCCCCTTAAGTAAAGACTTAATCAAATCTCCACACTAACGTAATGTACTTGCAATAACCTTTATCCCTGAGTGTCTTCCGGGCCTTGATAAGTGGTGATCACTGTGTTAAAAAAATATATATAGTAGCATGTGCGTTTGTATAGCAAGTAAGATACATATAATTCTAAAAGGAAATTAGTTAATTAAATAATTTGGTGCATAGGGTGAAAAAATGCAAATCTTGCCTAGAAAAGATTCTATTTCCATTTGATGAAAAGTGTTTTTTTTTGTTTTTTTTTTTGCTGACCATCCAATAGTTGGCCATTTGTATACAGCTTCCAAGAGCGATAAAAGCTATTTATTATGTATGAAAGTGACACAATGTTCAACGAGCGAGATCGGAGATGCACCGATATACATCTCATGCTCTTTACTGATCCAGGTTATAACAACATGACCATTGCCAGCACCCTCAAAATGCAAATCCAGAAAGTTCAACGCTTGAGGGCACAGCTCAACGAAGTTTCCAGCAACGGTTATGGTCTTTGGTGTGATTTCAAGTGAAGGCTACACCATACTACCTCACATCTTTGAAGTCGGTTTGAAAGTCAACACTAAAGTGTACTTGGATATACTGAAGAGGTTGATGACCCCCCTGGTGCAATCAGGTAGACGCTGGCATACCCTGAGTGTTGCATCAGGACTCAGCGCAGTGTTCTATATGGAAGATGGCAGATCCCAGTAATTAGAGGAACTATTTGAAAATAATATTTATTAAAGGAAAAGATTAGAACCGAACTCGGTAATCAGAAATTGGAATGAATACATTTTGCAGTCCTAGGAATGTGTAGCAATTGTTCATTAGGTTTAGAAATAACTAAATATATTACTTATGTCAGAGTGAGGAGAATGAACAATTCAATTTCGGAATTTTCTATGTGTTGCCAAAAGGCGTGTTGGAGACATATGTAATGTGAAAAATACTCACATGTCTGAGGATGTATCTGACGTCACAAAGAAAGATAGATCCTATATATTCAGTTAAGAGGGTTCGAAATCAATCAGTTCAGTCAGACAGTAGAAAGACAGCTGGGAGTCACAGCTAAGAAACTCGGGAGAGAGGAGAGTTCAGTTAGCTGAAAACCTTTTGGAAGCAAACAGAAAGGGAAATCAGAAAATGTAACACCGAAAGGCAATTGAAATACCTGATCATCATCTCAGCCAGATTTTGGAATAAATGTCATCATGTATTTTTTAAACATTTGTGTTCGTTTTAATCTTTCAAACTGAAAGGTAATGTGATTTTATCTATCGTATTTGTAAACGAACTTTATACGAAACAACTTTCTTCCACAATGTTAATGGAATCCCCTCCTTCAATAATGATTTCTCATCCCCCATGTGTTATCATCACAGTCGTTGTCGTCGCCGTCGCCGTCGCCGAGTACACAGTTATATAAATGTCTCATCGTCCGTTACATCTTCCCGATATGCACACTCCACTACACAAAAGCCGGCTTACAAGTCCAAAGAGATCCAAGCTTGGCTGCAGGAGTGCTATGACTTTGTACCATTCCCTGACTGCCACCTTCTGCCTCCGACCTGAACACGCTGGACTTCTTCGTCAGGTCATACGATCAGAACATCACCAACATGACCTCCCACAACACCAAAGCCAGCCTGATCACCGCCATCCGCCGAGTATTTGCCGAACTCCCTAAGGCGTTTGTGGAAAAGGCATGCTCGCAGTTCCGGACCGGTATCGAGGCTATGATTGAAGCTGAAGGCGGCTACATTGAATAGATCTCAGCTCTACTACATAATCAAGTTACCTGAATTGATTTTTTTCAGTAAAAGTTTGAAAATAAAGCTGTAGTGTTGTTTTCTGTATTTGATTAATGAAAAAATACTTAAAAAGAAAATCTAATGTGACACTCCATTTTTTTGTTAGCTGAAATTATTTGGGAATGACGTGCAGGGGTCGTTGTTGAGAGCTGCGAGTAAGGAAATCTCTGCCCCAGTCAGCACAATCCACATTGTTATATGTCTTTCGCTTTTGCTATGAACGCTTTCAAAGCTTTAACAGGATTTACCCCGATTCGCTGATAGAAAGCAACATTGAAAGAACAGTCAATACTTGTCAAAGCAGCTTGTCTGTAAGATGAAAACACCGGCCGAAAGTGTAGAACACGGAGAAGAATAACTTTTCAAGCATTGCTGTGAAAAATAGTCGAGGAGAATGAAAACGACGAAACTACATTATAGATTCGATACTATAGTTTTATTTGTCTTGGACAACTGCAAATCAATTTGAGTAATTTGTAATTCCGAAAATCAATCATGGAAAATAATAATCGTTGATATGTGCACCATGTTTGGCATTTGACCAATCGACCTCACTCGTTTATCAATATTTTGCCTTAAATGAATTCTCACTTGATTAGCTTTGTAGGACAACTCTTTGAACTTTAAGTCTCTGAGGTCTGTGAATAATGGCATGGCAAAGGGCCAGGATTATGGAACGCCCTTGCCAAGTTTGAATACCTTTCACGCCATCATGTTCACTTATGCACGAGAAAACATTTACGCTATTGCAGTTTTTATTGGAACGAATATACGTAGTGGTCACTCAAATTGATTAATATAGATTAATAGATAAGATGCAGATTTTTGTCGATATAGAAACAGGTTTTAGAGCATGTTAGGCTTAGGCCAGGAGTTTCCAGTTGTTTTTTTGTTTTTTTCACAATTGTCCTGATAACCGAAGGAATGACGAGTGCAAACCACGAAACCATTTTGTTTAATACTTGCAAGCGAGAACGAAAGCTTTCAAACAAAAAGGCGAAACACCACGTAAGGCACCCCACGTTAATAACGCGGAAGTCACGTGCAATGCACAATAGAAACCAACGAATGTAGTCATTTGCTAAAAAGTTTACGTTAACAAACGTACAGGTGTATCAGACTTAAACTGATGTTTCCAGATTAGGTAGTCTGAAGATAACACGCACTAAACACTTATGTTATTGCTTTTCTTTCCTCTTCCTTTGTAAAATTTAATAATTTTCTGCAAAATAAAAGAACAATTTCTTTTACAAAACAACCAAACCAAACGCCATTAATAAATATTTGAAGACATAAACAACTGTAAGCATAAAGACATTTACGAAAATTACCAGATTCTGCATTAAATAGCCCGAAAAACGTTGATATGCTGTAACAAAACAATGAAAGTAAACCAACTCAGACGTAGTATACAGACATGAAAACTTTACAAATAAAAGATGAGAATTAGATTTATTTATTTATTGGGGGAGTTTTATCCTCATCTTTATAGTTGTTCTTCTTACATCACCTTTCAGCCAACTCATCCTCTGGCAATCTTCAGGTGATTAACTACGACAGGATAGGAATGCTGAGTCTCTTAAATGTACTTTCAGTAATTACTGCCTTCCATAATTGTTGTCGTTTTGGCCAACTAATTCTCTGACCTGTGGCGCAGTGGGTAATGGGGATGAATCTCAATGGTTCCAGGTGAGCATTATCTAAAATAGCGGTTTCAATCCGACTCATAAAAGGTCAAAGGGTTAGTTGGCAAAAACCGGGTGAAACACCACCAACTATGAAGATAAGGATAACAGCCAACAAATAAATAAATAAACAAGTGACACATCTCAAAGGACTCCAATAAAAATAATAGGATATAGAATTAGATTTGTAAAACTGACGTTTATGTTTTAAGAACATCTACATTTAAATGTGATCAAATCATACACAAATCTCAAATCATACATGTATCTACACGTAGATACAAGTACCACCACTGGGACTCATCAACTGAGACCGTTGGCCTTATTAAGTTCATTGACGTCTAAGAGAAGTGACCTGACGTAATTTTTGTCTTCCTATATAGCAGATGAAAGATTTTTTTTAGTCTAGAACAAAAATCTGTGCTGACTCGTTTCTTTTCAATTTGTTAACCGCAATGACAGACGCTCCAAAACCATCATATCAACGAAGAAAGTGGTGAACCGATCAAAGTGCTGATGAAGCGATATGATTTTTTGTCTGTTTTTATCGAGACCTTCTGTTGAATATTTGGCAAGTAAACCCAGGAAGAGAGGCATCTGATGGGTTGCAAACATGAAAATTAATTCTATTTGAGGAGTGCGCGGCTTTTTACCATTTTCTATTGAAATGCATGGTTTGACCAGAAATATGTAAGAGGATATCGGTCAAAAGATCGAGACAATATATAATGAGAAATATTAAACATGCCAGGATGAGTTTTTATATAAATCGACACAACAGAAAGCGAGAAAGAGTTGGTCACAAACCGAGGACAAGCTGATATATTTTTCTTCACTGCTCAAACATCCGCAACACCCTCCCCCCGCCACGCGCATTCATTGATGTCAAAACCCGTCACACTAAATCTAAAACTGTTGTCATAGTTTATAAACTAGCTGTATTGTGTTTTATTCGCGGTCAGGTATATATATCGTAGACGACTAACCGCAAAGAATATATAACATTTCTACGTCATAGGGAAGATTGCAATATCATGTCTGCTCCTCATAGAACGTAGGTTTAGTGTTCGATGCAACGACCTGCGTAAAACATCATGACTATTTGAAAGCGCATCTATTGATGCACTTTGCGATATGATTTTTATGACAGTCCACTCACCAAAATCGAGGCAATTTCTTCACATAATGACATACGTTATCTAATGAAAATTACCGATGAATCTCCGTAAGTCTCTATTACTGGAAGACTTATCAAGGTGGATAAAACACGTAGCTGGCGAAATCGATTGAATTCTTTTCCATAAAGACTACGTATTGAAATTTTCTGTAATATATATACAGAATCAAATATCGATTTATCAAATATCAACATTCGACATATATATTATTTTTATTTATTAAACATTTTTATTTAAATATTTATTAAATATTTTACGCGCATAAAACTTACCCATGTACACCTGTTTCAGGGCACCACCCGTCATCAGCATGGCTAAACTTTTAATTAGGATCGAATTCGTAACTGCCCAATCGACAGCCTGATGTTTTACCACTAGGCTATGACATCCTGTGAAAGTTTCATGCATATTTTATCGCTTTTAAATGTAAGATCTATTATTGCTTTTTATTATTAGCGAATCTGTTGTATTTAATTATTTTGCTTAACTAAGCGATTAGGAGTTACCTTCTTTTGTCTATTTGTGTAGCCCACTTTTTTGGAGGAACGTATTTTTTTTGTTATTGATCATTATCATTTTTTATTAACTTAATATTTGAATATTTTTTATTTAAATATATATTTAATATTTTTACGTGCATAAAAGTTATCCATGTACACATGTTTCAGCGTATCAAAAAGGCAGCGACGCAAATAAATCAGTACAAGTAACTCCCTCATCGCTTAGGTAAAGTTTATTAAGTTTCTAATCTAGCCACATTGATGAGCCGTGATACAGCTGTAGTACAGTATGTGGATGATTATAAATGCTCCATATCTTGGTTCGAGCAAATTGGGGGGCAAAATTACAAACCGCCACTACCATACAAAGCAATGCTCATTGTATAAAAACAAATAGAGCTTTGGCGTTTAGACAATGTTTAGACAATGTAATTTCGGAGACTCATCTAACCTGCAGCCAAATAGCGTAACGGTCAGAAGTGCCTAGGCAGTCGTTTCAATCCTGGCTTGAGGTAGTTGCCAGTCTAGCTGCACTGATGAGATGTGTTATACAGCGAAACAGTACTGCATGTGGATGACTCTCCCCCTCCCTCTCTCTCTATATATACGGACGAATAATTTTTATCCGGTCTATTGAAACAATTTTAATGAATTAAGTTAATACACCTGAGGTTGTCGTAATTAAAACCATATTTGGCTCTACTAACGTATTGAGCACTTTTTATCTTGTTTTTTTTACCACATATACCCATTATATATATATATATATATATATATATATATATATATATATATATATATATATGTGTGTGTGTGTGTGGTTTTCAGAATGTAAGAGATAATAATAAATTCCACAGCTAACCAACATCGCAGCCCACAAGAGCCATGACAGTAAACGAACCGAAAGTCCAAGAAAGGTTTCGAATCCTGATGTGTCTAACTGATGAGCCCAAATGAGGGCGAAACTCTAGTCTTGGACTTCCGGTTCGTTGACTGTCATGGCTCTTGTGTGCTATGACGTTGTTTGGCTGTGGAATTTATTATATATAATCTCTCACTTTCTGAAAATCCTTAATTGCTCGCCAGGTTTGCATTGATGGATGGCATCGTCCTTTCAAGTTGAAACTCTTACTAGTGAGACATCGGCTTGGGGTTATTAGCTGATTGGATGACCACGTCCCTTGTCGAAACGAAGTAAGTTCATTTCACAGTCGGATTTCATCGCGGTTTGCTTGATTTGCGTTAGTCAATAGAAATTCTTGTGTGCAGGGCGTTTGCTCAGTTGGCAGAGTGCTTGCCTGGCATGCAAGAGGCCAGGGTTTTGAATCCTGAGTTCGGATGTGTCTAACTGATGAGCCCAAATGAGGGCGAAACGAGTTTTGGACTTCCGGTTCGTTGATTGTCATGGCTCTTGTTGGATTCGACGTTGTTTGGCTGTGGAATTTCTGGCTCTACCAGCTCGCTGTTACTTTGACATACTTTAAATATTAAATATATATATATATATATATATATATATATATATATATATATATATATATATATATACATACTTGTACTTATCCCTTCTCAAGGTAAATACCCCCAACCATCCCGATCAGCAATTTTATTATATAGGTAATCCTTTCTACTTTAATAGCTTATTGTTCAGAGCGTTTTCTTTACATTTCTCCCTACTTCCTCTTTCTCAGAGTGTACCAACATGCAGAAATTAAAATGCAACGTGCTGCAGAAATCCTCACATAACGTGTCCTTTAAAAAATCTGACTCTTAATCACAGTATCACATTTTATTACGTCTCAGTAAGAATCTGCACTGTTGGGGCAAAATAAAGTAAAACAAATCTATATTGTCGAGATATGTTTCCCAATGCACGAACCGGGCTATTCATACCAATCGAGGATACGTCCTCGTCAATTTGTCGAGTCGAGGTATGTATCTGTTCAGTCTTAAAAGTCCACAATCTTACGCTTCAACTTATTACCTTTGGAAGAGCTTAATTTACTGCTAATCGCCTTGGGCGCCTTTACCAGGGAATGCCGACGGAGCTGTTCAGGCATTTTTGAAGCTAAAAGTGCACTTCACCTGGTGTTGTGCCTTATTAAAACTTCGCCCGACCTTATGCTTACCCTTCTGAAAAAGGAGTTAAATAATAGTCCTGCAGGCTCAGTTTTATTCTAATCGCATTTCAATGAAATAAAAAAAACCTTCGACAAAATGAGAGTTCGATGGTTCTACGTTATAAACCGTTGTGAAAGTATTTGTCTGAAAGAAAGAAAAAAATGTTCAAAGGAAAAATTCATGTAGTTCTACGACTCAAAACCTCAGCGAAAAGCACACGAGAAGAAATTAATTGCAACGCTACGAGTGTGGTGGGCGACTTGCAGACAAGATTCACGGACCATAAATCAAAGAAGAAAAAAGAACGGCTATTCTTAAAGTACAGTCATTCTATTTATGCGTTTTTTGCGATGAAAATGACATTTGAAAGGAAAACGCGAGAGACAATAGACAAATGTAATTTCAGATAAATTCGTTACAGAAAACAGTAAATGCTATTTCAAGTTAAAGATAAAAATACAAATACTGTTTCGAACTTAAGCCTGACAGACGCAATTTAATGCCATTTTAAACGTCATTTTCAAATATACTTTCTTGGACAAACTTTGATATTATTTTCAATTTAATTACGACATAACAAAAATTTTATTTCAAACTAATGCGAGTCATACAGTAAATGGCAATTTAAAATTTAATCTTGACAGACGAAACGCAAAGGCTATTTCAAATTAAAACGTAACAGACCGAAACAAATGCTGTGTGACAGATAATGCTAGTGCAATTCTAAACTTAAACGTGACAGACAAAAACAAACTCTATTTCAAGTGGAAGAATGACAAAAATAAACGCTATTCAAAATTTAAACGTGGGGGCGAATAAGTGTGTTATTTAAACGTGGCAATAAAAACGCCGTTTTAAAATTTAAACGTGACAGTTCGACTCGAAATCTATACTATGAAAAGTTTCATTCGAGAAGGAAAACGAAAATGTTCTTCCCAACCTAAGCTTAACAGGTAGAAAAAAAATATGTTTTTTATAATTAAAACGTGGAAGATCAATGAAAATTCTAGAAATACTATCTATAAATCTATAAATAAATTGATAGGGCTACAAAAATACGTATTTAAGCCTACGTATGACATGCAAATGATAGTGATTTTTCAAACTGAAATGTGACTAAAAACGAAAATTCTATTTCTACTTCTAGCGTAATATACGGACGAAAATTCTATTTCTACTTCTAGCGTAATATACGGACGAAAATTCTATTTCTACTTCTAGCGTAATATACGGACGAAAATTCTATTTCTACTTCTAGCGTAATATACGGACAAAAATTCTACTTCGAAACATGTGATATTCTGAATGTAAGCACAAACTAAGATCAAATTAAAAACGTAAACGTGATAGACAGAAACTTTATAAATAACACTTGGCTAGGAACAAAGTGTCTGTTCTGATACTACACTTTACCTTTTCTATCCTCAGTCAGTGGAGGAGAAATCCTTCTAGACTGAGGCAGTTTTTATTTTTGTTCCGATCCAAAATGCGCTCTTTTGGGGAAGCTGGATTTCCCCCACATGAAAACCCGATTTTGTGTCTTAGTTTGCTGTACTGGCAGACAAAGGTTGTTAGTCCGAACCTCAAATAGGGCATAAGTATTTTTACTTTAATCTTCTTTTTTTTTCCAAAATGAAATTTAAGATTTCAAATTACAATATCAAGCAAATTGTTTAGTTTTATTTATAAATTACATAATTTATGATAATTGGAACTCCTGGATGACATCAAATAGTCTTGGTATGTTGATAGCAGCAAATTTTTTCAAAAACTTAATAAAAGTAGATTCGTTTAAATAGTTCTTTGATGGCAATATCTTTTCAGCTAATTTTCATCCACCCACCCCCGAGTATCTTTGATTAATAGCTATATATAGACAAATTTATTAAAACATTCTTTTGGCAACCAGAGAGAGGAAGAGGAGACAGTAAAGAGGAAGAGGGGAAAAAGTCACCTGCTCTTAGTTTTATGTGGTTAGGGTTAGGGTTAAGAAAACTGGAACTACCTCCCCCCCCCGAGTATCTTTGATTAATAGCTATATATAGACAAATTTATTAAAACATTCTTTTGGCAACCAGAGAGAGGAAGAGGAGACAGTAAAGAGGAAGAGGGGAAAAAGTCACCTGCTCTTAGTTTTATGTGGTTAGGGTTAGGGTTAAGAAAACTGGAACTACCTCCCCCCCCCCCGAGTATCTTTGATTAATAGCTATATATAGACAAATTTATTAAAACATTCTTTTGGCAACCAGAGAGAGGAAGAGGAGACAGTAAAGAGGAAGAGGGGAAAAAGTCACCTGCTCTTAGTTTTATGTGGTTAGGGTTAGGGTTAAGAAAACTGGAACTACCCCCCCCCCGAGTATCTTTGATTAATAGCTATATATAGACACATTATTAAAACATTCTTTTGGCAACCAGAGAGAGGAAGAGGAGACAGTAAAGAGGAAGAGGGGAAAAAGTCACCTGCTCTTAGTTTTATGTGGTTACCTTTTACGCAAATGTGGCTCAATCAGTTAGTTTGCTGTACTTACAGATTGTGCATTTGAATATCACATTTGACATATTTTTACTTTTTTTTTTTCAAAAAAAAACTTTAAGATTTCAAATTACAATATCAAGAAGATTGTTTAGTTTTATTTATAAATTACATAATTTATGAAAATTGGAACTCCTGGATGACACCAGATAATCTTGGTATGTTGATGACAGCAAATTTTATCAAAAACTTAATAAAAGTGGGTTCGTTTAAATCGTCCTTTGATAAGAATATATTTTCAACTAATATTCATTGTTAGTCTTCTGATGAATGTGAATTGTAACAAAATCATTCTAATGTTTGAATGGCCAAATATTTTTTCATGTACGCATAAAATTTTATATCACAAACGTTAAATGAGTTATGTTCATCAAATGCATTCTACAATATATTTTATGTTTTGTTACATTTGTATCTGTAGAGAAAACAAGAACAACCATCCCACGAATAGCTTTGCACCACTTTTATGTCTTATTACAAAAATTAAAATCAACATACAATAATATTAAACTCATGTCTAGAATCCTTATTTCGATTCACACTAAAATCAATGATACGCTTCTCGAAAATATATAAAATTTAAGCCTTACTACAAAAAGTGTAATAAATAAATTAAATAAATATATATACAAAAATATATAAACATATATACATAAAAATGTATAAACATATATACATAAATGTATATAATAATGAAGACAAAAATACATAAATATATTAAAATATACAATCATTGACAAATACATTGCAAATTTATAAATATATATACATAAAATATATAAACATATATACATAAAAATATGTAAATATATATAAATAAAATATATAAACATTCATAGATTATCGATTTATAAATATACATGCATAAATATATAAACATACATAAAAATATATAAACATATCGATATAGATATAAACATGTATAAACATATATAAATAAAAATATATAAATATATATAAATGAACTATCAAAACGTAATTATAAAAACATATATACATATAAATTTATAAGCATATATGCATACCAATATATAAAAATATATAAACAAAATATATAAACATATGGACATAAAAATATATATAAAACTATAGACATAAAAATATTAAAAATATAGAACTAACAAATATATAAACATATAGACATAAAAATATTAAAAAATATAGACATAAAAATATATAAACATATAGACATAAAAATATATATAACCCTATGGACATAAAAATATAAATAAATATAGACATAAAATATATAAACCTATAGACATAAAAATATTCAAAATTTAGAATTAAAAATATATAAACATATACACGCAATTTCTAAACATACATACACAAAATATATAAACGTGCGTAAAAAATATATATAAGAATATAATTGTATACCCATGTATATATATATACGTTTATAAATAGATATACATAAAAATTTAAAGGCATATATAGAAAACATATATACACATATAGACATAATATATAATATATAAAAATAATTATATACACATATATACATATCAATTCATAAATATTTATGCATAAAATGTACACACATATATACACAAAATATATAAACATGTAGACAAAAAAGTATATAAACACACATACATAAAATATATAACATATATACATAAGTATATAAAAATATATAGATACAATTTATAAGCATATAATCAATTTAAAAATATATATACATGAAATATATAAACATATTTACATAAAATAATATAAACATATACACATAGAAATTTGTAATATATATATATATATATATATATATATATATATATATATAAAATATATAAACATATCTACGTAAAAATACCTGAACATATATGGACAAAATATATAAACATATATGAATAAAAACACATAAACAAATATAAATAAAAAATATATAACACAATTTTGGAAAAAAGAGACGAACATATAATTACATAAAGATATAAACGTATCAATTTATAAATACAGATGTATAAAACTTTATAAAGATATATACATAGGAATTCCTAAATATATATGCACCAAATATATACATAAAATATATAAATATATATACAAAAAATATAAAAACACATATACAAAAAATATATGAATATATATACAGAAAATTTTATAAATGTAGTTACAAAAATTGATGAATATAAACTAAAATTTTTATAAATATACACATACTAACTTATAAATATATAAGCATAGAAATTTGTAAATATAAACATAAATATTTATATATATATGACTAAAAATGTATAAATATATACGCTTTAAAATATTTTAATATGGATATATAAAATATATAAACATATATACATAAAAATATCTAAACATATATACATAAAAATATCTAAACATATATGTATTAAAATATATAAACATATATACATAAAAATATTTAAATATATATACATAAAAATATATAAACATATATACATAAAAATATCTAAACATATATAAATAAAAATATATAAACATATATAAATTAAAATACATAAATATATATAAATAAAAATATATAAACATGTGCATATAAACATATATACATAAAAATATAAGCATATATACATACAAATATATAAACATACATACATAAAAATATAAATATATATACATAGAATATCTAAATATATATATACATAAAAATATATAAACATATACACATAAAAATATCTAAATATATATACATAAAATATATAAGTATATATGCATGAAAATATCAACACATATATACATAAAAATATATAAACATATATACATAAAAATATCTAGACACATATACATAAAAATATATAAACATATATACATTAAAATACATAAACATATATACATAAACATATCTAAACATATATGCATAAAAATACATACACATATGTACATAAAAATATCTAAACATATATACATAAGTGTTGTGGAGACTCCCACTAATTAGCATACGTGGGTGAAAAGATATAGATAAAGGTATCAAGTCAGCAAGACCGGGGAGCTGTGTTCGAACGCCGGATAGGCAAGACGCATGTGCCGGTTTCTCCATGAAAGACTTTTACACGACCTCTTCAGGACAATCTTCCAACTGCAGTACAACTGCACCTTTGTAAATATGTATTATCTTTTCGTTTTAATAGATTTGTTTTACCTTTACTTTTTGCGTTCTTGTTGTTATTGATACAGACACAACAATAAGATATATAAACACATATATATAAAAATATATAAACACATATATATAAAAATATCTAAACATATATGCATAAAAATATATAAACATATATACATAAAAATATATAAACATATATACATAAAAATATCTAAACATATATACATAAAAATATATAAACACATATATATATAAATATATAAACATATATAAATAACAATATCTAAGCATATATACATAAAAATATATAAACATATATACATAAAAATGTCTAAATATATAGACATAAAAATATGTAAACGCATATAGCCATAAAATATCTAAACATATATACATAAAAATATATAAACATATACACATAAAAATATATAAACATATATACATAAAAATGTCTAAATATATAGACATAAAAGTATATAGACACATATACATAAAATATCTAATGACATATACATAAAAATATCTAAAATATATATATATAAATAAGCATATATAAAAATATAAAAAGATATATACATAAAAATATATAAACACATAAGCATAAAAATGAAATAAATATATAAACATATATAAATATATATACATTAAACTCTATATACATATATACATTAAACTCTATATACATATATACATTAAACTCTATATACATATATACATAAAAATATATAAACATATATACATAAAAATATATAAACATACGTACATAAAGCATATAAACATATATACATAAAAATATATCAATATATATATACATAAACATTTATAAATATATATGCATACAAATTTATAAATATATATATATAAATATTTATAAGTATATATACCTAAAGATTATATATATGCCTAAAATATGTAAACATGTATACATAGAAATATATAAACACATATACATTAGAATATATAATCATATATGCATAAAATATATAAACTGATATACATTAAATTATATAAATATATATACATAAAATCTTTTAAATAAAAATTTATAAATGTATATACATAAAAATGTATAAATATATATGCATAAAAACATGTATATATATGCATAAAAAGTTATAAATATATGTACATAAAAATTTATAAATATATATACATAAAAATTTATAAATATATAGTCATAAAAATTTATAAATATATATACATAAATTTTTTTAATTATATATGCATAAAAATTTATAAATATATATACATAAAAATTTATAAATATATATGCATGAAAATACATAAATATATATACACATAAATCTATAAATCTTTATGCATATATATATATATATACACACACACACACACACACACACATATATATATATATATATATATATATATATATATATATATATATATATATATATATATAAAAAGAAGCTCCATCAAAATCAACAATAGATTTTTGTTTAGTTTATTTATGCCAGTAACGTACAGTGGTGTCATCATCTGATTGCCGACCATTAAGCTCACCATCTTCAGGACTCTCGCCGCAGCCAGGAACTTTCTTAAACCACCATTGTTATGTGCGTTCAGTAGTGGTTCCTGGGCCAAACCTTTCGTTGATAACTCGAGCTGTTTTGCAGCTTTTCGGCCAGCGTCAATTGAAATAAGAAAATTATGTGAATTTGCTTTTTTCCATCTTTTATTCAACGTTCAGAAAAGAAGACATAATTGGAGAGCGCGGAAAACAATCCCTTTAATGATATATAAAGTAAAGGTATTATAACGGAAACGTATTTGAAAATACATCATCTGAAATCAGAATTAGAAATTCTGCAAGAACTTTTTTCTCAATATAATGTGAACACACACACACACACACACACACACACACACACACATATATATATATATATATATATATATATATATATATATATATATATATATATGGAAATATATAAAAAAGAATACAAAAAGTATAAAAGCTTATAACTTTTCTTTATTTTTTATTTTTTTTTTTATTACATTTTCACCCCAAACAAGGCAAATTGCCACTTTGGTGTAGGGGGCTACTATCTGGAGTGCTATGTAGAGATTTGGGCAGCAAGATGTCGGTTCACGTTACACTTGAACTTCTGCACGTCAGTACTGTTGGGGAAGCAGGGACCTGGAATGGAATTCCAGAGTCTACCGGTTCTGGGGAAGAAACTATTGGAGTAAAAAGATCTTTTACATCTAGGGATCTCTACAGTGTGGGGTGGGATTTAGCACCCTGTCGGGTTTGCCGAAGGTGCTTACGTCGTGGGGGCACAAGTGATTGCAGTTCGTCAGAGCATATACCACTAAAATACTTGTAGAAAAAGCAGAGGGATGCAACATTTCGTCGATGGGACAGAGGCTGAAGCTTAGATGCCAGTTCAGGGCATATCAGGTTTGCGACGTTGTTAAGTAGCGAGAGAGAAGTAGCAGATGCACCAGCCCAGATGTGACAGCAATACTCCATACATGGGCGAATGGTGGCCTTATAGAGATACAGGATACTTTCGGGTGTTAGTAGTTGTCTAGCACGGTAGAGAGAGCCCACCTTTCTTGCAGCGGCCCTGGCAATGCCTTCAATGTAATTGTTCCAACTCATGTTTCCTGTGAACGATAGGCCAAGGAGTTTGAAAGATGTAATCTCAGATAAAGAGTCGTTGGCCATTGCTATAGGTGGTAGAGAAGTTTTCTTGTAATTATTGAATGAAACTAGTTTAGTCTTGGCATTATTGAACGCGACCAACCACTTTTGTCCCCATTCCACCACAGATTGGAGGTCTTCCTCTAGTGTTTCTGCCATTTCTTTAGAAATGTGTTCATTCGTCTTCCGTTCGTGCCTGCCATAGAATGTAGTGTCATCAGCATATATACCCAGCTCAGAGGCAATTTTGTCGGGGGGGTCATTTATGAATATCAGGAACAATAGAGGTCCAAGGATAGAACCTTGGGACACCACCGCATTTATATCATATTGTTTAGATGTACGACCGTCGAGGACAACCTGGATTCTTCTCTTATCTAAGAAAGATTTAATTATGTTAAGTATTCTACCAGTGATACCGTATGATCTAATTTTCCTGAGGAGACCCTCATGTCATACCCTGTCAAAAGTCTTAGATATATCTAGAGCTACCGCTCTGCCCTCCCCCGCGTTGTCCAGTGAATGGTATATACTTTCAGAGATTACAGTTAGGATGTCTGCTGTTGAACGGGCTTGTCTAAATCCATATTGTTTGTCAGTCAGAAGTTTAGCATCTGTAAGGTGATAGACAAGAGCATGGTTAATTAAGGTCTTAAATATTTTGGCAAAAAGTGGGAGGAGGCTAATGAGGCGAAAATTTGATGGGTCGGTCCTTTCGCCAGAATTCGTGAATACTGGCACAACAGAAGCAGTTTTCCAACAGCCCGGAAAGCAAGCTTTATTAAGGCACTTGTTGTAGAGTTTGGAGAGAACTGGAGCTACTTCGGCTGAGCACTTTTTTAATAGCACAGCTAGGATGAGATCGGGTCCAAATGCTTTTGAAGTGTCAAGGTTTTTTTTATGATAGCATGCACCTGAGCAGGGGTGATTTTCGGATTCATTTCCAATTCGTGACCTGCAGGAATACAAAATAATATTATGAAATATATATATATATATATATATATGTATATATACATATATATATATATATACATATATATATATATATATATATATATATATATATATATATATATATATATATATATATACTAGCATTTTAGCCCGGCGTGGCCCAGGTGTTTGGAGGTGTATATTGAGAAAAAAACCGGTCAATTTATTAAAATTTGACCTCTATTCTGACCCCTTAAAATTTATTGTTTGGGGCTCAAATAAAGTTATTAAGCTAGATTAATGTCCAAGGAACCTATATCTAAAATTTCAAGTGTTTATACCCAAAATTGGTGGAGGATTTATCAAAGGTCAAATCGTTGAACTTTGACCCCTTAACAGCCAAATCTCTGGCCGCAAATGGATTACAAAGATTTTCCCAAATCTCACTACCCTCTATATCGAATTTCTAGTCTGTAGACTGAAAATTGACAGAGTTATTGCACAGAAAAATGTACACAGACTCACAGACACACAGACACGTTCACTTTTATATATATACTAGCGAAGGTACCCGGCGTTACCCGGTTGTTTGGGTTTGTGTGTAAGAGGGGGTCAATTAAAGAATAAGCGAAGTAATAACCCTGTTTAAAAAAACGATGTTAAACTTTTTTTCAAAACCGGTGTTCTTTCTTAACTGTCCTTTGTGGCCGATCTCGCAACGGTGTTAAGTGGTGCCGGAGGAAGGAGAAATTTATTAGAGAGAAAAGATTTTACTACCTCCATTGATTCTAACCGATTGTCGCATTGAACTCTCAACAGAAAAAATATAGGAATCTACGATTATCGAGTAAGTGGAGAGGTAATAGGCCTAAAATAGACCTCAGATATTGTGTTGCAGTTTGTGCATATTACATGCGCATGAAATGTCTTGATTTTTAATCCTATTAAGGTCAAAATCACAGGGGAAAAATGAGTTCATTTTATATAGAGAGAGATTAAAGAAAGGGGTGTAAGAACAGCAGTAATATAGCAAATTTCCACGTAAATTAAATTAAAATTTCAATCTAAGATTAGAGCACTACGTATACTGGCTGTAGCATAACTGACATAATAAGTGGGCGTGGCAATTTGGTAGTAAAAATACGTTTCTTTCGTAGAGTGCAGTTAGGTTTTTGAGATAGTTGCTTTCTCCGTCCTCTTGATAGTTAAATTTATATAAAGGATATCCAGCAGTCTCAAAACTCTCACCTACCTTATTTTTATCTCTTAGTCCTCATGTTCAATGAGCGATGTTTCTTAAAAAGAAGGGAAATTGCTGTTTTGTAGCTCATAATCTATTTCATCTAACACTTATCGTTCGCAAGTGTTTGATGTACGTCAAGTAGTATTTTCAGCTCCTAATATTTAGTAGTTTCATGCCTTGTCCGAAGCGATTTTCACAAAAATACGTGTAAATGGAGTTAGGGATAGATATTGATACAGACAATGCGATTGGTGGATAAACGTTTGATCATATTAAGGTTAAAATTAGGGACAGTGGAATTTCTATTAAAGATTAGTCCTGGCTGTGACATCGCCCTCACAATAAGTTATTCGATTCCAAAGGATAATTTCTTTTAGCAATATTAGAGAGAGTAAATGTATAATAAATAGGATTAATATGGTAAATTTCCGCATAGGGTTAAAACGTAGTAAGAGTAGAATTTTCCATTTTAAGATTAAAACAAAGCTACGTGTACTGGCTGTGATGTAACTTTTACAATAATCACACACAATAATCACCCCTTCTCAGGTACATGCTATTATAAAAACCGAGACACCTCAAGAGCATGTGGACCAGATCTCATCCCGGCTGTGCTATTAAAAAAATGCTCTGCCGAGGTTGCTCCAGTTCTCTCCAAACTTTACAATAAATGCCTCAACGAATCTTCCTTTTGTTATATAGGGGTTTCATTATTATTATTATTATTATTATTATTATTATTATTATTATTATTATTATTATTGTTGTTATTGTTCGTTGTTAGGAAGTCTTATTAAAAGTGAGTCTTAGAGAGTCTTATTAAGAGAGATGTTGCGTTCTGTGTTCGTGTTATGAAGAGATTCATATATATAAAATGTTCATACTTAGAAGTGTAGTAGAAGCTCTTAGAGTGAGGAGACAGTGTTGAGACAGTCTTAGTGTTCACATTGTAGATATGAGATGTAGAGACATTGTGTATGTGAAGACATTTTAAAACACAGGATATATAAGACATATAATGACAATTTCACTTTACCTTTTGGTAGAATTACAACAAAAAGACGACGTTTATAAAAACACATGATGCGTTTATTTCCATGGACCGGTCGGTGGTTTTCTTAGGAATTCAAAGATTTACATTCTATGTTTCAAAGGTGACCGTCTCGCTTCCAGACGTTCGACTGTCCATCTCTGGACTCCAGACTGTCGTCTGTCGTCCTCAGACTCTCCCTGCTTAACTCTAAAGTTTCTAACTATATCGAGAACTTTCCATTTTCCATGACGTCATACCCATGTTAAAACATGTGTCTTCTTTCACGTGTTCTGAAAATGCGTGTCCAAAACATTTTCCTTTGTTTATATTTCCAGTAACCTATATTTCCAATATGCTAAAAACATGTTTATTAAATTATCCTATAGTTGCATTCCTCAATTTAATTTCATAACAGAATTGACAAATGCACATTCCTTTTCTTAAAACTATTTTATCTCTAAGCTAAACAATGGTTTGTTTTTACATTCCATTTTCTAATTCTCTCTCGTAATCCATTTCTAAACCTAAATTACGAGGTTCAAATTTCGTCTATTCTATTTCATATTTACATTTAACTAATTCTCTATTTTTATACTTACATTAAACGTGGACAGCCCTTATACTGTAACACTTTCCCGACTGCTGGAAAACCGCTTCTGTGGTACCAGTCTTCAAGAATTCTGGTGAAAGAACTGACCCACTAAATTATCGCCACATTAGTCTCCTCCCGCTTTTCGCCAAAATATTTGAGTCCTTAGTTAATCAAGCCCTAGTCCAGCACCTAACAGCTGCTAAACTCCTGACTGACAAACAATATGGATTCAGGCAAACCCGTTCAACAGCAGATATCTTAACTGTAGTTTCTGCACGTATATACCGTTCATTGGCCAAAATAGGGGAGTGTAGAGCGGTAGCCCTTGATATATCTAAGGCTTTTGACAGGGTATGGCACGATGGTCTTCTAAGGAAAATTAGATCATATGGAATCACTGGAAGAATTCATAATGTAATTAAATCCTTCTTAAGTAAGAGAAAAATCCAAGTTGTCCTCGACGGTCATACATCTAAACAATATGACATAAATGCGGAAGTACCTCAGGGGTCTATTCTTGGACCTCTATTATTCCTGATATTCATAAATTACCTCCCTGATAAAATTGTTTCGGAGATGGGTATATTTGCCGATGACACCACTCTCTATAACAGATATGATGGGGAAAACAAATGAACACATATCCAAGGAAATGGCAGAAACACTAGAGGATGACCTCCAATCTGTAGTGGAATGGGGACAAAAATGGATGGTCACATTCAATGCTGCTAAGACTAAGCTTGTTTCCTTCAATAACTGCAAGAAACCTTCTCTATCACCAATAGCAATGGCCAAGAACACATTGCCTGAAAGTACTTCTTTTAAACTCCTCGGCCTAACGTTTACAGGGAATATGAACTGGAATAGATATATTGAGATTATTGCCGAGGCTGCTGCAAGGAAAGTTAGCTCCTTCTACCGTGCTAGAAAACTACTTACGCCTGAAAGTATCCTGTACCTATATAAGGCAACCATTCGCCCATGTATGGAGTACAGTTGTCACATCTGGGTTGGAGCATCTGCTGCTTGTCTCTCGCTCCTGGACAGGGTTCAAAAGAGAGTCGCCAACCTGATAGGTCCTGAACTGTCATCTAGGCTTCAGCCTCTGTCCCATCGACGAGATGTATCATCTCTCTGCCAGTTCTACAAATACTTTAATGGTGAATGCTCTGACGAACTGCAAACACTTGTACCTCCTGGACGTAACTACCCCCGACAAACCCGACAAGCTACTAAGTCTCATCCCTTTACAGTAGAGATTTCTAGATGCAAGAAGCCTTTTACTCCAATAGTTTCTTCCCCAGAACTGCAGGTCTTTGGAACTCCCTTCCGGGATTCTGCTTTCCCAACTGTACTGATATGCAGAAGTTCAAGTGTCATGTGAACAAACATCATTCTACTCATCTCCCTTCATAATGCCCCTGAAAATTAAGTCCCTGATAGTAGCCTCTTGCTTCAAAGTGGCACTGTGCCTTGTTTGGGGTGAAAATTGAATTAAAAAAAAAACAAAACATTTTGGTCTACTATAGCAACATAAGAGACCTTAAGTGTGTAATAAATAGAATTAGTACGGTAAATTTCTACGTAAGGTAAAAAATTAGGAAAGTGGAAATTTCCATTTCAAATTAAACAACTGGTTACGTGTCCTGATGTAACATATTGCATGTGATCACGTGGAAAGTATCAGCAGCAGCAAAGGATTGCAAGAATGCAAAGAAATTAGCAGCAGCAGCAGCAGCAGCAGCAGAAATAGCAGAAAAGACAAATATCCAAATGTGTATACGCTAGGTCGATCGGGAATTTCAAATTAGTGCTGTGTTTCACATCCTAGAAAACATTTTGTAATGTTTAACTTATATACGCATCGAAGTTTAAAGACTACTACAATCACCAGTGAAACCAGGCGTCATTTCTCTCTCCCCACGAGGGCTTCAGCCCCCTTGGGGTTAATACCACAAGAATATGAAGAGGAACATTTTAACGCGGAAAGTTATCTACTCTTGATAAAACTATGTTTCTATACCAAAATTTGGGACATTATATATATATATATATATATATATATATATATATATATATATATATATATATATATATATATATATAATAATAATAATAATATTTATATGCCGCTCCCCATTTAGGGGATACCAAATTGGTCAAAGGGAAAATTATTCCCAACTCGTAAGAATGCACTTTCGTATAAATAATTGAATTCGTTCAAAGAGTATCGCTAACAAAAAAAAAAAACCAAATAGAAACACACACACACACACACACACACACACACACACACACACACATATATATATATATATATATATATATATATATATATATATATATATATAAAATGAATGATTTTATCATTTAATAAATATTTTCTTAGCATTCCTTAGTTTTCAAAGATTTTCAATTCCAATTATATATATATACTAGCATGGGTGCCTGGCGTTGCCCGGGTGTTTGGAGGTGTGTGTTGAGAAAAAAAAAAGTGGTAGCAGGATGTTTGTTTATCTATATAAAACGCGATACCTTCAGTAGTCAAGCGAGATGGTCCCGTGGTAGAGGTTTAGGCTTGGTGTTTGGAGGTGTGTGTTGAGAAAAAAAAGTGGTAGCAGGATGGCAGGTTCGTATCACGAAGGAGGAAAAGGACGGTAAGAAGAGGTGACGTCTTTGATGTTATGACCACCGCCAAACCGGAAGTGACCTAGGTTCAAATTAAGGTTAGACAATCAAAAAGAGGGGATGACTCTCGAAAATATCGGCTAAAAAAACGATTCCTCCCTGTTTACAAGTGCCTAGTTGAGGGTAAAGAAATTCACGTTCTAAGCCAATTCTTCGGCATTTGTCGTCTAAAGGGTCGAGCTTAAAAACGATACTGATCTTGGGAAAATTCATCGCCTCTGTCGAAAGTTTTAGGCAGACATGCAAACATACATACATACATTTATATATTGGTAGCTCAAATTTTCGACACAAACCGATGAAAAAGTTTGCCCTATCTCTGAATATCCTTTATGTAAAATTTCAAATGTTTAGACCAGAAATTGTCTAAGTAAACTGGTAGAGACCATAGAGGTCAAATTTTTTAAAACTTTGACCCCTACTATGACCTCTTAACATTTATTTTTTGGGGCTCACATCAAGTTATTAAGTTAGATACATGTCGAAGGATCCTATATCTAAAATTTCAAGTGTTTAGACCCAAAATTAGCGGAGGGGTTTGGTAGAGTTCTCAACGGTCAAATCGTTGAAGTTTGAGCTCTTAACAGTACAAGTTCTGGCCGAAAACGTATTACAAAGATTTTCCCAAATCTCACTACCCTGTATATACAAATTTCGAGTCTGTAGACTGAAAATTGACAAAGTTATGTAGGGAAATTTACACAGGCAGACACACACACAGGCAGACACTTTCACTTTTATAGATATACTAGTATGGGCGCCCGGCGTTGCCCGGGTGTTTGGATGTGTATGTTGAGCAAAAAAAAAAAAAAAGAAGTGGTAGTAGGAAGGCAGGCTCGAACCCGTACCGCAAAGGAGGAAAAGAACGGGGTATAACCAAACGTTTATGCTGTTACGACCACCGTTAAACCGGAGGCGGCATTTTTTAAAATTATGGCTAGACAATCTAAAGGAGAGAATAATTTTCAAAAATATCGGCGAAAAAAGTGACCCCTCTCCCTGTAGAAAAGTGCCGAGTTAAAGGGGAAGATATTAATTTTTTTAGTCAATTTTTCGATATTTGTCGTATGAAAGATCGAACTTTAAAACGATACTGAACTTGGTAAAATCCGTCGCCTCTATTGAAAGTTTAACGCATACATGCAAACAAACATACATACATACATTTATATATTGGTAACTAAAAATTTTCGACCCAAACTGATGAAAAGGCTTGCCCTATCTCTGAATACTGTTTATGTAAAATTTCAAATATTTAGACCAGAAATTGTCTGAGTAATTTGGAAGAGACCGCAGAGGTCAATTTCTTTTTTAACTTTGACCCCTATTATGACCCCTTAAAATTTATTGTTTTAGAATTAAGTTAGATCCATGTCCAAAGAACCTATATCTAAATTTTCAAGTGCGTAGACCCAAAATGTTGGAGGAGTTTGGTAGAGTTCTCAAAGGTCAAATCGTTGAACTTTGACCCCTTAATCGACAAATTTCTGGCCAAAAATCAATCACATCGATTTTCCCAAATCTCAGTACCCTATATATCAAATTTCGAGTCTGTAGACTAAAATTTGACAGAGTTATGGCGTAGGGAAATGTACACAGACACACAGACACACAGATACACAGATACACAGACACGTTCACTTATACACAGACACGTTCACTTATATATATATATATATATATATATATAACTTTACATACCAACTGAAATACTATTCATAGCGTAAACATAAAAGGTAAACGTGAATTCTTTTTCAGACTTAATCGTGACAGACTGAAGTTAATGGTATTTTTAGCTTCAACATGAAAAACCAACAAAAATAATATTCAGACATAATCCTAATAAACAATGAAAATTTTATTTTAAATTAAAACAAGTCTGCCAACGCCTTTCTCTATATTTGTTAAGTCATTTGCCCAGAAATGGAGTATTTCTGTCACATCTGGACTAGTGCACCACTCTCTACCGTCCTATATTCGAACAGGGCCACAAAAATGTTTATTACCTAATAGATCCCATGCACATACACTCAGTCTGTGGTGGAATTGGCATGTAAATAGATGATCACATTTAATGTTTTTAAAACAAATCTCCTTTCTTTCAAGAATTACAGTAAACCATTTCAACCAACGATTGCCATAGATAATAGAATCCGAACGTTCATCATTCAAACTATTTGGCCTAATATTAAAGGTAATATGAATTGGAATGAATACATAGAAGACATTGCCAAGACTGCTGCTAAAGAAAGTAGGGCGCTCTACCATACAACAAAAATGCTATTTCAAACATAAGCGTGTCAAATAACTAAAAAATGTTTCCGCACAATAAATCTTCTCACGCCTGCCGTATCCTATATCTTCGCAAAATCAGTATTTGCACATGCATGGAGTATTTTTGCCACATCTGAACCTAGCGCATCAACAACTATTCTCACACTCTTGAACAGGGTGCATAAAGCTGTCTCTAACCTAATAGATCCTGCAATGTTACATCACCGTAATCGTTTTGCAAGTACATACTAAACTTTGAACCTACTGCAATCGTACATTCTCAGCCTAAATATCTCTGTCCACCTTGACGAACAGCAAAATCCCACCCATTTAATGTAGAGATCGCCAGATGCTGTAAATCTTTCGATTCCAATAGCTTCTTTCCTCGAACCGCTTGCTTTTTGAATGTCCTGTTTATTGGACTTTACCAACATGCAGACATTTAAATGTAATGTAAACAAATATATCTCTTAATCATTTACGTCTTAGTTGTAATCTTCATTGCTTAGGTTAGTGAAAGTAAAAAAAAATGCGTGACGGATCAATGAATATATTATTTGGACATGAAGCAAAACAGACGGACGAAAATGATTTTTTCCAACCGTTTTACTGTTTCAGGCTTACATGATTGATGACTGCCAGGCGTTCATGATATGCCGTCTATATTTAGCTTAGTTGTTCTCAGTTTGAGATCTTCAACATTTTAATAATGTTTTGCAGAACTGTCTCGAAAGCATCTGTCATCATTCGAGAGTTCCACTAATATTGACTCATCCTCGATGAAGATGGATGACAGCTGTGTGGCGAAACATTCACGTGATCGAAAGCATGACATGAGAAAATTAGTCTCAAATAATTTAAATAACAATTTCATAACTAAAAGACCCATATGATTTTAACAGTTTCATAACTAAAAAACTCATATGATTTGAACAGTTTCATTTTCGTTTTCTTTCAAAGAATATCGACTATTTCTGTATCCTTTAATACTAAATCATATTATTAAAAACCTACCATATGATCACTGGTTGAATTGTTACGTTCCTATAAGTGAATACCAATCAAATTCGAGGTATCATAACGACAGTCTTTTAAATGCAACATATGAAATTGCAAGAACGAATTTCATTGGCTGATGTCGAGTGCGCATATTATCAATTAGCTGTTTTTCTGACAAACTATTTTGTCCCCTCCATCAATGATTTGAGTCGAGTTTGTTATTATTTTTATTTTAAGTTTGTTACTTTGAGTACAGATAATGTTCATATCTCTTGACTAAATGTCACTAAACTTTATCCTAACATCGGTCATAGTCTTAAAATTGGATTAACCTTGGGATTTTAAAGTATAGAATCAAGTTCACGGCTTGGTGAAAATCGCATTTTTGGCGGTAACTTTGATTGCGTTTATCACAGAGACTTACTACTTGTCCCATATTATAGCCAATGAAGTCCTTCACTTTATATGACCTTAATATTGAAATACATATTGTTTCTTTCACCCCAGACCGGAATATCAATTTTTCGATTTTTTCCTAATTTGATGTACGAATCTGCTACTCTTCGGTAACATTAATCGCTAGAAAACATCTCTTCCGATGAAATAGTTTTAGACTTATCAAGGTTTTCTGTAGCATAACCTAGCGAATACTTCATAAAGTATGGAGAAGTAAAAGCCAGATGACACTTAGTCCCATCTTTTCGTTGTCAATCGGAGATGTTTTATATATTTATTTTTCTTTTAAATGGAAGGTAACTCTAACAATGCACGGGATGCACAGTTCACAAGATCATTAACTGGACTATAATCGTCTATAGACTATCTAAGGGGATTACTCCGAAAGTATTTGTACACACTAAGCGTGCAAACGACCATCTAGTCGTCAGTTGGGAAACGGAATGGTGGCATCTTGTTCCACAAGAAAAGTTTATAGGAAAGGAAATTTGTTAATAGAAGTTTCCTTGTTCTTTTTTTCTAAAGTGAAAGGAAAGTTCTTTTTTTGTTGTTGTTATAGATAGAAGAGTTCATGTTGTGAATATTTAATAAGACGTTCCAGGGATTGGAGCTCAGCCGAGAACCTACCAGAATATAACGATACAGCGGAAGAGACTAGTAACACCACTTCTGTTTTTAGGAACGAGAAGAGCATTATTTTTTCGATTTTTATTTTTTTACTGTGATGTGTAGCAAGATTTCTTGTTCGTGAAGGCAGAACGTTTGAGAAATGCTTAAGTTGCGAGTCTAATAATATGTGAACTTCAAATATTTACTCGTTAATGTGTTGTATCTACATACAATCATATTTAACCCATTACTACGATCCTGACAGCTATCACTGTAAGATAATAAAATGTCAGAGAATTGTAGATTTGTCGAAAGCTGCAAACTGGGTATAATTGATGGCTGTGGTGTCAGAAGTGTGACACCAGTTAACAAATGATTCTGAGAATCTGACCTAAGGTCTTCGAAGTGTATTGTGATCTCTTTTATCCATCAGCCTACATAGCAATTGACTACGAAATGTCGGTGCTCGCTTCAAAATTCCAATAACAATAATTTAATAGTCAACCATAAGGTAGACCAAGACGTCTCCCATTCTCTTCCTTCCCCTCTCTTCATCTCTATCCGTTTCTTAGGCATATATATATATATATATATATATATATATATATATATATATATATATATTAGGTGTTTATTTTTCTCCAACTGCGAGAAATATGGCACTAGGGTCGGAAAGTGGGTTGAAAGGCCAGCGCTCTAGAGGAGGGGCGCTCTTCCCTGAAATTGTTTTATGTGCAGCCTTGTTGGCATTCCTGGGCAGGTACGCCGCAGGCAATAGGTAATAAACTAATTCTGCAAAGAAAGAAGACAGACATGGGAGAGTGGAGCTCCTAGAACTGCACATAACTAGCATTACATAGCAATCAACAACGAACAGGTCATTACAGGAATGGTCTAATATCTGTTAATTTTTGAAGGCAGAGAGAAAAATCCTTCGACTGAAATTATTTGTGTGAATTTGTTAGTATGTCGAATAACCACGTTGATTTAGCAAAAAAAAGTAAACCTGTTATTTTGCCATAAACGACAACGACACATTTTAGTGTGCATAAAATGTATATAAAGAAACTATATATATATATATATATATATATATATATATATATATCAGTGTCGTCGAATTGAACACTACCAGTCCTGAATGTTTTTTTAGATGAGGTTTGATAATTCGCCTTATTTGGATCATTCAGACTATTGTTTTCGTCTTGATTGCTATTTTCACAAAGTTTCGGTCGATATAACCTCCGACATCCTTCAGGTGTACGTTGTCGAATCCTGGAATATTTCTGCACGAAATTTATAACAGAACCCTTTCATATAGCAAGCTTTCTTTTGCCCGTCAGCCTACATAGCAATTGACGGCCATGGTCAGGTAGAAATCCTTCGCAATTGTATTTTGAGTATCTCCCGCCGTGAGGACTGAACCTTTATGTTCTAGTAGAATGTAACTCACGGCTGCATTTTACCAAGTACGTTATCCGTTATGCGATGGTCCCTGCGAACAAATCTAGTGTGTTGGAAACCTTAAAGCTATTCTTGCTTTAGATATAGCCTCTTACAACTTATTATTATAAGGGGTGTTCCAAAAGTAATTTCTCCAATTTTTATTCAACTCGAATGGATCAGAAGGGGATGGCACATTGCATTGTTATAATAGCCGAAATCAAGAATTCATGATCTGAAAATTTAGTCCCTCTGTTGCAGATACTGACGGTGTGAGACCCTAACATAACAAGACCTGTTCATGGACGCAGAGTGCATTAAGAAGGTTTAAGTTTAAGAGAATGGATTTACTGTCATTATATTTTAATATATTAAGGGCTTCGTATCTACAAAATGCACAGAGTCTGTCACCCGGCATGTATGCTTTATAAGATCCAAGTATTTTCTATTTTAAATTGAAGGGAATATCTCCTTTATTAAGTTGTCAAATATGTTTGGATAAAGATGTCTGTTTTTTCAAGGATTGATTTTTAAATGAGTGCTTATGTGTGGAGATCCTGTGTTCAATAAGTCCAGATGTTGACCCAAAGTAAATTGAATTTGGCTTAATATATTTATACTAATTTTATTACCATTATTTTCTATTTCTATTTTATTTTATTATCTATTTTTTTATTTTAAATTTATATATTGCTATGTGATATACAAATATCTGTACATGATGTAGTCAATCTAATCAAAAACCTTGATTCCAGTAAAGTAATCGGCCCTGACGGTATTCCAATTATAGTACTCAAAAGACTTCAACCAGAACATCCTTACAAAACTGTTTAAACGTTGTCTTAAGGAGAATTGCTTTCCATCATCTTGGAAAATCTCATCAGAAGAATTCAGGTGATCGCTCATCTTCCTCTCAGTACAGGCTAATAAGTCTCCTGTGCGTCATGAATCTTTGCTGGAATCTGTGTTAAACAGAGAAGTAATCAACCATCTCAGCAAAAATAACCTTCTTAGTGACACACAATATGGTTTCCGTGGTGCTAGATCTGCAGCAGATGTGTTTACAGTTGTATCCCATAGGATTAGTTGATCTCTCGACGGAGGCTGTCTTTCTAGGGCAATTGCTCTTGACATATCAAAGGTCTTTGATAGAATATGGCATAAAGGTTTACTTCACAAGATCTCCAGATACGGTATAGCTGGAAATGTCTTCTCACTTATTAAATTATTTCTCTCATAAGAGTAGTTGTTGATGGGCAGAAATCAGAAGCTCTCAGTATTAATGCTGGAATCCCTCAGGGGCCCATCCTGAGCCCAACCCTCTTCCTGATCTGCATTAATGATCTTCCAAATCACATCTTTACATCATTTGTAGACATTTATGCTGATGACACTACTATCTATGGTAGCACATATAAGACCGTAAACGGCCAAGTTCTCTCAGATTCTCTCTCCTCTAATATTGAGCTAGTACAATGGGGGAAGAGGTGGCTTGTTACTTTTAATGCATCTAAAATCAAGCTTTTATCTTTGCATCATCAACTCTGTGATCCCCATCTGGCATCAATTGAAATGAATGGCTCTCGTCTTGGGAGGCCTCATGTTTTGACAAGCTTCTGGGCTTAACCTTTACTGCTGATCTTTAATGGAACACATAGATTCAATCCGTTGCCAAGGCCGCTGGAAAAATGGTGGGGTCCTTCTATCGTTCCAGTAGATATCTCACTGCTGATGCAATTATCTATCTATATAAGAGCCAGATACGTCCAAGGATGGAGTACTGTTTCCACATCCGGGCAGGAGCTGCTAGAAAGGACATCCCGTCATGATAGCGTTCAAAATAGACTTCGTAACCTCGTAGTGGATGTCCTTTTCTCTTCCCTACAACCTCTTTCTCATAGAAGAGGTGTTCCGAGTTTATCTCTGCTTTATCGTTATTTTCATTGCTCGGCTGAGCTCCAATATATGGTCCCCCCTCGTCAGACTTTCATAAGAAACACCCGTCCAGCAGAAAACACTATCACTAATTTCCCCTACTCTTAATCTGTGCCTAAACCTAAACGTAGATTCTATGGGCAAAGCTTCTTTCTTAGAACTGCACGCCTGTGGAATTATCTTCCGTTCTCCTGCTTTCCAGCTGACTACAATATGGTTGTCTTCAAGTCTAACGTAAACAAGTATTTTATGAACCGTTCAACATAAGTTAACAAATTTACCGAATTTCCATTACTAACGATTACTATATTGTCCAATTTCTACTGTACACTCTTTAACACTTATCGTCGAATGGCCTCTTGGCCTTGATAAACGGTGATGCCTATGTAAAAAAAAATGTTATTTTTTCGCGGAGTGCTATAACTATTATAATTACTATTATAAATATTATTATTTAATTACTACCACATAGATTAATAGTATTACTATTATAGACTTAATTTATTTTAATATGTTTAAACCATAAATAAATAATTCAATAAATAATAATAATTCAATAAATAATTAAGGATTATCTCCCTTTGAATGATAACGTTTTTTTTTAGTTTAAATGTCATTTTTCAAAAAATGGCAGTTACCTCGCTTTCAAAATTAATTATAAATTTACGTTTAAAAAATAGCGTTTCCAACGATAATAAAGTGGCAATTATAAATTTATCAGCGTTTCATTTAAAATAATATAAATAATTATTTCAACCATTAATAGACAACTGTTAACAACATGCCAAGTAATAGATGGACTAGAATAAGAAATAACTTTAAAAACGGGCGGAAAAAAGGTATATATTTTTTATTAAAAATTTTATAATATTTTCTCTTAACCGCATTTTATTTTATGTATCAACAGAAAAATTAATAACCGCTTTTTCTTTATTATTTAAAATTTTTTTTCCAGGAATATCTGCCTTAATACAAAAATGCTAGTGTATTTTGGTGTCTTAAGCACCCCCCCCGCTCCCGATTTTTTTTGCTGATGAGGAGACTTTGTTTAAATATAAAAAAATCTTTTTATAAAATTATTGTTCAAGACATATTGTCTATTTCAATAAAACGTCGTTTCCGAAACGATCGTACAAACTATTGACTTTGTTTGTGTTTTCCTTTTGAAACTGATTTTCAATTACAAAATTATAAATTATTTTTCTCAATATATATATATATATATATATATATATATATATATATATATATATATATATATATATATATATATATATACATATGGTAGCCAAAGAATGCAAATAATGTTACAAGAAAAACATTAGATAAGTAAAAATGAGATTAGGATAGACCGAGATTCGAACCTTGTAAGCAAGGTACAGAATTTTTTTTTTACATGGAGTTCACCACTTATCAAGGCCCAAGGGCCACTCGGGGTTGGGAAGTACTTCTCCTTAAGGCAACGCTTAAACAGTTTGGTAAGTATGGGGGCAAGTTCTGGTTGTAATTTTTTTAACGCTCTAATTGGAATACCGTCAGGACCAGTTGCTTTACTGGAGTCAAGGTTCTTGATTAGCTTGGCGACATCACACACAGATATTTGTATGTTGCATAGCGTGTTGTCTGTTATAGGAGGGAATATGGTGAGTTGATGGCATTCGTCGCACAGGGTAGAATTTGCCGCAAAGTTCTTGGCAAATAGTTTGGCCTTGTAAGATGCTGTCGAGATGACCTCTGGTCCATTGATGATAGTTGGGATAGAACGCACGTTTCTGTTCAGGATCCTATTTGCTATTTGCCAGAACTGGTGGGAAACAAGCCGCTGCTCAGCTACTTTGGATTTAACGGATTGAGCATATAGTTCTCTTGCATTTTTTATTACTCTTTTACAGTGGTTGCTGGCGGTCCTGAAAGCAGCTTTAGTCTCAGTACATCTATTACGTTGGTAGCTATGGAAAAAGTGATTTCTGTGTGCGATGGCAGCAGCACATTCTGGGGAGAACCATGGCTGTCTGTTAGGTTTTTGTTGGAATTTTTTGGATGGTATGAATTCGTCGATGCCTACAAACAATTAAACATTCGGTCAAGTCTGATACTATAGAGGACACATCCTTTTTAAAAATGGAGTGCAGAGGTAGGTCAGATATGAATGTACGGAAGCTATCCCAGTCCACCATAGAGTATCGGTATACAGTACGGTGGAGATGGACGTCTGTAGATTTTTTATATTTCATTTTTATCTTAACTGATACAACGCAGTGGTCGGAAGATCCCAGAGGAGATAGAACGGAACATGAGCATAGCTCAGGGAAGTGGATAGAAAAAGGTCTAGAAGGCTTGCGTACTGACCGGTAGTATCGGGCACACGGGTGGGCTCGCGAACAATCTGAGTGAGGTTATAGGTAATGGAGAAATCATGACAGAACCGCCCCTCATCATCAGTCTTATTTGAGTGGGTCAGCCATTCCACATTATGGACATTGAAGTCACCGCAAATGTGAATGTTAGCCGAGGGATGAGCAGGCAGGATATGGTCAATTTTCTCTGATATACTCTTAAAGACAGTAACTCCGCTGTTATGGGGGCGATAGAGGGCAAATATAAATGCAGTGGTGTAAGTAAGTGCAACCTGGAGGCACATATAAGGTAGATTAGGATCACTTCTACTGTTAAATCTACTGCTATATTAAAGGAACTTGTCTATGTTGTGTGTGAGTTCGTTCTCTATGGATACGAAAACGGCTGGATCGATTTTTAATAAATTTCACACGAGGGTACTGGTTGTACCTGACAGTGCTCTTAGACAGGTTGTGTATCGAAATGTCTTCGATAAATACCACAATTAACCTCTTACACAGCCTAACATCAAAAGTGCATTTGATAAGTTTTATTACCACGTAAGCCAGAAGGCCCGACATATAAAATCAACAGTAGATTCTTTGACATGACAGAGGCGCGTTCGAAAGGGATGTTTTTGTCTAAAGCACAAGTACACCATGATATTCGACGTTTGCATTTCAAGCTTAGATTCAAGACATTATCATCGCACAAGCAGTAAGGTAAGGCATATAAAACCAACATTTTGATATGACAGGGGCGCGTGCAAAAATAAGGTTTCCGTTAGGAGCACAAATGAACCATGATACTTGACTTTTTCATTTTAAACTTTAATGCGAGCTATTATATATAAAAATAATTTGATAAAATCAGCAGTAAGTTGTAGATTACATTATATTGTAGAGCAAGTCATACGTAGAGGCATGTGAAGCGAGGGGCCACCACTTAGAGCAGGTAATCAATCGATTTGATTGAAAAAATAAATAGGCGATTTCATCGATTTCAACTACAATAAAACATGAAAATGTGAAATATTCGCTGATCATCGTTCAATCACGTGCAATGTCGGGTCATCCTGCTATTTTATTATAAATTATGTTTAAGGACAGAATAAGGTCAGTTTGATGCTGTTTGCCGATGGTAGTCAGTGCGTTTATCATGAGTATGCCATTCTGCAACTTCCCCATTTAATGTTGTTGATGTTATCTCATTTTGGGGAGACGTTAAGCTATTGACTGATCATAATTTCTTTATTGATGTCTACTTATCATTATCAGATTTTTTTTGTTTTCGTGCATAATTCACTCAATTAGACACATGCGAAGTCATGTCTTTGTATCGCCTGGGAATAATATTTGAAACCGCTAACTTTATCGAACTGTCTGTCCACACACATTAAATTACAAACGTGCGCACACAGACACACAGACACACACACACACACATATATATTTATATATGTATATGACATACACAATTATAAGTAAATGAAAATTTTGAAAGGGTTAAACACTGTTTTCAAAATTCGAATAAAACTAGCATATAGATGATAATATACATACATACATACATATATATACATATATATACATATATATGTATATATATATATATATATATATATATATATATATGACTACACACATGAATACATATACGAAAGTATAAATTTATGCGTAAACTTTAAGTATATATATATATATATATATATATATATATATATATATATATATAGTAAGTTATAAAACATATATGGCAATTAAGCTACGCAGAATATTCCGCTTTTCATCCACGCTAGGATTCGTCAGATTTTATCCTAGCGTGGATGAAACGCAGACTATCCTGTGTAGCTTATTTGCCATATATATTTTTTATAACTTACTACCAAGCTCTACCTACGTATTGAGCAGTATTGAAGTAAAGAAGTTATACAATATATATGTCAATTAAACTACACAGAATATTCCGCGTTTCATCAACGCTAGGATTCATCAGGCTTATGCGAGGAGTTATTGTCTCGCGTTTTTATATACGCACAGTCTATTGAGTTTTTAATTAGCCAATTAGCTTTCTAGTTTCCAGCGCACCCTTCCTAATCAGCCAATGAGCAGGCACTTACAGGACAAAGGCCCAGTTGACACCCGGTTCCCTCCTTTCTTTGTGTGGGCTATTTTAGCTGGGAGCGTAGATATCTAGTGTACTAACTTATTTTAAACCTAGATTAAATGTTGTTTTATTTGTTTTGTCTTATGTTAGTTTATATATATATATATATATATATATATATATATATATATATGTGATAATTTATGTATGTTTATTTTATTTATTTATTTTCTATTGTTATTGTTAATATATATATATATATATATATATATATATATATATATATATATATATATATATATATATATGTATATAAATGATCCCCTATACGTTAATATTATTCGATTTTTGAAAAAAGTGTTTAATCCAATCGAAATTATTTATTTTATATATATATATATATATATACATATATATATATATATATATATATATATATATATATACTAGCAAAAGATTACCCGTCGTTTACTGGGTTCAAAAAATGGCTCTGATTTATGAAAGTATGATAGGTTATGAAAAGGAAGGGTTGTAAAGAGATAGCTTCGAATTTGGGGGTATCAAAACCAAAGCAAAATATAATGAAAGTAAAAAGAAAATAGATAAACCCCACAATTTATTATACCATACCTGTTCATACTGAAACACTTATCACAATATTCTCCGGGTCTATATTAAAATCCTTGTTAAACTTTGTGACATATTTCCAGTCTATGGAAGTCAGGCGCGAACAAACACCCCATAATTTTATTATACCATATTTCTTCAACCTGAAACATAATTATCAAAGTATACTTACGCAGATAGATATGAAAAGTCTTTATTAAAGTTTGTGCATATTTCCATTCTATGGAGGCCAGGCGCGAACTCAGACCCCACAATTTTATTATACCATCCCTATTAAAGTTAAAACATACTTATCAAAGCATTATTATATATATCTATATCAAAAACACTTGTAAACGTTTTTTTTATTTTTTATTTTTTATTTCCATACTTTGTGAATCAGGCGCGTACGCAGACCCCACAATTTTAATGAATCATCATTATGCCAGATCAAACATACCCATTCCTGTGTCTCGATACATCTTCTATCATTATATGAGATCAGTTTTCTATAATAGTCAACCATATAGGAGCCTATTCGTGACCAGACACACACAAAGGCGTTCAGCTTTATATTATAGGTATATTATAAATACTCTTTATCCTGGGTTGAGCATATTGGAAAATGAAATAAACATCTATATATATGTATAAAGCAATACTCTGTGTGAAAACAAATAGAATTTAGAGTTTACGCAATGGTTGATCATTGTAATTTCACTTATCCATCTCAGCAGATACCAAATATCTTAACGGTCATAAGCGTTGACTGTCACCTAGGCGGTCGGGTTTCAATACTCGCTTGAAGTAGTTATTATTCTAGCCACACTGATGAGTTGCGATATAGCAAGACAGACTGCTTTTAGATGACGAAATATATAAAAAAATACCATATATATATACAATATAATGTAAATGAATAATAAAATGTAGAAATAGAACATAAAATAAAAAATGCTAACAAAAATATAATAAAAATTATCGATATTTATTGAAAAATACCAAAGCAAAATGTTGTGCCGAAGTTAAGTTCACTTGCGATAACTAGCATTTCGTAATAAAACTTCAGGTATGCCATATAAAAAACGTATTTTAAATTTAATGAATTCTTTTGAAATAGTAATAACAATAGTCTTCATATTTTTCCTGGATTTATTTGAAATATTGTTTCATATATTTTGATCTAATTATCGATCTTTTAGAAAAAAAGAATTATCGATCTTTTAGAAAAAAGTCTTTTTGTAATTTTGGTTCATAAAATGTTTTCGCGCACGCAAAAGGTAGCGATGTTCAAGATACAACAACAATAATAATAATTGTATATACAATAATAATAATAATTGTATATACCATAATAATAATTGTATATACAATAATAATAATAATTGTATATACAATAATAATAATAATTGTATATACCATATCAGCTTGTGTTGAAAGTTTCCTGGTGTAGTAGCATGGATAAAATCACGAGTTCTAAACTTCCTGTAACCTAGAAAAATTAAAATTTGTTTTTATATTTAGTTTTGTAACTCTCTTTATATATATATATATATATATATATATATATATATATATATATATATATATATATATATATAAAGAGAGAGAGAGAGAGAGAGAGAGAGAGAGAGAGAGAGAGGGAGGAAGTTATACAATTATATATGGCAATTAAACTACACAGAATATTCCGCGTTTCATCCACGCTCGGATTCGGCCGGTTTATGCGAAGAGTTTTGTCTGTCTCGCATTTTTATATACACACATTCTATTGAGTTTTTAGTTAGCCAATCAGATTATCATATATATATATATATATATATATACATATATATATATATATATATATATATATATATATATATGATAATTTATGTATATATCTGTTTATTTTATTTTTTTATTTTCTATTGCTATTGTTAATTTTAAAATTATTTTGTATCGCTATCCTAGAGTATAGCTTATCTTTGTACACATTTTTCGCTATTTCTCTCCTACAGTTTAATAGATGTCGGGGTTCTTTATTATTAAGGAAGAAAAAGGGATCAAAGTAAATAGACAAGTACTGGCTTTAAAATAAAATGATCAGCAGGAGTCACAAGATTGAAGCAAATCAATTGCGTGAAATGGGTAGTCATGGATTTTAGATTGTTTCTAAGTTAGGGTTTGTGAGTTTAATGTGGAGACGTCTATATCTAATAGATTGCGAATGGTATTTAAAGTTGTGATTAAAAAATTAAAGAGGATAAAACAACAGGTATGGGGAAGAAATTATCCGGCATCCACAGTCTCCGCTGTAAAGCAAAAACTGAGAACTACACAAAAATAAACATATATAAGCAAGTGTGTATGTAAATGCGCATAGCAAAGACAAAAATATAAATGCATAGGAGAATGGATATATTTAATTGATTGGAATGCTTATTGAGATAAGTCTTATTTAATAAATTTACAATAAAAAAATATAAAGTGTTGACCTTAAATATCTCCTTTTTGTTATAGGGTGTGTGTCGGTGAAGGAAAAAAGCATTAAAAAAGAAAGAAAAGAGAAAGTCGGTAATTACTATTTAGTATTAGTCTTTTTATAAAGCAAATAGGTCACAAACACGTAGGTACATAAAAATGTTTTCTTTTTCTAATAATTTCGCAATTGTAGTTCATAGAAAATATCTTTGCGCTTAATCACCTTGATTTAAACGAACGGTATTTATTACAAACAATAGTAAAATAAGTGACATAACTTATTATTCGACGGCCCTGTCGGTGGGGCATTAGAATACGCCAACTGCCCCCCCCTCAATGGGGGTCCTGGATATGACATTAAACGATATCCAGTGGTGAGGCCCCAGCTTGTGTGCTTTGGGGAGTGTGGAGCCACCCTTTAATATCCATTGCTCCCAGGTCCACTCTGACCCGGAGTGGTAATACCTGTTAGGGTCCCAACTATGGGTTAAATAGAAACCGACGTGAAAAGAATAAATATACTCTATTAAAAAAAATGTTTTCTTCAAAATCTTTGGATTCTGCATTAAATAACCCGAAAAGGGTTGATATGCCGTAAAACAAAAAACAACCAACCAACCAACTTATTATTCGAAAAACTGTTTGCGTACAATATTTCTTATTTAAACGCAAATAGGTCACAAATAAGGTAGGTAGACGATAATGATTTTTTTTAATTCTAAAACCCTCTTATTTGTGGACATTTTAAATGCAATCTTCTTTTATACACCGCAAGCAGGTCTCTAATAACGTTGGTAAACGATATAATAATTTTGCAACTGTATTTTCTCAAAAATAATTTTGCGTTTCAAACGCAACTAGGTACCAAATATCGTACCTATTTACAAAGCCTCCAATATCGTAGGTAAACCACAATGTTTTTTTTTTTGTTTCTTTCTTTTTATAATTTCGCAACTATGTTTTCTATGAAATTATTTTGTGCTTATGCAGGAAGATTACCCCCACGGTCATTTTTGTAAAAAATACTCATGAATTTTAGATTACCGCCACGGTAGCAGAAATAGTTTTATAAATATTAATAATGCCCAACCAACAATTATATTGAATAATAAGCGGAAAACTACTTAATTACGAACAATCGCAATGCGGTATGTGTTGTAAGCATATTATTTCCCCTGAAAAATTAATTAAAGTTCGGTGTCTAGTAATACAAATAACGGTGTATAAGATTATAAATAAAAAACAGACAGCAATAGTTTTGTCCGTAATGTTTATAAGAAAAGGAAAAGGTCTATAAACTTCTATGCGTATTGTTTATAAGGAAAGAAAATGTTATGTCTAAAGTAAATAAAAAGTGTGTAATCTTGTTCAAAAAGGTGTTTATATATCGCTCTCTCTCTCTCTCTCTCTATCTATCTATCTATCTATCTATCTATCTATCTATCTCTATCTCTCTATCTCTCTCTATGTCTGTCTCGTTGTCTGTCTGTCTGTCTGTCTCTCTCTCTCTCTCTCTCTCTCTCTCTCTGTCACTATCTCTATCTAGATATCAATCTTTCTGCCTCTCTTCCTATAAGTCTATCTAATGGAGTCTGTGTATCTTTATGTGTCCGTGTGTAAAATCTGTCGTTACCCTGCTGGTCTAGCAAACCTCGAATATAGTGATTTACGTCTTAGTATTATTTTTTGCCGAAAACAATAAATTTAATAGACAACAGGTGTAAAAGTTAAGTAATATAGTGTGGAAAAGTAAAATATAACAGAAAAGAAACCGGTTGTTTATCGGCCATGTTTTTTGACAGCCTGTGTGTTCGTTTATTCAGTAAGGTATTTCTTCTGAAAAGTTAATACTTTGTATAATAGTCTGTAATCCAATTAAGAAGCGTGACTGGATAACAAAGTAAGAATATGTATATATCTTCCGGGTGTAGACTGGTGGGAGGAAGAGTACTGTAGATGGAGAGAGAAAAATAAGAACTACTTCCTCTGTAGATGATGGCGATTGTCATGATGCCCCTCCTAGGATGCAATATAGGGTTTTAATCTAACGAATAAATGTGTCTATAACGCCAGTCAAAAGATGATATATAATAGTTTAGACGTAATAAATGTGTATGTGGCATCTGTTGTTGTAAACCTACGGTATTTTGGCCAGGAGAGGAAAATCTGAATCTCTTTTATTTTATATATATATATATATATATATATATATATATATATATATATATATATATATATATATATATATAATCAGCGAGCATAAAATTGGTCTGTATTGATTTTCGGAAATCGACATGATTGTTCAGATGCCAGAATAATATCTGGTGGCAACTAATAGAGAAAAAAAAAACTAAAACAGTTATTAAGATACGTCTATCAAATCTACGCGTTTAGTGCTGTAAATGCGATTTTAAAACTTACGGACCAACAAACAGAGTCTCTTATAGTGTTAGGTAAACACAGCTAAAAATTCTATTTACAAATTGATGTGTGACAGATCGACGGAATGAAAAAGCCCTGTAAATACATGGTGTAGAGTGTCTAAACTGAGATGCATCTATTCAATCTGGACGAGTGTCAATTGAAATGCGTTTAAATATATAAGCGTGACAGACTGAGTAAAATGCAATCGTTAAGTTAAACGTGACAGACCAAGCAAAAGAGAATGCTACATATCTGTGCCGTTTTGAAATGAAAATTCACACATGCATTGCAAGGATGAGACAGACAGAACCCCCGAGGGCGATGCTTGGACGAATCTAAAACATAAAATAGAAGTAAAGCGAATAAAATTCACTGAAATGCACCGAGCACTGCATCCAGTATGAAAATGGTGCGGGAAGGAAATGCATAATTATTTGGTATTTTGGGTTGTGGTTTGAAGAGTGCGTTGTACGTGTGCGCTCACGTGGTGTCTGTGCTGACAAAATAAAAAGAAAAACTGCGTGGGCGTTCTTACCTTGCTTTACTGTCGACATTAAATTGCTATCTGTTGGATAGGCGAAATCAGTAGAAATTAAAGAAGGAACAAAATATCTATCTATCTATCTATCTATCTATCTCTCTATCCATCGATCCATCGATCAATCCATCCATCCATCTAATTATCTATCTATTTGGTTATCTATCTATCTATCTATCTATCTATCTATCTATCTATCCGTCTAATTATCTATCTATCTATCTATCTATCTATCTATCTATCTATCTGTCTGTCTATCTATGTAGCTTGTTAGCTACATAGCTAGCTGTTTGGGTAGCTATTTACCTAGACTATCCCTACGAAGACAAAGTTACATGCGCAAGGTATATATAATTTTTTATAGTCAAATCGGCACTTTCTCGCGAATGTGAGTGCTTCAGGAAATAAACACATAACACCACTGAAAAGAAAGAGTAATGCCTCCGAGGATCTATCTGTAGAAACCTATCTATCTATCTATCTATCTATCTATATATATATATATATATATATATATATATATATATATATATATATATATATATATATATATATATGTCGCTTCTCTTCTGTGTACATATCTGCGCCAGTTTAGGTTCAAGGAAGTAATGCTTTTGTTGTAAATGTAAGATATTAATAATCCCGAGCAACGTTGACCAGAAAAATACTAATTTTGTGGATATTTTTTAAATAGTTTTTTAGTTTTTAAAATTTTTGCTGACATAAAAACCTACACACATACACACAGATAACTGCCTGTTATATCATAGAATATATACTTATATAAAAACAAAAATATTGTTAAAAAGATTTTTAATATAGGATTTTAATAAACTTTATGGGAGTTTACATTTGTACTATTGTTAGTCCATTTTATATGATAATACGCTATCCCCAATATTGAGAATTCTTTTATCGCACTAGGAATTAATATAATATTATTTTTAATATTTACAAAGAATATATATACATATAATACAAGGTTAATATTTTCAGAGGAAAAGTAACCAATGAAGTTTAACGAGGTTAATACAAGAGTGCTCAATACCGAAGTAGAGCAAGGTATACTTTCTATTTGTTTTACATAAGCAGTGATATGTTACTACACATTCATAAGCATGTTTAGGCCAGCTATTTACGAGCAACTAGATACCACTCCAGGCGATAAAGCTTATACGAAAGCAAAGTTTGCAATGAAAAAAAATTCATACTCTCTAAAGAAAAGCAAAGATTGAATTTCATTATCCTTGATATAAATAATTATTATCAGTCTATTTCCCCAATACCCTTAAAAAGCACTTAATATTTTTTAAAACATTCGGGCATTACCGACTTAGAAATAGAATTAATTCTATTAGCCTGACAACTCTTAGTACATTTTAATGGGAAATATTGGACAAAAAAGGATACCTCTAACAAGTTTGACATAATAATAGGTACCTCAGACTCCGCATAATTACAAATTTAGTATGACGATTCCTATTAAAAGAGCTCAACATAGAATTCAAAATCTTACAGGGATGACTGTACAGCGACGACGCATTATTTGTCATATCAGCCATGCCAAGTACAACAATACCATCAAGAAACTACAGTATTTTTTTTTTAAGAATTACACCTATCCATTGAAGTTGACTTAAATAAGAACACATCTAATTCCTTGGATATTTCCCTGAATTTAACTTTTGAATTTTATGGCCCTTACGAAAAACCTACGTTGAATCTATTTATGTGCATTAACAATAGAAACATCCAAAACCTATAATTAATTTAAAAGTACAAAAATGATATCAAATCTAATTAATTTAATAGTACAAAAATGATATCAAATCTAATTAATTTAATAGTACAAAGATGATACAAAATCTAATTAATTTAATAGTACAAAAATGATATCAAATCTAATTAATTTAATAGTACAAAAATGATATCAAATCTAATTAATTCAATAGTACAAAAAGAATATCAAATCTAATTAATTCAATAGTACAAAAATGATATCAAATCTAATTAATTCAATAGTACAAAAAGAATATCAAATCTAATTAATTCAATAGTACAAAAAGAATATCAAATCTAATTAATTCAATAGTACAAAAAGGATATCAAATCTAATTAATTTAATAGTACAAAAATGATATCAAATCTAATTAATTTAATAGTACAAAGATGATATCAAATCTAATTAATTTAATAGTACAAAAATGATATCAAATCTAATTAATTTAATAGTACAAAAATGATATCAAATCTAATTAATTTAATAGTACAAAAATGATATCAAATCTAATTAATTTAATAGTACAAAAATGATATCAAATCTAATTAATTTAATAGTACAAAAATGATTTCAAATCTAATTAATTTAATAGTACAAAAATGATATCAAATCTAATTAATTTAATAGTACAAAAATGATATCAAATCTAATTAATTCAACAGTGCAAAAATGATATCAAATCTAATTAATTCAATAGTACAAAAATGATATTAAATCCAATTAATTCAATAGTACAAAAATGATATCAAATCTAATTAATTTAATAGTACAAAAATGATATCAAATCTAATTAATTTAATAGTACAAAAATGATATCAAATCTAATTAATTTAACAGTGCAAAAATGATATCAAATCTAATTAATTTAATAGTACAAAAATGATATCAAATCTAATTAATTTAATAGTACAAAAATGATATCAAATCTAATTAATTCAACAGTGCAAAAATGATATCAAATCTAATTAATTCAATAGTACAAAAATGATATTAAATCCAATTAATTCAATAGTACAAAAATGATATCAAATCTAATTAATTTAATAGTACAAAAATAATATCAAATCTAATTAATTTAATAGTACAAAAATGATATCAAATCTAATTAATTCAACAGTACAAAAATGATATCAAATCTAATTAATTCAATAGTACAAAAAAGACATCAAATCTAATTAATTTAATAGTACAAAAAGGATATCAAATCAGCTTACAAAAAATCTTGGATCATTTTTCATTGTTTTATGACAATGCTTTAAGAAATTCAGGATATACGGGTAATATAGAATATAACAAATAAACACTATAATTAAAAAGTTCAAATCAGTAATTACCCATAGTATGACCATAAAGGCAGGTAATAATAATATAATACAATCTACTCCATGCAAAAATAAGCCAATCCCCCCAAATCCTAATACAAATAGAAATTCTAATCACAAGCTAAATAAGAAAAGTAGATGACTAAGACGAAAGAAATCCATATGATTCAATTCACCTTTTAGCTCGAACGTAAAAACAAATATACCTAAAGAATTTTTCAAAATAGAAAATTCCTTTAAATACCCGCATCAGTACGTTACAAAAAAAAACTATAAAAAATATTATACTCAACTATGCCGAATTTAGCGCAAACAATCATATCTTCCAATATCCTGAAACTAAAATAGCTTAAAACGATCCCCCAAATATGACCTGTATAAATAAATGTAACTGCTAAAACAAAGAGTATATCCTCTAAATAATAATTGTATACATTAGGACATTATATACGCTTGCACGGTGACACAATTGAAAGTTGATGAGGAGTCAAATGATCATTTGGCAATCAGCACACACAAGAGAATGCTTCGATCTAATCTCAATTCTTATTTCGAAGTCATACAGGCTCCAGGTATATTCCAGCAAAAAATGGACGAGGACGTTAGCAATACACCACAAAAATTTACTTCTGCATCTAGTTCTTGAATTTCTTGAATGAAGGAAAACCATGTTTTATATTTGAAACGCAGAGACGCAAGTTTATACTCCAAGTCAATGAATCTAATACAATCTATTAATGTAATATATATATATATATATATATATATATATATATATATATATATAGTAGTTTATAAAATATATATGGCGATTAAGCTACACTGAATATTCTGCGTTTCATCCACTGTAGGATTCGTCAGGCTTATGCGCCTATATAATATAATAATATAATATAGGATTTTAATAAACTTTATGGGAGTTTACATTTGTACTATTGTTAGTCCATTTTATATGATAATACGCTATCCCCAATATTGAGAATTCTTTTATCGCACTAGGAATTGATATAATATTATTTTTAATATTTACAAAGAATATATATACATATAATACAAGGTTAATATTTTCAGAGGAAAAGTAACCAATGAAGTTTAACGAGGTTAATACAAGAGTGCTCAATACCGAAGTAGAGCAAGGTATACTTTCTATTTGTTTTACATAAGCAGTGATATGTTACTACACATTCATAAGCATGTTTAGGCCAGCTATTTACGAGCAACTAGATACTAGGCGCATAATCCTGACGAATCCTAAAGTGGATGAAACGCAGAATATTCAGTGTAGCTTAATCGCCATATATATTTTATAATCTACTAACTAGCTCTACCTACGTATTGAGCACTTTTGAAGTAAATACTTAAAGTTTACGCATAAATCTATACTTTCGTATATTAAATTTGTGTGAGTAAATGAAGTAGTTATATATATATATATATATATATATATATATATATATATATATATATATATATATATATAAATGTAAATTTGGTTCGTTACAAAAGTATAAAACCATATTTCTACGTTACCAATTTATTTGAAATTTTCAGACAACCCATCTTTAGAGTCGAGGTATGTTTTTATGTTATTAAAATAAATTTACCTCGCGAATTATTAAAATATTAAATAAAATAAATATATTTTTAACCGTTATTGCGAATCTGTTCTGTTGATAAAACTGAACTTCCCGTTCGATTCATTTCACAGCCACGAATTGACGAAATATTTCATTTTCTGTTAACTCAATAAGTACAAAAAAAAACAAAAAAAACATAATTCATTTGTTTATCTTCCAAATTTTTTAATTTACACATCTTTTCTTTATTATATAAGGCCAAAAAAAAGTTTGTCGCTTGCTATGCTAAAACAAAGCTTTTTTGTTTTTTATTTTTCTAATTTCAAAATATGTTGCACCATTACTGTGATGTTTAATTTGCAGTATATTTCAATTTAACTTTTATTATAAAAAGTTTGAGTTTATCATTTGTTTCCTGCAAAAAAATACCCTCTCTGAAAAAAACAGGCAAAACTAGCTGATAAAATATGTAAGCCTTCTGGGGAGCTAACCGCTTCAATATAATTCCAGAAACATATAGTGAGAAAACACGGAACATTTTATATATTGAATATACTATATTTATAATTTTTTATTGTAGAAGTCTCCTGATCTCGCGGGTTTTTTTAAATCTCAGTTGACAACATTGCATCACTAAAAAAAAAACACTACAGGCTTAATGTAAACAGGATGTGTTTACAATATCGGTAAATTTTCATGATTATTGATAATGTAACCATGTGATTGAAATTTAATTTAAATTAACCACACGTGGTCGCAAAATGAATGCCGACGCTCAAAGTGTATATACATTTAGACTCCTCCCTTTACTTAAAAATTCACCAAAAATCAGGAAATTAACGAATTTTAATGAAAATTGCAGTATTTTTCCAATAATGATCGCAGAATATAATGAACTAATTATTTTTACTTAACTCTTAGTGAAAATGTTTTATTTTGTTTAAACAAAAAATACCTTTACTAAAGTTATGGTTTTCAGTAGTAAATAAAAAACGCAAGAGTTTATTTTTGCTTTTTTTAAAGCATCGTAATTTGTAACAATAAAAAATAATTTTTACAGTAACATTACGAAAAAAGCCCCTAAAGTCCGTATTAATGAATTCGATATAACTCGAGGAAAAATGAATTCTCGCATACTATTCAGGAAATTAAAGATTCAATTAGATTCCTATTTCAGTCACCTAAATTATTTAGGGTGAAATGAGTTTAGGAATTTATAGCCAAACCTAAATATTTTTTTTGGTAAATACCCAGATACGCTACTACAGAACACCGACCACTCTAATTTGTTTGGGGGAGATGTGATGTTGGGGGGCGCGCGCGCCCCAACATCACATCCGCCCCCCTCCCGCTCGCGCCCCCAATGTACAAAGTAAAATCTTCGGAAAATCTTAAATGGTGTTCTAATTGGTAAATGTCGATGCGTTACTTACGGAAAATTTGAAAATTCGATGTTCCAGGTAAAAAAAAAAACATAAATTACCCCCCTACTCCAACTTGGTGTGCTTTCCTTTTCTTTTCTTTTCTTTTCTTTTATTTTTCAGCTAATTTTAAATTTTCCACCCAAAAAGCGCTATAATGTATTTTTGAAAATTAGAAAATTCTATGTCCTGGAAAAAAAATCCCCTCCCCCCCCCAACGTAGTTTGCTTGGTGAAGCCGTCGTTTATGCTACAGCGTGCATGCGCGTAGCATAAACGGAAGCTGCAAAATGGTGGAAAGAAGTTCGTGGGTTAAGGGGTAAATACCATGCAAACGGTAAATTTGCCCGAAGTTTGACTGTCAGATTCGTTATCAGCGACCTCAATTACCTATAAAATAACAAATTAGAGTGGTCGGTGTTCTGTAGTAGCGTATCTGGATATTTACCTTTTTTTCTTGCTTAAAAAAATAGCATTAATACAGTAAGTTAGGTAAAATTTGCATAGAATGCTCTGCTTTACGGTTGTAAAAATGAAACGGAAATTTGAATTTCGTTCCCTTTTCAATTCGGTACATTTTTACATTACGTCCAACTCATCGTTCACATTCGACACGTCAACTTTATTGCTTTTCGGGTATTCTGGCAAGGTTAAGGGTGTCTATTCAGAAAGCCGTTCTTAACATGGGTAGATTGGTAGGTGTGTAAGAAATTTCGTGGAAAATAGTGAATAATTCCACCCCGTCTTTCCAAGCTTATAACTCCTCGAAAAATGTTATTCAAGCCCTAATTTTTTTTTTCAATTAAAGGAGCAAGGACCAAGGTTTCATTAAAAAAAAAAAAAAAAAAAAAAAAAAACATGTTTTAAAAAAAAAAAGGTTTTAACTTCGGACTTTACAGGTAAATTTCTAAAAAAACACTACTTTTTTGTTTTAAATTTGAATATATTATTTATTGACCTTTTCTCTTCAATTTGTGATATATAAAACTTTGGTGAATAAATTATTTACTTTTTAATAGACATTTCAAAATGGGAGGCGTGAATTATTCGACACCCTGTCTTTCCGAGCTTATAACTACTCGAAAAATGTAATTCAAGCCCTAATTTTTTTTTCAATTAAAGGAGCAAGGACCAAGGTTTCATAAAAAAAAGAAAAAACAAACAGGTTTTAAACTTCGAACTTTACAGGTAAATTTCTAAAAAAACACTATTTTTTGTTTTAAATTTGAATATATTACTTATTGACCTTTTCTCTTCAATTTGTGATATATAAAACTTTGGTGTGTAAATTAATTATTTACTTTTTACTAGACACTTGAAAATGGGGGGGCGTGAATTAAAAAATGACGTTTCTCTAAAATAGTATATTCGGTTTATTGGAAAGAGCATAAAATTTCACATTGACCCTGAAAATATCGTAAAAATAGAATCAATAGAAAAATTTTGATAGATTTTTAAAGTTTACAAATTGAAAAATATTGAGTTCGTAAAATTCATTACTGTTTTTTTTTAAAATAAAAAAAATATTTCTATTACTTTTAAAACAACTTTAATAGTTTATTCTGGAAGTATAATCCATAAAAAATAAACAACCCACTTTTAAAAGAGAAATTTCGAAATTTTTATATTTTATTCGCAGTTTCGTGATAGGGGTGTAAAAAATTCCTACAAAAATTCTGATACATCTACTAGATTGGAGTGTTTATTCATTGTAAACGTACCCGACAACCTATAAATGGCGATATTTCCAATGTGAATGGTAAGCTGGACTTATGTAAAAAATAACAAAAAGATATACCAAACTGACTTTTTCGTTTAAAAATGGAATTATTTCCCTTTTGTTATTAACTTTTTTTTCTTTTTTTTAATAAATATTTTGTGTTTTATATACATAAAGTACAATTGTTGAATGTTACTGCTCTGATTATATTCGTTTGAAGGGGGGCATAATTAAAAAATTAAGAAAGATTAAAACGAAGCGAAATTTAAGTTTCCATTCCATTTTTACAACAACCGTAAAACAGTGCATACTCAGCAAGTTTTATCGTAATTTATAAGCATATTGAAACACTAAATCATTTTTTTTTGCATAATTAATGATGGAAGTATTTTTCTGTTTATTTTCTTAACATCTGTTAAAAAAATAAATAATTTGTACATTCTCTTGAAAAAAAGAATAAAACTTTTCTCTACTTTCACATGTGTTCCATTTTCACAAACTGAGCCACAGCAACGCGTGGCCGGGTACAGCGAGTATATATATATATATATATATATATATATATATATATATATATATATATATATATATAGTAATTTATAAAATATATATGGCGATTAAGCTACACTGAATATTCTGCGTTTCATCCAACTATAGGATTCGTCAGGCTTATGCGCGAATTCTGTCGTTGCTTCTTGTTTTTATATATGTTGAGGATTTCTAGTCGGCCAATCAGCTTTCTAGTATCCACCGCGCCCCTTCCTACCAGCCAATGGGCATGCATTTTATCAAACAAAGGATCTGTTTTAGAACTAGGTTAGTGGTTTTAGGTAGTCGTTCTCCTTTTTTTATACATATAAATATACCTATGTGCACAAACAATGCACATATATATATATATATATATATATATATACATATATATATATACGTATGTGATCGTTTATGTATATTCATGTTTATTTAATTTATTTATTAGTTTTTTTTCCTACTATTATATGCTCATATATATACATATATATACATACATATATGTGTGATCGTTTATGTATATTCATGTTTGTTTAATTTATTTATTTGTTTGTTTTCTATTGTTATTATTAGTTTTAAAGCTATTTTGTATCGCTATCCTAGAGTAAGTTTTATTTTGTGAACACAGTTGTTTGCTATTTCCCGCCTACAGTTTAATAGATTTTGAGGTTCTTTAAAGTACAGGATAGAAAATTTTTCATGGAGGCATAATTTACATGGGTCGTCTAAATGTCTGCTAGATCTTATTGAAAACTTCCTGGACGTCACGTTAAACTTAGATAAAAACACATATGCACCATACTTAAAAGATAACGCTACTCCAATTTACGTAAACCCTAAGTCCAACCACCCACCATCAATTATAAAACATATTCCTAACTTGATCGTAAGTAGACTCAGTAATAACTCAAGCGACGAAAATGCATTTAACAGGTCATCCAATATTTACGAAACAGCCCTAAAAAATAGTGGATACAAAAATATCGATATCAAATATAAGCAACAAAACACCAACAACTATAATAAAATTAAAAACAGAAGAAAAAGAACTATAATTTGGTATACGGCCCCTTACAATCAAATGTTAAAAACAAAACTTGGCAAGAAATTTCTAGATCTTATTGAAAAACACTTTCCCGCAACCAACCCCTTACACAAAATCTTCAATAAAAATACCCTGAAGTTATCTTACAGTTGTTGCGAAAATTTAGAGATGATAATTAAGGCACATAATAACAAAATACTAAATGAAAACAATGTAAACAACAATAAAATAAACAATAAAAAAGTAGACACCATGATAGAAATAAAACCAACACTAGCAGAAATAATAATAATAATAATAATAATAATAATAATAATAATAATAACAAACCAACCCCGGAAAAGAACAACCATACCATAAATAAAAATACTAATAACGAACAAGATAAATGCAATTGTAGACACCGCACACTTTGCCCAGTCCAAAATAAATGTCTAACAAAAAGCGTAGTTTATCAAGCAACAATATTTGCGAAAGAAAACCCGAATAACAAGAAATATTACATAGGCATGACTTCCTTAGATTTCAAAACCCGATACTATGACCACAAAAGCACATTCAAAAATAAAAAACCTTAGTGATCCTTCTGGGTTACAACAATTTGGCAACGAGGTACTCGAATTCACAGCAACTTCGCGACGAATAGCTCAAATTTAAAAACAGGACCACAAACAAAAGATTCGTTGAAGAAAAGGGAAAAATCGTTTTATTGGACATCAAAATATGTTCTCAAATAATACTTTTCATTAAAAACTAAAGAGAATGAAACGGTAAGCATGTTTTACTCAAATTAAACTTTTTTCTCTCAGACAAAAATCGTTAATTCATATAACGCATACTGTTGTAGCATTTTCCTCGAGTACGTTCAATTCACAATTGAAAAAAGTCTATAAGATGGGAGAATTTAAAGGAATTATCCTAACGATGTTCCAACAACAGCTTTAACTTTAGAAACAACAGATTTTTAAAGCAACAAGAACCTAACATGGACATTAACACACGATATGGAACATCATGGATATGTTTACCTACACTCCGGAGCAAGACCAAATGTTAAGCGCATTCTTTTATGAAATATGAAGAACCTTTTCAACTTCGAAGTCGAAAATTAACTTGCTGTAAAAAAGTTTCGTCTGTTTTTACTAAAGCTAGGAACTGCAGAACTGGAGCTCGCTGAAACAGTTAAATTACTATCAGAACGTTTCAGTCCGAAAACATCTCTATTTTATAAAATATGGCAATGTTTTAATTTGGGCATACGGGACGACAAATATTATTTAATATTTGCGTAGGTCGTAAAGAAACACTTAAAACTTGCGGAATTATCGGCAAATGATATAAATCTCTTATCTTGGCTTAAGAGCTAGTGTCGGCAAAAATGCTGCGATTAGATGGAGAATATTAGCTAACCTCGAAATCGCACACAATCGCACACAATCGCACTATATAGAAACTTGCGGGGGATTTTCAAATGGTTTGAGCGTGAAAAATGATTCTAAAATATAGCGGAAGTAGCATACGTCAGGAAAGTAATGTGCACATCTAAAAATGATGTCTCTACAAAAGAGAAATACGAATATGTTCAATCGTAATCTCACTAAAAAGAAAATAATTACTTCCCTAAAAAGAAAACGGCTACCCACATTTTCTAAAAGACCTGACTATTCAGAAGCAAAATAAATTACCTTAAAGACCATGTAACAAATGCGGTGAATTGCACTGAGAAAAAGTGTGCCCGTATCGGAATAAAAAATAAAAAAATTATGGCAAGCCTAGTTACAAAATGTCGCTTTGTATAATAAGACGCAAACCAAAAATAGAATCAGACAGACAAATCACGCGAAGAGTTAGATTAAAATTTGCGCAAATACGTAATAGTGAAGATATTTAATAAAACCGTCGAATTACTATTCGACACTAGGTCGGACCTTTTAATGATAAACTTAAATATATGCAAGAAACTTCGCAGAAAACAGTAAAGTCAGCCCGTCAGCGACTGGCAATGAGATTAATTTTATTAGAGAATTATACTTACTAGGAAATTTGAATGAGACGATTAAAAAGTTAAAGGCATATGTTGTAACAAAAATCTACAAACCTATTCGGACAGACTAGATGAGCAAGTTTAACCTTTCGGAATGTTCAATTAATACGCTCTGTCAGAAAGTCGAAAAACTTACATCAAATACCGAGTAATTAAAAGCTGAACTAATACAAATCTTTCCCAAGTCTTTTTTTTCAGCAGGTTTAGGCAGGTGTAAGAAAATGAAGGCAAAATTCCACATGGAAGAAAATGTATGACCCATTAAAAAAAGAGAAATATGCCATTTGCGTTTCTAGAAAATTGACAGAACTTGATATACTTGGGAATGCAGAAATATTATCGAGGATTGATTTCAACGAGTGTGCAGCACCGACGATTTTTACGTACAGAAAAAAAGTAAAAGAAGTACGTGTTTGCGTTGACTTTTCGACGAGTCTCAATACTGCATTAAGAGACCACTATTATTTTTCCCCGCTCCGGAAGAGGTATTTATGAAACTCAGCAGAGAAAATATTCCTAAAAGTTAACTTAATCGATGCATATTTACAAATTCCAGTAGAGGCGGAAAGTCCAAAGCTTCTCTGTATAAATGCGCTCAAGTGCCTATACAAATTCGAAAGGCTTGCGTTTGGGATCAACGTCGCGCCAGCAATTTTACCACGCATAATGAATATTTACTATTTTGGGCATTACACTAGCCAATTTGGGTGACATAATAATAACCAGGAAATCCTCAGGAAAAAATCGGAAATGCATTCATAGGGTTTTCAAAAGTCTACAAGAATAGGAATTTAAAGTTAAGGAATGGAAATGCTATTTTTTCAAGAATGAGATTAGATATTTTAGAAAACTTATTTATGAAAATGGAAGACGACCAGCTCACAGGATGGCTACAGTCATTAGAGACATGTCGGTTTCTTTTGATATACAGTCTCATAAAAACTTTCTGAGATTGGCAAACTATCAGGTTTTCATCAACAATATACACGACTTACGAAATTCGCTAAATGAAAGGAAAGAAAAAAAATCTCATACTGGACTCCCGAATGTCAGACGCATTCGCAAAAAGTAAAGAGATTTTAACGTCAGAGCTTTTTCTGACATACTGCAATATACAGTTAGATATAGTCGTAGTGACCTATGCTAGTTCATACGGTATTGGAGCATGTATATTAAACAAAATGCCCAACAGCACGAATAAACACATGTTTCGAGTACGCTATTACCCACCGAGAGACAGTATTCTCAAATCGAAAAAGTGGCTTTGGGTATCATTTTCGCCATATCAAAATTCCATAGGCACATACATGGCGACCCTGCACGCTTGAAACCGACTGCAAGCGTTTATTTAGGATTTTCGGATCCCGACGTTCAGATTATTAGGATGGGGTACACTTCTGTTAATTACAATTTTAAACTAATACATGTGTCATCGAAACAAATAAGTCACATTGAAGGACTATCTCGATTAATTCCTAAGGAAAGAGAACATTTTAAGGATTCTATAAAAACGGCACTTCGCACCGACTACGAAATTAAAACTGTGAAATGTTTTTCACTCTTAATGATTTCGACGATCGTTTTTATAACCGCAAGTCATGGTGAGCAACCAATAAAAAGCTTTGTAACTGGCAATTACACTCAGGATCTGAACTACACTGCTTCTACGCCGCCATCTTTGTTACTCAGGATCGTACAACACTCTGTTCAACATAATGTCTCAACACTTAACAAAACAATGGTGTCAAACACCGTTAAAAAGCTTCCTGTTAGATTACTAGAAATAATTAAAAAAAAAAAAAAGAATAGCAAAAGGATAATTTCATTTGCGACATTTAAACTAACATCGCTACGAACGAGAAAAGTGTCTCAGATTTAATGTTATTATGCGTGGAGGCTCTGCTGTATAGTGAAATTGTAATTGCTAAAAGCCTTCGTATAAGGATCCTGTGAGATTTCCACATGCAACACCCTGAAAAAAACGAATAAAAAGCTTGGTGAGAAGCTACGTGTACTAGCAAAACAAAGAACTTCACGGAGATGATTGGCTCATCTAAGGCTTACGCTCTTGTGACAAAAACACCACTTATCACATTTAAACTCTGGACCAAAACAGATCAACTGTGCTCGAGAATCCACATCAACTTTGCTGATCCTCTCAGTCAAGGACTATTACTACTTAATTGTAGTTGATAGCTATACTAAGTTCATTAAGTTACTAATATGTAGCAGACCTATCATAGGGACGCCAATTAATGTTTTACACAAACTATTCGCTCGTTTCGGTGTGGTAGATTGCATTGTGGATAATAACGGAACTCAATCCACATCTGCTGGGTTCAAAGAGTTTTCTAGGATTTTTCTAATAAATCATATCACTACTCTCAATTTCACCACAGTTAAACTGGCTAAGCAAAAAGACACGTAGACACCTTTAAAAAGGCACTAAAAAGACACAAAATGAAACATTACAAAAATTTCTCCGCCGAAAGTATATTTGCAGGTAAGGAGAAATCGGTTTTTGATAAACTTACAAAACAAGGTAAATTGCATAAGATCACCTACGAACCAAAAATACGTTTTAACTTTGGAGAAAAGGTTGTTGTTTTTTTTCAAAAAGAATTTAGAAACAAAACTTCCTTTTGGGAATTGGGTACGATCAGTTAAATATTGGTGACATGGTATATATTATGCAAAGTCAAGGATATACCCATAAACACCTCCGAAACAAGTTAAAAAACGTCACTCGGATGACATTAGAGATAAATTACTAGTAGAGGAAGAATCGATCAATCCTAACCAACCAAGGAACACGGATAGTCTGTTAGAAAGAGAAAATTCACCGATTCACTCACTATAAAACAAAAGCAAAGAAGATATTAATAAAGTCTTGGAATGGGGGATGTTGTGAGGACTCACCCATGCAAAACATATGAACTCTCCTGAACTGTATAAATAGACTTTCGTAGTACGTCATCTTGGCGGTACGTGCTACGACTGTTGCTCTCTGTATATTCTACTTTGCTTTAATACGAATTACCTTTTTTAACCTATATATGTTTCCATAATTTCCTTAGTGACCATTTTGAACTACAACAATAACATTCACGTTTCCTGGTGGCGCCCGCTTATCGTGGGAAAACGTTCGCAGAAATACATATGATACTTATGTAAACATTCTTTTATTCCTATATAAACAAGACAATCCGAAAAATTGAAAAAGAAAAGGTATAATTAAACGGCAGTTGTCTTCTTTAATAATATATATATATATATATATATATATATATATATATATATATATATATATATATATATATATAATTTAAAGGAGATTAGAATAATAGTCTAAAGAGCTAAGTGTATTTTAATGTAACAGTGAAATTACTAGTTTAATTAAAATACAGGAAATGCTCGTTGTAATTTAGATATATAATAAGCTCGATAGTTAAGGAGATCGTGCTTACCAAAAAAACTATATATAATTGTTCTACATAACTTCATGTATACCACAAATAAAAAGCACGGATTTCCGAAACGATCGTACAGATAATTGACTTTGTTGTTGTTCCTTCTTATGAAACTGATTTTTAATTTAATTAAAATTTGATTTTTAAATTTAAAAATTTTTTTTTTAATTTTTAAATTGAAAATCACTTTACTTAATATATATATATATATATATATATATATATATATATATATATATATATATAAGCGAGATAAGACACTGATAGAATTCAGATGAAAAATCCTGATAAATATTACTTGAAGTAATACTTTCAGGATGATCCTAACCAGAAAGGTAAAGCTCAATATTATAAATAGAGCAATCTATAAGTAAGGTGGTTAAATTTTAAATTCTGAAAAAACAACTTATAGACACGTATATTCGAATTAAGAATTTATTGTTTGACAAAAGGAATATATAGAATGGGTTATGTTAATTTCCTTAATCCATGGATTTGTAATATTGGTTGGATATACAATTTCATTGAAATTATCCCCGTGGGTAATAGAATTTGAGCATTGAATTATGTATGTAATGGACCTCGAAATCAATAGTATGGGTAGCAAAATAGCAAAATAACCAGGGAGATGATATTCAGAACGGCGCGTTCGACGGTACCGAGATTCACACCATGAGCTAATCGTTCTGAATATTATCTCCCGGATTATTTTGCTATTTTGCAACCCATGCTATTGATTTCGAGGTCCATTACATACATAATTCAATGCTCAAATTCTAATATATAATTACAATGGAATGGTATATCCACGCAACATCGGGTACACTTTGTCAACAGCGATAAAGCTTTTGGACTACATCCATCAAACACATTCAACGCACCAACGAATACGGCTGCCCCGTAAACTTTTCGGGAAATAAATAAGGAGCTTTTTTGCCATATTGGAATATTACTTTCTCTCCTGGACCTATTTCTGCCAACCTGGAGGACATTGTACTCTTCCGATAATGGACTGCCCAGGTTGTATCATATTTTCTTTTCGTATAATTATTTCCATATAATTATCCACAACCACTCAAAAAAAAACTATTTTCAATATTTGTGCTGAAAAGCAAAATAAGCGTCTATTCACAGCTGAACATTTTGCTAACCGCATTTCATTTCCTCTGATGATATAGCCATTATTGAAAATCCATGGATTAAGGAAATTAACATAACCCTTTCTATATATTCCTTTTGTCAAACAATAAATTCTTAAATCGAATATATGTGTCTATATGTTGTTTTTCATAATTCAAAATTTAACCACCTAACTTATAGATATATATATATAAATTACTAACTAGCTCTACATACGTATTGAGCACTTTTGAAGTAAATACTTAAAGTTTACGCATAAATCTATACTTTCGTATATTAAATTTATGTGAGTAAATGAAGTAGTTATATATATATATATATATATATATATATATATATATATATATATATATATATATATATATACTCCTAGTCAAAAATTTAAGACGATTTGAAAATCTTTAAAAAAGAAACCTTTTTTTCTAAAAGTAAATGTTAAACTCTTCCCACTTAAGATTACCAATACTACAACATAAAATATGGGGGAAAATTACATTCCAAGCAATTAATTCAGAAATTTATATTTTTATAAAATGAAGCATTTTACACTAAATCAAAATTATAAGACAACGGGTGTACATTCTAGGAAATTGTACGAAAGTGTATGAAACATTCAACAATTAAATTTAATAATGAGCTCTATCTCAACAAGATTTGATAACGTCAAAAATTATTTGGAGCATGTAAGAAATAACGTTTCCATAAGGATGCAGGGGATGTTGCGTCAGAGTTTGAAGATGGCTTTACGAAGTTCATTTTTTTGTTGAATATTGTTTGCCATTTCGATAAACATCTCTTGCAATCCACCCCCAAACATTTTCAACGAGGTACAAGTCCGGTGAGGTTGTTAGGATGTTCCAAGAAATAAACCCTGTTTTCTTGCAGAAAGGTCAAGGTCCGTCGGGCAGCGTGGATTGCAGCCTTATCCTGTTGGAATAGCCATCCATCTCCAAAAACGATGGCTCTCCGTCATCAACGATTCTTTTTGAAGCATACTAACATAACAAGCCGATGTCTTACAATCCTGCGCCACCCGGAGCTCCATCGTCCCTTTGTAAGAAAAGGCACCCCACCTCATACCAATATATATATATATATATATATATATATATATATATATATATATATATATATATATATATATATATATATATATATATATATATACGTTTGATGTTCGTACTACGTCATCATCCTGTTATTTCTTTAAGATGGAATACCCGATCACCAAACATTCAATGAAAAAATCTAATTCTAACGCCATCTGATGTGTTGTGGCGAACATTAAACTCCTGCCAAGATCATAGGATTAGTATTCCTACCGGACATCCATACAATGGAAATATGTCAAATGTCTACAAGGATTTTGACAATATATGGACATAACCAGGAATATTCTGAGACTATCTTTATGACAGCAATTAGATAAATATGTTTCAGTTTGACCAAACGTAGTACAATAATATCGTGAGGTCTACGTTCGTGCCGGACAGCTATAGAATAGATGTATTTTAAGTACAATATAGTACAACCGATAAAGAATACAATTGTTGGTTTTTCATCGATTCTGCTAGTATTATAAATTTTACCATAATTTGTTTGAGGTTAAACTAAATCAAAATATTTAAGTTTTCTAATTGTATCTTTGGCAATTTCTAAATTTTAGCTGGACAAACTGATTTCTCTCGTTTATGTGATGTTGTTGGCCAGTTATATTATTTGCCGCTTCGAGCGAGCGTAAGTTGCTCTGAAGAGGTGTGTACGTCCTTGTAATGGTAATAGACTGTAAATCCATCCTACTCGTTTCGCTGCAAATATATGCCGATATAAGAAAGAGGATTAATATTGACAAATATTATTAAATAACATCTGCGATGTTATTTAAAAGAGATTACAGTGGTTTGGATCTGATTCTCGGCTTTTATAATCCAGCTATGTAAAGAAATCATATCAAGAATATTTTATTAAAAAAATATGAAGAAGACCACCACCAAAGAGATAAGGTAACTAGATAACGATTGATACTGGCTCCTGACAACCGAAAGACTGTCCGAAGACCGTGATAAGTGCTTTGTTTCCAAGCATGTTGTGAAGCGCTCTTGTGTATACAAATAAGTCAATCACGTAAATTAAGTTGTTTTTTTTTTTAAATCTTTTTCCACTATAAACAAGGTATATTGAAACTTGGAACGTAAGGAGATATTATTTGTGATCGTGTCTACAGAGGACAAAGGGGAGTTTAACAGTGAGGTGCTTATTTACATTACATTTAAACTTTAGCATGTCAACACACAAGGAAACAGACAATTCTGAAGTCTAACAGTCCAAGACAAGACATTATTAGAAGTTTGGAACGTGACGAAACCGATTCCATAGTCTGTGTGTATCCATTTGATTCATTGTACCCTCGACCATACCTAGCCGCTATATTAGAATCAATAATGCATTTCGAAGTGAACGAAAGGCAAAACCATTGATTCTAGTCTTCTTTGTGTAAACGGGGGGGGGGGGTAGGGTCAGGAATTGTACCGCAGCCCAAATTTGTTACTTTTAAAGTGATTGCGGTTATTGTCTGTTGTTAAGCACTTCAGTTTTTGTTTGCGTGACTTGTTGCTTATTTTGTGTTAGAATATCATTGCCTTTGCTTGTTCCCGGGTTATCAACAACTGACCAAAAAAAAAAAAGGAAGATTCAATTATTTCCTCTTTTTTCAGTTTATTAGAGATTTTGTGCGTGTCTCCGTGTTGTTCTCATTAGAAATAAATAAATTTGATTTTAACATCGCGATCGGGCGGGAGAAATAGGAGTCTTGTTGGCACTGTTATGACGTTGGTATTCCTTTTATTTTTCAGTATGCCTTTCTTTCTTATTCTTGCTTTCTTTTTTTATCATTTCACTCTTTATTTCTTTCTTCCCCCTTCTTAGTTCCTCCTTTGTTTTCGTATTTATTTATGTCTTTTTTCGTTTAATCACAACATTCTTCTTTCTTTCTTCTTTTCTTTTTTAAAGTCTTTTCCTTTTTACTTTGCTCTCTCTCTCTCTCTCTCTCTCACTTTAGTCTTGTCTCATTTTCTTCTATAAATTATTTTATTTTATTTGCACGTTCATCTGATTCTTTTTCGTGTTTTATCATTATTTCTCTCTTTTTTCTTTTCTTCCTTCAATCCTATATTTCCCTTTTCCTTTCATTCTTTCTCTCTCTCTCTCTCTCTCTCTCTCTCTCTCTTTTATTCTATCTTTAGATTATTCTTTCGTTCGCTCGTTACATTTCTCACCTTGTTGCATACTTCCTTTCACTCGTTTTTTCTTTCTTTCTCACCTTGATCTATTTTCCTTCCTTCTTTTACTGTTTCTCTCTAAACAGTTCCGTGCACTTTTTCGCTCTTTCATTCCAGTCACACGTGCATTTCAACATGGCGGCGCAATAAATATTATATTAAACTTCATCCTGTAACGACGCAACAATTCTGAATCATTGCTGAGTTTTGAATTCATTAGTTAAAAACACTACTCATATATCAATTTCGACTCGAAGTTGTAGTACCTGATACGATCAATACATTTTGTTAAATATGATGCTGATATTTTTTATGCGATATGAGTGGGAATAAATAAATAGAAAATGCTACCAAGTCTGTCGTTAAGATAGTGGGATCCATCTACCGGGCTTGAAAACCTCTTACATCTGTCAGTATCTTACATCAACATAAAACTATGAGGTGCCTTAAATAAATGTTGAGACTTTTTGTACAGGTATTTAAAATTATTATAGAGTCTTGAAAATTCAGTATGTTTTGTTATGCATCGTATGAGATGACTGACCATTTTTTTATGATTTCAGCTTCAAATGAACAGCTACAACAGGAATTGGAATACACCCTAGTAAAGTCTGATCTTCACAGCTAGTGAATTTCAAAAATGAAATCTTGACGTGATGACGAATTAGAAGAACAATATGCAATAACATTCTCTTTTAAACTTGGAAAAAATTCCATAGAAACGTATGGAATGCTTCAGACTGCTTTTAGACCATCTTGTATGAATCGAGCATCAGTTTTTGAGTGACATAAAAGATTCAAGGAAGGCAGCGAGTCTGTGTGGGATGAGGAGAGGCGTAGGAGGAGTACGAAAGTCAGAACACAAGAGCTGATTCGACAAATTAAGAATTACATGAATAAGGATCGTCGTGTGTCTATAGAGGCAAAAAGTGCATAGTTTGATGTAAGTATGTACACACAATTATTTGCGAAGAATTGAAGATGCGGAAGATTTGCGTGTAGTTTGTGCTCAGAGAATATCAGAAAAATGCGTTGTCATGACAGCAGGGAGATGGTCGAGTTGCTCAATTCAGATCCCGTAGTTCTTGATGCTCTGGTGACCTTCGATGAAAGCTGGATCTATTGCTATGACTCATTAGGAGACAGAGTTCTAAGTGGAAGCATCCTTACTCTCCCATACCCAAGAAGGCCAGACAAAGCAAATTCACTCAGAAATTTATATTGATCTCTTTTTTTAATAGCATTGACATGATCTATATGCATTAGGTTCACACTGGACCTACAGTTAACAAGGGTTGTTATTTTTTTTATTATTACACTTTCACCCCGAACAAGGCACGTTGTCACTTTGTATGTAGGGGGATACTATCAGGAACCTAAGTTGCAGGGATACTATGTAGGGAGTTTAGCAGCAAGATGTCTGTTCACATTACACTTGAACTTCTGCATGCCAGTACAGTTGGGGAAGCAGGAAACCGGAAGAGAATTCCAAAGTCCTGCAGTTCTGAGGAAGAAGCTATTAGAGTAAAAGGCTTTCTTACATCTAGGGATCTCAACTATGTAGGGGTGGGACTTGTCGTGTTTGTTGGGGGTATTTTCGTCGAGGGGGCACAAGGGCTTGTAGTTCGTCAGGGCATCCACCATTAAAATACTTGTAAAACAGGCAGAGAGATGCAACATTTCAACGGTGGGACAGTGGCTGAAGTTTAGATGACAGTTCGGGGCCTATTAGGTTGGCTACTCTCTTTTCTACCCTGTCCAGAAGCGAGAGACTAGTATCAGATGCACCAGCCCAAACGTGACAGCAGTACTCCATACATTGGCGAATGGTGACTTTGTAGAGGTACAGGATACATCCAGGCGTAAGTAACTTTCTAACACAGTGGAGAGAGAGAGAGAGAGAGAGAGAGAGAGAGAGAGAGAGAGCCCACCTTCTTTGCAGCAGACTTAGCAATAATCTCGATGTATCTATTCCAACACATGTTTCCTGTGAACGTTAAGCCAAGGAGCTTGAACGAAGTGCTCACAGGTAAAGTATCGCTAGCCATAGCTATTGGTGGTTGATAAGGTTTCATGTAATTATTAAAAGAAACGAGCTTTGTCTTGGCAGCGTTGAATGTTACCATCCATGTTTGACCCTATTCCACTACAGACAGAAGGTCTTCCTCTAGGGTTTCGGCCATTACCTTAGATATGTGCTCATTAGGTTTCCCCATGTGCTTGCTATAGAGTGTGGTGTTGTCGGCAAATATACCCATCTCAGAGACAATTTTATCAGGTAAGTCATTTATGACTATCAGAAATAACAAAGGTCCCAGGATCGATCCCTGAGACACACCCGATTTTATATCAAAGTTTTTGGACGTACGCCCATCAAGGACACCTGGATTCTTCTCTCATTGAAGAAGGATCTAATTATGCTAAGCATTCGTCCAGTAATACCATAGGATTTAATTTTCATCAGAAGACCATCGTGCCATACCCTGTAAAAAGCCTTAGATATATCAAGGACTACTGCCCTCCACCTTCCTGTCTTTCCAGTGCTTGATATAAACGTTCAGAGATTAGAGTTAAAATATCCGCAGTAGAATGGGTTTGCTTAAATCTATATTGGTGATCTGACAGAAGTTTAGCAGTTGTAAGGTAGTCTAGAGCTTGATTCATTAAGAACTCAAATATTTTGGCGAAAGGTGGGAGGAGGCTAATTGGGCGATAATTTAATGGGTAAGTTCTTTCACCAGAGTTTTTTTTAAACTGGTATCACAGAAGCAGTTCTCCAGCAGCCAGGAAAGCAAGATTCGTTAAAGCATTTGTTAAAGAGTTTAGAGAGAACAGAAGCGACCTGAGCAGAGCATTTTCGTAATAGCACTGCCAGGATGAGGTCAGGTCCACATGCTCTTGAGGTGTCTAGGTTTTTTATAATATCATGTACTTGGGAAGGCGTGATCTTCAGATTATCTAGCATAGTTTCTGTCCACAGAGGAAAATTAGGAAGAGAATGGCTTGTTGGGTCCAAGGTAGAGTTTGAGCCAAACTGACGGGCAAGCATATTAGCTTTCTCAGTTGCTGTGCAAACAATCTCATGATTGTTTGATAGTGTGGGTATTGTCGATTGCCCATTATTTACTATACTATTGTAGATTTTCCAGAAATTGCGAGTTCCTAATTTTTGCGCTTCAATGCGTTTTCTGGTGATTTCAGTATATTTACTCTTAGTTGTTGCTACTTCTTTCTTGCGCTTATTTCTAACTTCTATATACTTTTGTCTATTTTTACATGATTTATGCCGGATAAATCTACGGTATGGATGTTGCATCTTAGCAATGGCAGCTGCGCATGTAGAAGTAAATCATTTGGGAGGATGGGGTTCACTGTAGAACTTCCGTGTAGGAACATGTGCTTCAATTGCAGTAGTCTCATTTGCGCACTGTTCTGCTGGAAGAGAAAAAATATTTCCTCATGGGGCATCTCTGATGTGATCTCTAATTGCATCCCAGTTAGCCTTATTGTAGTTTTGACTTGGGGTCGGGAGTTTAGAGTAATGTCTATCATTATAACAATGTGATCAGCATTCCTGAGTGGGAAATGAGCATTTGTTACACAATCATCATTGTCAGAAATAGATTCAAAGGTGAGGTTTGCTGGTCCTGGCGATCTGAAAGAGAAGAGATTCCCTCGGAAGAGACCAGCACATTAAATCAGGTCAATGCCATTTCCAATAGAACAATGCATTTGAGTGGTGAATGCGTGGATGCAGGTATCTGTTTTGGTACGTGCGGTGTGAGGGCAAGTTTTTTTTCTGGTGTTGGTGCGGGAAGCGGTGTTTGCAAAATGGGTGTAGGTTCTTTGTCTCAAGTAACTATAGGAGTGAGAGTTGGTTGTATGCTTGTGAGCTTTACTGGTGTCTGGGCTAATGTATACTCACTGGGGACTCGGCCTCCCATTCTGCATCTCTTATTCTTAAAACATTTTTTGTAGATATGGAAGAGTACAAACGGGCTATAGCAATGCAGGGAACCGGCTGTTGTATTGGCGTAACATATGAACAAAATGGACAAACGAACGAAGTTTTTATTTGTTTTTGTTATTTTATTTAACTTTGTATATCCATTTATTTTTTAAGATAATCATAATACAAATCAGTAAATATGAACATAATGTTTGATGTAACCAGGACGGTGAAGGTCTTAATATTTCGAGATAATATCTCTTTTTACAAAAGAAAAGGGACCAAAGAATGTCCTTAAAAAAGGAAAAAAACGTTTAAATATCGTATGGTCGAAATTGATGTGGGAACGAGACAGCTGTAAAGCAGAAAAGGCTTATCTATATTAATATTACTATAGACAGCTTCATTTTTTATTTATTTATCAATTTAACTTATATATATATATATATATATATATATATATATATATATATATATATATATATACTAGACTACTTGCGACCCGTTGGGCCAGTATGTTATATTAGCTATGGAATTCATGTATGAGCGTGACACTTGTGACGTAAAGAAAATAGTTTGCTTTTGACATAACAGATATATTTGATCAATTCAGCTTATTTTGGGGGACACACTCTCTCTCTCCCTCTCTTTCTCTCTCTCTCTCTCTCTCTCTCTCTATATATATATATATATATATATATATATATGAATATATATATATAATATATTTTTATCTGCAATTTCCGTTTTAGTCTTTAAATATTCCTATCTATCAGATACATCAATCTACCTAAACATTCATATCCTGTATGTATATTTACTTATATTTTGCTATATGCATTTACTTATATTTACTTAAATTTTTTATTTATTTATTAATTTTTTTTCCATTTAGTGTCTTTTAATAACTCTTGCTGACATTTTCTTAAGTAATAACCTGTACATTTCAGTTGACCTCTTCTTTTGCCCTATATTTTCCGCGCCTTTTAAATTCCTCTTGTCCGTGTTATTTTGACATAGGCTTTTCTATTTTATATTTAATTCTATCACCATTTAATATTTTTTTCCGCTTCTTCACTCATTTTTTTCTCACTTTTTTCTCTCTTCGTCTTCATTGATTTTTCTTAATTACACTTTGTCTCGGCAGCCGTGTTAAACGCATATCTTATTTTTCATTTAATAATATTATTGGATTTTTCCCTTTTTCCTTGCACATATTTGTGAATTATTTCATGGATTTCGGCTTTTTGGATTATTTTGGACCATCTTCTAATTACGCGATTTCCTTTGATTTTACTTGTGCGAATGGAAATTTAATTATCTTTCTTGGATTTAAATTTTTGAATTTTACCGTCATTGGATACTTTACCTTTCACCAGACTATCCATTCACGTGAAATAACCTTTTTCTTCACTATATTCCTCTGCTTCACTTTTTGTTATCAAGTGTGATCTTTGACTTGCAGTTTCATCAAATACTTTTGTATGCAAAATCCGATCCCGCATTTTGCTAATTCCTATTCTCAGATGAGAAGGAAAGTATTTCTTCAAAACTTCGCGGATTAAGGATTATTCACTTATTAAGTGTTTCCTTTTCAGATTAAATATGTTTTTAACTCTTTTTCAAAGTGTTTTTAACATGTTTTA
>NC_136503.1:12897349-12904849 GCF_053919585.1 Euprymna scolopes | reverse complement strand
TCTAACTTCATCAAAACTATAATAAATTCCAACAATGAAAAATTGAACAAAATTCAGAAAGACAAGGTTAACGAAACCCAGGAACAATATAGTGAAAATAGCTGCAATTGCAGAAGCCCAAACGAATGTCCACTTGAAGGGAAATGCCTAACTTCAGATATTGTCTATAAATGTGGGTTCATAACTGAAAACAATACTTGTGTTCGACAGACTGCCAATCCAAAGATAGATTCCGTAACAACCTACAATCCTTCAAGTTACAGGTAGATAATGAAACAAACACCAATAACAATGAGAATGACAATAATAATGATAATAGTAATAACGAAATGATTAATAGAATCAGGAAATGTAAGACAATAAATAAGGCGAATGGATTAGGGAGCTCCGTAGAAATAAAACTGATTATAAATTAAAATTGTTCATAATAGGAAATGTAACCTCTGTATCCTTGAATCATATCACATATTAACATCTAAGGAAAATTTATTGAATAAGCGCCTGGATGTCGTGCAGTGATGCCCGCATAAAAATATATTCCTGTTATTCCTCAGGGAGAAAAAAGAGATTAGAATATAACTTATGCTTTATATAGAAAATATAAAGCAAATATCAATCATGATGAAACCTACTCTTGAAATATCAATAAACTACAAACCGAAACAAATAATGAGAAATACCAAAAACATAAGGTTATATTATACAATTTTAGTAACAGTTAAGGGATTGATAGTAAACTCATAAATAGATACCGTAAAGTACTGGCAACTGGTCTGAAATGGAACGCGTATATCAAGTCTGTTGCCTGGGCCGCTGGGAAAATGGTAGGATCCTTCTACCGCTCCAGAAGATATATTTCTTCTTTTTTTTTTTACATTTTCACCCCAAACAAGGCACATTGCCACTTTTGTGTAGGGAGCTACTATCAGGGGTAACAACTACTGGGGTACTATGTGGGGATTTGGGCAGCAAAATGTCGGTTCACGTTACACTTAAACTTCTACACGCCAGTACAGTTGGGGAAGCAGGAAACTGGAATAGAATTCCAAAGTCTAGCGGTTCTGGGGAAGAAACTACTCGAGTAGAAAGATCTTTTACATCTAGGGATCTCTACTGTGTGGAGTGAGATTTAGCTGCCTGTCGGGTTTGTCGAGGGTGTTACGTCGTGTGCGCACAAGTGCTTGCAGTTCGTTAGAGAATTCTCCATTAAAATACTTGTAGAACAGGCAGAGGGATGACAACATTTCGTCGATGGGACAGATGCTGAAGCTTAGATGCCACTTCAGGGCCTATCAGATTGGCGACTCTCTTTTAAACCTTGTCTAGGAGCGAGAGACTAGTAGCAGATGCACCAGCCCAAATATGACAGCAATACTCCATACATGGGCGAATGGTTGCCTTATAGAGGTACAGGATACTTTCAGGTGTTAGTAATTTTCTAGCACGGTAGAGAGAGTCTACTTTCTTTGCAGCAGCTCTGGCAATGTTTTCAATGTAATTGTTCCAACTCATTTTTTCTGTGAACGTTAAGCCAAGGAGTTTGAAAGATGTTCTCTCAGATAAAGAGTTGTTGGCCATTGCTATTGGTAGCAAAGAAGGTTTCTTTTAATTATTGAAGGAAACTAGTTTAGTCTTGGCGCCATTGAATGTGACCATCCATTTATGGTCCCATTCCACTACAGATTGGAGGTCATCCTCTAGTGTTTCTGCCATTTCTTTAGATATGTTTTTATTTGTTTTCCTGTCGTGCTTGTTATAGAGTGTGGTGTCATCAGCATATATGCCCATATCGGAGACAATTTTGTCGGGGAGGTAATTTATGAATATTAGAAACAATAGAGGTGCAAGGATAGACGCTTGGGGCACTCCCGCATTTATATCATATTGTTTAGATGTACGACCGTCGAGGACAACCTGGATTTTTCTCTTATCTAAGAAGGATTTAATTATGGTAAGTATTCTACCAGTGATACCGTATGATCTAATTTTCCTGAGGAGACCCTCATGCCATACCCTGTCAAAAGCCTTAGATATATCTAGAGCTACCGCTCTACCCTCCCCGGCTTTGTCCAGTGAGTGGTATATACTTTCAGAGATTACAGTTAGTATGTCTGCTGTTGAACGGGCTTGTCTAAACCCATATTGTTGGTCAGCCAGAAGTTTAGCATCTGTAAGGTGATGGACTAGAGCATGGTTAATTAAGGTCTCAAATATTGTGGCGAAAAGTGGGAGGAGGCTAATTTAATGAATCCGTTCTTTCGCCAGAATTCTTGAATATTGGTACCACAGAAGCAGTTTTCCAACAGCCCGGAAAGCAAGATTCATTAAGGTATTTGTTGTAGAATTTAGAGAGAACTGGAGCTACTTCGGCTGAGCACTTTTTAATAGCACAGCTGGGATGATATCAGGTCCACATGCTTTTGAATTATCAAGTTTTTTTTGTGATAGCATGCACCTGAGCAGGGGTGATTTTTAGGTCGTCTAGCGTGGCGTCTGTCTGCATAGGAATGTCAGGTAGGGGGTGGTTGCGAACTCCAGTGTGGAGTTTGGGGCAAACCGACTGGCAAGTATGTTAGCTTTCTTGATTGCTGAGCAAACAACCTCGTGATTGTTGGTTAGTGGGGGAATTGTTGATTGCCCATTATTTACTACACAATTGTAGATTTTCCAGAAGTCACGAGTTTCTAATTTCTGTGCTTCGATGCGTTTTTTAGTGGTTTCCGTAAATTCTATATTAGCTGTCGCTATTTCTTTCTTAACGTTACTTCTAGCTTCTATGTACTTCTGTCTGTTTGAACTGGACTTATGTCGGTTAAATCAGCGGTATGCATGCTGCCTTTGAGCAATGGCAGATGCGCAAGTCGGAGTAAACCATTGGGGAGAGTGACACTTGCCATAAAATTTCCGCATGGGGACATGTGCTTCAATTGCAGTTTTGAACCATTCAGTGGTCTCATTTGCGCACTGTTCAGCAGGAAGAGAAAAAACATTTTCCCATGGGGCATCTCTGATTAGATCTCTGATGGCTTCCCAGTCAGCCTTTTTATAATATCTCGTTGTTTTGAGCACTGGCTCTTCAGTTTTGGCTCTAGAGTTTAGGGCGATTTCAACCATTATCACTTCATGATGAGCGTTCCAACGTGGCATTCGTTATACAATCATCGGGAACTGTGGTTAAAAACAGATCTAGAAGCGATGCGTGTTGTTCTTGCTGATCAGGGAAACGGGTTGGGAATGTAACCATTTGTGATAGGGAGTGAGATATAGAGAGACCATGTGTTGTGCTGCCTGCTGTGTCTGTGTAAGTAGAGAATCCCAACCAGTTTTTTCTGGTGGACATTAAAGTCACCAAATACATGTACTTGCGCGCTAGTGTCGAGGGAGAGTGCTGTGTCTATGCTGTTAGAGATTTTGTTTATTATAGTGCAGTCCTGGGTCGAGCGAGAGCGGTAGAGAAAGTAAAAGTAGCTAATGTTGTGTTGCATGATTAGTCTAAAGCAGATAAAGGCTTGATCGTCCGATTCTAGGTTTGTTTCTCTAGTCAAGGGAAGGGTATTACGAATGTAAACTCCAAGTCCGTGCATATGTCTGTCAGAGTGGGAGACATCCAGTCATGTTAAAGTAGTAAGAGGGGATGGAGGAGTGTAGGCTAGTTTCACTTAGATATCCGGAGTATTTGCTTGAGGAAATGCTTCTACGTCAGCTAAATTAGTTCTAAGCCTATGGATGTTCCTAAGATGCAAGCGTCAAGGGAGGAGGCAAGTTGGATTTGTTTGACCCTAAGCCTGGTTTAAGCTTATTTTTAGATTGTACTGTCATCATATATTTTTAAAGTTTCAGTTTAGGTAAGAGGGAGCTGAACAGGAGGTTATGCAGAGTATCACACATGCAACACAAGTAGATGACCAGCTGACTTTTCTTCAACTAGGATTATGGCCTCAGGAAAGCCCACCGAGGATGAGTGCAGGGTCCCTTTCCATGCGCGACATAGCACTACAAACATCCCAATATTATACAACTGTTGATGGAGCAGCCGCTGTAAGCGCTAACAAAGAGTTAGGAACCCTGTACTGCTAGTCGAAAACAGCAGCCAGGAACTGTTAATTCGGTACCCTCAACCCATCAGAAGAAGGTCAACCCTATCTAATTGCACAGGCATATGTGGTACTCAAGCACTCCCAAGTGCCCAGTTTTTAGGGGTGGGATGTGTCGGAAGTGGGGAAAACGGCGTTCATTGCTCTAGACAAGAAACAAGATCTACCACTGTGTGCTTCTGTCGAATCACTGTGATATCGTCTCTGCGCCTGACTAATAGGCAAAGGAGTATGGAAGCCGGGCGATAGACAGAGCCTATCTACTCCTTAAGCAGTTTAGGTTTGCAACCCGGTAATTGGTTGGAGTCACCAGCTCTAGGAAGGTTGTCATCCAAGACTGAAGAGGCCTCCCTCCCATTTGGTTTAGTTTAAAAGTTTTCCTTCTCCTAGACGGATGATCTGGGAAGATCTACTGGGTCCGTCAGCACTGAGAGAGTTTGCTTCGCGCCTGGGTCCTAAACCAGGTATTTCTGCGACCCCGCGCGGTTAGTTAGTGTTACTGGGTTATTTTGTAGAGGTTAAATATCTGCTGAATAGTTACACGCTTCAAAGTGATTAAGGGATATTGCTATTTCATTGTTAGGAGTTAATGTGGTTTGAGGATTTTTCTTTATTTTATTTATATGTTAGCTTAGGTATAGGATAACATTACAGTAGGAGTAGGTATTAAAAATTGAACTAAGAGTTGTGCCCAATCTCTGTATATTTGGGATGACAGGAGGGTTAAGATGTAAATGCAACACAGTACGGATAAAACAGTAGGTAAGTTTTGCGTCATGTGTAATTTGGTAAATAGATATATAGGCTGGTTTTCAATAGATGTGAATAAGTTAACGTTGTAGGTATTAAGTATGTGTCTATTATTAAAGGAAGATAATTTCAGCTTTCAGTTAAGAGTCATGGTACATTTTGCATAACAAGGAGTATCGGTTCAGTTTCGTATTAATCGTCGCAAAACTATCTAGGAGGAGACATAGTTATTTAATGCAGGTCGCTTTGCTTCTGAGTACGTACTTTGGCTGTTAAGTACCTAACTGGATAGGAATGAACTCTAATGCATGTCTTAGAAGTAGAAATGTATAAATGTTTAGTGATGACTATTAAGCAGTTAGCATGTGAAGGTTAAGGGCTGGAAGTTAAATTTCACTACAAAGGCGTGTGAAATGTAGGAGTTTAGTAGCAGCTTGGGAGATAGAGCAGATTGTTAGCTTTCAAGAGACGGGGGTTAATAGCTTACAAATAACAGTAGATTTCTAGGATGTAGAGTTTAAAGTAAGGTTTCAAGGAAACACGTGTAAGACTTACTACATTTAGATATAAATAAAATACTATGATAGTGAAATAAACACATCTCGTTTTGGAATGATAACTAACGATATATACATACTAGCAGGCTGCCCGGCATTGCCTGGTTGTAAAAAAAAATTATTAATAGGCAGGCAGGCTCGAACCCGCGACGCGAAGGTGGAAAAGAAAGTGAAAGAAAAGCTGAGATCTCACCGCTGACTTGAAGTAAATAAGTTATGAATCACACAAGAGCAGAAATGAAGGTTGGCTGCAGGCCAGTTTCTGCTTCCCTACGATGTTGGAGAAATCCAGCTCCCTCCCCCAAGAAGGGGGAGCTCTCCAAATGAATAGCAATTGTCCGATATTTTTATATTTAATGGTTTTATCATCATTATTATTTTTATATTTAATATTTTTATCATCATTATTATTTTTATTATTATCTCACTACTGATGCAATTCTCTATCTCTATAAAAGCCAAGTACGTCCAAAGATGGAGTACTGCTGCCACATCTGAGCTGGAGCTTCAAAAAACAGCCAATCCTGCCTTGACAAAGTACAAAATAGATTCGTGGATAGTGGAGGATGCTCTCTTCTCTTCCTTGCGACCTCTCTCCCACAGAAGAGACTTGCGAGCCTGTCTTTGTTTTATCGTTATTTCCATGGCAAGTGCTCGTCCGAGATCCAATCTCTGGTCCCCCTCGCCAATTCTCCATGATAAACACCCGTCTAGTTAAAACCACTGTCAGTAATTTCCCCCACTCTTTATCTGTGCCTAAATCCAAACGTAGATTCCACGAACATAGCTTTTTTCTGAGAAGTGCACGCCTCTGGAATGCTATTCCGTTTGCTTGTTTCCCACCGTCTTTTTTTTTTTCTCGTATTTCTTTTAAAATCGTTCTTCCAAATAATAATAGCCATTTCTATACGGTCTGACGAAGCTGCTGGATCGTAAATATTGTTCGGCAACCGAAACATATGTAACTGAACAGATAAAACGGTAATAAAAAATAAAACATATATATATATATATATATATATATATATATATATATGTATATATATATATCGATTCATTCATTTGTTCATTCATTTATAGAAGTGTAATGTAATCAAATACATTGCATCAAAAAGAGAAATCTAGATTGTGAAAGATAAAAAGAAAAAATATAGAATCAATTTCAGAAACAAAAACAAACCCAAATCGTTGTTGAACTTTTAAATATTTGCAGATTGAAAATTGAATTTATTTAAATCAATCCACTTTTCTTAATGAATACCATTTTTAATTTCCCTTGAAAGCTTAAATTTTCTTTAAAAAAAAAGAGAACCCCACGAAGTTTTAGCGTTAAAACGCCACCGCCAAAACATTCCGAGACTCGCGGGAAATTCACAAACGAAAATTCGGTATGTTAACTAATTTCCAAAATAAGATTTTTTTGGTTTATTTATTTTATTTTTTAATAAAAAAACACGTTATTTTGGCAATTGAAAACTTGATTACATTGTAAACACGAACGCGAAACGCAGTTCAAGTAAAGTGTTCGAAATTAGAAATTATTTAAATGTAAAGAATCATGAATCAACTGGGGGAGGGGAACTCTCTGGCAAATTCATTCGGCACCTTAGTACAATTTTTTTTCTATGCGGCTTTCTTCGTTGCTATTTTTTATTGAAATGCATTAACTCGGTTTGTCATTTTAGCTAGAAGTTCAGAAGAATCGTCTTTCACTAAACTTTTACGCAGCAAATAATACAATAGCAATCAGTCATCATCATCATCATAGGCCCTTAACGTCGAGGACGACGATTGGCAAGGCGCTTCAGTCTTCTACAGTTCAGGAAGTCTGTGTATATTCTTGACATATCCATAGTAGTTGCCTGAAACGTCAAGCGCCGGGGCAGGGAAGTAGTGGATGAGTGCATGCCCAGAACAGAACATCCACCTCTGGACCCAACATTGCGGACCCCAGCGGAGCACAGGAGTGCGACAGCTGGAGCAGTGGTAGGTTGCCCCGCAGTACCCGCTAACTGGGTGTTGATCCCTGACCGTTGATCGTTCTTGATTCATCCGCTCAGTGATCCGCCATGGGAGACCGGTGGTTGAAAAATATATCA
>NC_136503.1:12884849-12889849 GCF_053919585.1 Euprymna scolopes | reverse complement strand
TTCATTCTCGTAAAAATTTATTGCTAAATATAACAGAATAAACCTTTGTTAGATTATACATTTTTATATTTTTTATATGTAAAAATGAAATAAGTAAATAATAAATGTGTTTCATATATATCACTAGCACTTTCGATTCTTCATCGAATACTCTTTAGGTGACCGAAGATCAAATAAACAAAATGTAACAGGAAAAAGCAGCCGATATGTCGCATATAAAGTTGTAGACGTCAACACAACAAACTGGTGCAGTTCCGGGAGAATGCTTATAATTTAAATTCTTGGACGCCAAAATTATGGCTCTCGTCTTGCTAAGGCTCCATGTTTTGACAAGCTTCTGGGTTTGACCTTTACTCCTGATCTGAAATGGAACACATACATCAAATCTGTTGCCAGGGATGCTGGAAAAATGGTGGGATCCTTCTACCGCTCCAGAAGATATCTCACTACTGATGCAATTCTCTATCTGTATAAAAGCCAAGTACGTCCAAGGATGGAGTACTGCTGCCACATCTGGGCAGGAGCTGCTAAAAACAGCCTATCCTGCCTTGACAGAGTACAAAATAGACTTCGTGGTTTAGTAGGGGATGCGCTTTTCTCTTCCTTGCAACCTCTCTCCCACAGAATAGACGTTGCGAGCCTGTCTTTGTTTTATCGTTATTTCGATGACAGGTGCTCGTCTGAGCTCCAATCTCTGGTCCCCCCCCCTCGCCAATCTTTCACGAGAATCACCCGTCTGGCTAAAATCACTGTCAATAATTTCCCCCACTCTCTATCTGTGCCTAAATCCAAAAGTAGATTCCATGAACAAAGCTTCTTTCTTAGAACTGCACGCCAGTGGAACTCTCTGCCGCTTGCCTGTTTCCCACCTGACTATAACTTGGACGTCTTCAAGTCCAACATAAACAAACTCCTGACAAACCGCCTCCTAAATTAAGACATTCTATCAAAATCACCAGTACTAATTATTACTACAATACTATCTCATTGATTACTGTACCCGCAATAAACATTATCCCTGAGTGGCATTCGGGCCTTGATAAGTGGTGACCCATATGTAAAAAAAGAATTTTTTTTATAATGCTGTTGTTCCTTTCATACGATAGGTTACATATTGTGGGTTGCTGTCGTTTAATAAAAACTGCGCCAAGTATTATGCACTGCTTTAAATTAGTTTCACAATTTTCATAATTTTCGTGTTGTTTATTAACATTTGTCCTAGACCATAGGTGTTATATTTTTGTTGACTGCTAGTAAATTAATGAAATGTTTATAAAGGCACGTGAAAAATACAAAGAAGTATATTAAAGCATAAATTTTATCATGTTTGACACAGTTTGCTTAAATAAAAGAACACTGCATAAATGCAACCTTATATATATATATATATATATATATATATATATATATATATATATATATATATATATATGATGGACGCTCCCGTCGATTTCGAAGTATGACCTTCCGCCACGACAACTATGTTGCTCGGAAATCCACACAGCTAGTTTGTTTATGGTGGTGAAGCTTTTATGTAGAATGAATCACACTTTTTGGTAATACTGCTAACCTTTGTCGGTGCAGATGACTGCCTCAGGACAGAGTAGACCGCAGATTTTTACATCAGAGTAAAATTCTCTTAGATGCATGTCTTAAGGAAGATTTGGGTGCATCTCTGCCAGTGATTTAATGCACCCAACCTGATACCAACCTGGAAATTTCTATGACCCGGTGCGGTACACACAGCGCCTAATGTTAACCCATCTGATATTGGCCAGGCTCAACATTGCTTAACTTCGATGATCTGGCGAGAACCGGTGTATCAACGTGATTGTGCCGTATATATATACTAGCAGGCTACCCGGCATTGTCCGGTCGTAAAATACGCTTAAAAATTATATTTTGATTAATGCAGATTTCGTTTTTATTATTATATTATATCGAATCCAATATACAGTAATAATTTAAAAAGTTAAAATATCGGAACCAAAACGTTTAGCTTACGATTTACTTTTTCCTTTGATGTTAATGCCGAGTTATGAAGACATGTTTGCTAGAACGCTAAAAATTAAAACATTACCTAATAGATATTACGTTACGCATGCATATTCGTAATACCATCGTTCGAACTTCACCGGGCAACTTCCATTTTTTTTTTAATTTTCACACTTTAGCACAGATTTTCCCTGGTTAAATCTGAATATAATGTTTCGCATGTGTTCGAATACCCTATATATCAAGTTTCATTTTTGTAGACGAAAAACTGAAGGAGGAATTTCGTAGGCAAATTTTTTTAAACAAATATATATATACGCATCCATGACTATGTATAGAAAGAGGTTTATTATAACCTTTTCCGCAAATATTACGTAAGTATTAATCATGTAGAATATCTACATGAATATAATTACACGGAATAGTTAACTAAAGATGATGATTCCATAAGAAAACCGAAAAAACTAATAGGAAATTAATTAAAATGAATGTTTAAAAGAATATGCAAATTAGCGTGATTAAGGCCCGGAAGCCACTCGGGGATAAGGGTTATTGCGTGTACAGTAATCAATGAGATAATATCATAGTAATCGATAGTATTAGAGATTTGATAAAGTGTCTTACTTAAGGAGGCGGTTCATCAAGAAGTTGTTTATGTTGGACTTGAAGACATCCAACTTGTAGTCAGGTGGGAAACAGGCAAACGGAAGAGAGGTAACATACAAATATCCGTGCATGTGGTCGCCAAGCTAATCAAGAACCTAGATTCCAGTAAAGCAACTGGCCCTGATGGCATCTCAATTATAGTGTTAAAAAAGCTTCAACCAGAACTTGCTCCCATACTTACGAAACTATTTAAGCGCTGCCTTAAGGAGAAGTGCTTTCCGACCCCCTGGAAGACCTCATCAGTTTGCCCTGTATTTAAGAATTCAGGTGATAAGTCATCTCCCTCTCAGTACAGACCAATAAGTCTCCTGTGTGTTATGAGTAAGTTGCTGGAATCCATATTAAATAGAGAAGTAGTCAACCACCTCAGCAGGAATAACCTTCTTAGTGACACACAATATGGTTTCCGCTCTGCAAGATCTATCGCAGATGTGCTGACGGTTATATCCCACAGGATTAGTGAATCTCTTGACAAAGGCTACCTTTCTAGGGCAATTGCTCTTGACATATATAAGGCCTTCGACAAGGTATGGCATAAGGGTTTACTTCACAAGATTTCCAGCTACGGTATAACTGGAAATGTTTTCTCAATCATTAAATCATTTCTCTCCGATAGGCTCATAAGAGTAGTGGTAGATGGACAAAAATCGGAGGCCTGCAATATAAATGCTGGAGTCTCTCAGGGGTCAATCCTGGGCCCAACTCTCTTCCTGATCTACATCAATGACCTCCCTAAACACATACTTAAATCATTCGTTGACATCTATGCTGATGACACGACAATCTACGGCAACACATCAAAGGCTGTAAATGACAAAGTTCTCTCTGATTCTCTCTCCTCTGATCTCGAGCGCGTGGTTCAGTGGGGGAAGATGTGGCTGGTTACCTTTAATGCATCCAAAACCAAACTCCTATCCTTACATCATCAACGCTCTGATCCCCATCTGGCATCAATTGTGATAGATGGCTCTCGTCTGGGTGAGGCCCAGTGTTTTGACAAGCTTCTGAGTTTGACCTTTACTCCTGATCTGAAATGGAACACGTACATCAAGTCTGTTGCCAAGGTCGCTGGAAAGATGGTGGGATCCTTCTACCGCTCCAGAAGATATCTCACTACTGATGCAATTCTCTATCTATATAAAAGCCAAGTACGTCCAAGGATGGAATACTGTTGCCATATCTGGGCAGGAGCTGCTAAAAACAGCCTATCCTGCCTTGACAGAGTACAAAATAAACTTCGTAGCTTACTGGGGGATACGCTTTTCTCTTCCTTGCAACCTCTCTCCCACAGAATAGACGCTGCGAGCCTGTCTTTGTTTTATCGTTATTTCCATGGCAAGTGCTCGTCTGAGCTCCAATCCCTCGTCCCCCCTCGCCCATCTTTCATGATAAACACCCGTCTGGCTGAAAATACTGTCAATAATTTCCCCCACTCTTTATCTGTGCCTAAATCCAAACGTAGATTCCATGAGCAGAGCTTCTTTCTCAGAAGTGCACGCCTGTGGAACTCTCTTCCTTTTGCCTGCTTCCCACCTGACTGCAACTTGGATGTCTTCAAGTCCAACATAAACAAACTCCTGACAAACAGCCCCCTTAAGTAAGACACTCAATCAAATCTCCAATACTAATGATTACTACAATACTACTTCATTGATTACGCAATAACCCTTATCGCTGAGTGGCCTCTGGGCCTTGATAAGTGGTGACCTCCATGTAAAAAAAAAACTATAATAAATTCTTAGGATGGAATCGCATTCCCTTTTTATTTCTTTAAAATTTCAATCCTTTTAGACATGCTCTCAACCAAAGTGAAACACTGTCAAGAGGAGATGTTATTCGATTCGCTTTTCACAGCTTCCCACAGTTTTTCATTGTTCTCAAAAATTCTTCCGGCTAATGCACGAGATATTATGGACCAAATATTCTCGATTGGGTTTAAATCGGGGCTTTGACCTGGCCAAAATATCACATGAATTAAATTATCAGAAAACCATTTTCGTGACTTTAGTAGTGTGTGCAGGAGCATTATCATGTTTAAAAATTATGTTCTGGGATATTCCCAGCTTCTGGATACTTAGTAACAGTCCTGTTTCTAATATTGAAATGTATTCCTTTGCATTGATTGACTTCTCACATCTAATAAGTTCTCCAACTCCTGCTCCAGTAAAAGTTCCCCATAACATTATTCCTCCATTCCCGTGTTTAACTGTCGATTTTATGCAACTTGGCGAAAATCTTTCTCCAGTTCTTCGATTGCACCGTTCGGGAGCATCGGGAGCATCACTAAGAAGACAAAATCTTGATTAATATAACCAGAAAACATTCCTGAACCAGTCTGT
>NC_136503.1:12839849-12874849 GCF_053919585.1 Euprymna scolopes | reverse complement strand
TGATATAGAGACTTAAAATCTTTTATGATCTGGTATATATGCGAAAAGTATTTTAGATTGTAACTCAGAGGCGTTAAAGGTTTTATGTAATTCTCTAAAGGCGTAAAAGTATTTTATGAGGCAGAAGAAATGCACGAAAGTATTTTATGTTATGATATAACGGCATAAAATCTTTTATGTTGTGGTATATAACAGTGGGCATCTTTTATGTGGTGGTATAGAGTTATAAAAAATATGCCGTGGTATACAGGTAAAAATATTTTATATTGTGATATGGATGCATAAAATAATTATGTTGTGGTATAGAGGCGTAAAAATATTTTATGTTGTTGTATATAAGTGTAAAAAAAAATTTATATTGTACTTTGGAGATGTTAAAAATTATGTTGTTGTATAGAGGTGAACAAATCTTTTATGTTCTGGTAGAAGGGCGTGAAAATATTTTGTTTGCAATAGAGCGTGGATGCTTGCAATAGAATACGTATGCAAATGAATAAAAAAACGAAAAATGGCGTCACTGTTAGAAAAAAGTTTATAAAAAGAGGAGAGAGCACGTTAGAGAAGACGATCATGTTCAAAATCCCGTTGGAGAAGTGTGTGACGTCACGGTCGTAACAGGAGTTTACCCGTGCCCGGACAAGGAGGATATAAATAAAATAAATGTCGTTGCTACACGAAAAAATACAAGTTAATTTTTGTCTTGGTCTCCTTTGCGACGTAGATCGCATACAACGTATGTGAACGCGGTATAGAGGCGAAAAATATTTTATTTTGTGGGATAGAGATGTAAAAATATTTTATGTTTTGATATAGAGACATAAAAATCTATTATGATGCGGTATAGAAGCGTAAAACTCTTTTATGTTGTGGTATACAGGCTAAAAAATATTTTAGGAAGCGTTTTGTTCGAGCTCAGTAAATAATGAAGACATCTCTATAAACTATTTGTCACAAGATACTCGGTAAAAATTTTTAAGAAAAAATATTCCATGTTGTGATACAGAGATTTAAGTCTGTTATGTTGTGGTATAGATGCGCAAAAGTATTTAGATTATGACCCAAAGATGTTTAAGTTATTATGTCATTATATAAAGGCGTAAAATCTTTTATGTTGTGATATAGAAGAGTAAAAAATCGTTTATGTGGTGGTATAGACGTGTGAAAAATCATGTTGTGATATAAAGGTGAAGCTTTTTTATGTTGTAGTATAGATGCAGAAAGAAATTTATGTTGTAATATAGAGGCATAAAATCTTTTATGTTTGCAATAGAGCGCAGACGCACGTAAGCAAATGCATACGAAATGAATAATGACACTACTGTAAGCAAAAAGACTATAAAAAGAGTGAGAAAACATCAGAGAAGACGATCGCATTCAAGAGCACGTAAGAGATATGGGTGACGTCACAGTCGTAACGAGAATTTATGGGTAGCGGGAAACTGATGAAATAAATGTCATCGTTACTCGAAAAGTGAATTCGAGTTATTCTTTGCCTTGGTCTCCTTTACATGTTGCCGTAAAAAGGAAAAAAACATGTTGTGGTATAGAGATCTAATAAAACGTGTTGTGGTATAGAGATCTAAAAATATGTGGTGGTATAGAGGTGTAAGAATTTTGTATGCTCCGGTAAACACACGCACAAATCTTTTATGGTGTAGTATATAAACATAAAAATCTTTTATGTTGTGGTATACAGACTAAAATGTGTTTATGCTGTGATATAGAGGCATAGCAGTATTTTGCAGAAAGGCACTGTTGTTGCTGTTTTGATGTGATTAAACCAGATAATTATGGCTTTTCTGTTGATTTATATTCAACCTTGTCCTTAGTTCATTTCATATCTGTTCTCGTTTCAAGTTAGCAATATAACCGATTTTATACTTTTGTAGGATTAATCAACCTTCATTGAGGCTTTCCTTTTAATCCGCTTTCATAATCTTTGAAGATAATGTTTTTACAATCTTTTATTGATATGAATTTATAATTCAAGACTCTCTGTCATATTCTGGCCTTCTGAATTGGTTTTATCAATTCAGTTTTCGTTCGTCATTTCGTGATTTCAAAAGTTTTTAAAAAAATATTTAGATGCCATCAGTTAGAATCAAAACAAAAACTGTAGCATTTTAAGCTGGTGATGTTACCACTTCACTAATGTGACACGCACACAAACTTATTAAAAATTGAAAATAAAAATAAACTAAGATGAATGTACAAAATGTTTATCTTTTCGATTTTGACCCATTTTTTTTTACCTCTTAAAAACTATTTTTACCGGCTAAAGATTCCTAAAAGAATGGCCCGTAAAAAATCCAATTATTTGAGTCCCCTTAGTGCCGCTCTGTGACTTTTAGTTTTCGAAGAGATAGAGATTGAAAATATGGAGACAGACAAACATATGGAGACAGACAAACAGTTTTTTATATATTAGATTTTGTTGGGTGCCATCAAATTCTGTTGTATTATTTGGGAGGGGGCGGTTTATGAAGTTTTTAACTTTTGGCAGTTCCAGTTCTCATGCGTCCATGTCGTGGTGTTCTTTCTATATTCCTGTTTTATGTCTATTACAACTTCTGTGGGATTCGTCATCGTTTATGCTGGTTTCCGTATTTTCTTCCATTTCCTTCAATTCGAGCGGTGAAATGTATTTATATTTTACATTTCATAAAAAAGAATTCGTTCTAATTAATTAATATACATTCGTTATAATCGTCCGCAATTTTCCGTTTTAATAAGAATGGTTTTACTTTCATGTGTGCAGATACACCGAAAACAAAGGTTCCTTCATTATGAATCGCTAGGGTTTATCCTGTTTTGTCTTTTATGGAACAAGAACCCAAATCAGTCAGTAAAACTCAGACAAAGTCTCATCTGATCCGTTCTCCTCCATATTGTAACAAGTATTCCCAATGTTATGCCACTAAAACGTTGATAACTCAAATAATATTTATCCGATCAGCCTGCAAGTTTTGTATAATTATTGTTAGCAAATGGCATTAATTCCATACATCAAATCTAGAAAAATTAGGTATTTGTGATGAACAGAACCGAATTTAGCGCAAAGTATGATCATTTCTGTGATCATGACCTTTAAATAACCCCCAAGATCTAATCAGTTGTAAGTTAGACCATAGTCGATAATCTGATCTAGTTTGGTTACAATTTGTCAAGCGATGTGACTCTAGGATTATGCAAATATTTGTGACAAATTCTACTGCAAACTTATTCCTCGCCTTGGCACAGGGTATAAATGACTCATTTTTTAAAAAATGTTCGACACGTGAGTAAGCTAAATGTGTGCCGCCATGCATGCTACTGTTTGTTTATTAATCGCGCTTAACAGATAGAGTATTAACGTTGTCATAACTTGGAGTCTAGGTCTATTTAGGAGCGACGAACTGTTATTAATCTCGACTGTAGGAGTCCATACATACACAGCTGTAGTTTTTGTTTATCTGCTTGTGTATAGAAATCCTAGTGTTTAGAAATAGACCTTCCTTTATTTATATACTATACATAGCCTATATTATCCAGGATACATGACAAAGTTTTTCTTCGGGTGTAGCTTTTCAAATTCGAGAATATATTTTTTGAACTCGAGAATGTGCACGGAATTTCGAACGGAGCCCTTTATTTAATACACAGAGATAACATATTCTCGTTCTGTCAGCCATGGCTGAGTAGAAGTCCTACATAATTCGTAATTGTATTTTAAGTATCGACCGCACCGAGAATTGAACTTTCAACCTCCAGAAAAGTTTAACTGCACAACTGAATGTACCAAGTGCTTTATCCACTGTGCTATGGGTCTCTGCGAAACGTGAAAATAACACTCAAGATGAGAACAGTAGCCTCAAGAATCCAAATGATACGAATACTTGAAACTTATCCGTTAAAATATAAGATTTAAGGGTTTTGTTTATCTTAGAATTGGTTGAAGAAATTAAAATTTTACGAAAGTTGTTTTATATTTTGTTTAACATGTTAATCGTAGATTGCTGAAATTTGAAAGATAGTGATGACCGCTCATAACAACCAACATATATGAAAATCATAATAAAAGATCTCCAGTAACATATGTTTGGTTGTATTTTTGTACTTATGCGTGGGCACACATATATCTTTCAGTATATTAGTATTCATCAACCGCCATCATCGAAAGAACGACATCTTTCATGCTGAGTGATAATAGCGTATTCGAGTCCTATAGACAATGACCGTCATTTACAAATATGTCTCTGTTTGTTGAGCATTATCCTCGTGCTAATTTTGATACAACAGGAAATACGAAGCAGAGAAATATTTACATAATATATTACATTAGTTTCGTCTATTAATCTGCGTATTTGATCTATCTGCCTATCTATATACCTTTATATCACATTTTATTGGTCTTTACCAAGCTCCGCTAGAAAGCAGGGCTTTATAACGTAGGTGTGTGTGCAGGGATAAGGCGTTTTTCTAACATAGGAGTCCTTATTTATCGAGTAGGTAAACAATAGCTAGGCTGTGCTAGGAAGTCTCGTGATATCTCGTTAGTTATTGTTCTTTTTACACAAAGAAAAACAGACAATTCTGTCTACCTGCAAAACATATATAATGAAAGCGGAAGTCCTAAAAAGAGAAAATGTGAACAGCATAAAAGTAGAGCTTGCGACTACACAACTGCGTTGGACTGGTCATGTTGTAAAAATGGCGGATGACAGGTCATGTTGTAAAAATGGCGGATGACAGGTTCCCGAAAATCCCCCCATACGGAGAGCTAGATAATCGCAGTGGAAGAGTGTGTGGGCAAAAACTCCAGTACAAAGACGTAGTTAAACGCCACCTAAAGGAAATGACCATTGGTATCCCAAACTGGGAGACACAAGCAAGTGATAAAGGGAGTTGGCGCAGAAGTCTATGCGGAGGAAAGTTAGTGATCCAAAATAGGGAAGAGGTCGCAGTCTAGCAGAGACATTCCCGAAGACACAATCCCGGTTGCTACCTGCAGAAAGATTTCCACACTAGGAGAGGAGAGCGTGAACGCTGATGGATAATGCACCAAGCTTTTGTCTAGTCTGAACGTATATATCATTCACTAGACAAAACAGGGGTGCGTGAGCGGTAGCCCTTGATATATCTAAGGCTTTTGATAGAGTATGGCACGATGGTCTTCTAAGGAATATTAGATCACATTGGAAGAATACATAATGTAATTAAATCCTTCTTAAGTAAGAGAAAAATCCAAGTTGTCCTCGACGGTCGTACATCTAAACAATATGATATAAATTCGGGAGTGACTCAGAAGTCTATCCTTGGACCTTCATTATTCCTGATATTCATAAATGTCCTCCCTGATGAAATTGTTTCGGAAATGGGTATATTTGGTGATGACACCACTCTCTATAACAGGCATGAGGAAAAAACAAATGAACACATATCCAAGGACATGGCAGAAACACTATATGATGACCTCCAATCTGTAGTGGAATTGGGGAAAAATGGATGGTCACATTCAATGCTGCCAAGACAAGCTTGTTTCCTTCAATAATTACAAGAAACCTTCTCTACCACCAATAGCAATGGCCAATAACACATTACCTGAAAGTACTTCTTTTAAACTCCTCAGTCTAGCGTTTACAGGAAACATGAACTGGAACAGATACATTGAGACCATTGCCAAGGCTGCTGCAAAGAAGGTAGGCTCTCTCTACCGTGCTAGAAAATTACTTACGCCGGAAAGTATCCTGTACCTCTATAAGGCCACCATTCGCACATGTATGGAGTACTGTTGTCACATTTGGGCTGGTGTGTCTGCTGCTTGTCTCTCACTCCTGGACAGGGTTCAAAAGAGAGTGGCCAACCTGATAGGTAATGAACTGCCATCTAGGTTTCAGCCTCTATCCCATTAATGAAATGTGCATCCCTCTGCCTGTTCTACAAATATTTTAATGATGAATGCTCTGACGAACTACAGGCACTTGTACCTCCTCTGCGTGACTACCCCCGACAAACCCGACAAGCAACTAAGTCCCACCCCTTTACAGTAGAGATCCCTAGGTGTAAAAAAGCCTTTTACTCCAACAGTTTCTTCCTCAGAACTGCTAGTCTTTGGAACTCCCTTCCGGGATTCTGCTTTCCCAACTGTACTAATATGCAGAAGTTCAAATGTAATGTGAACAAACATCTTGTTACTCAACTCCCTTCATAATGCTCCTGCAACTTATGTCCCCGATAGTAGCCCCCTACTTCAAAGTGGCACTGTGCCTTGTTTGGGGTGAAAATTGATTTAAAAATCATGAAGGACTGTGAGGAATAGAAAGGAACAGCACACAAGGTTTCTCTAATAAAACTGAGCCGAATGTTGAACAAGGAAAGCGTTAAAAAATGCAGCAGATAAAAATGTTTCCTTTACCCCTTACTAATGACACTAAATTTGCTACAAAATGATCCCATTTCAAAGACCTTACTATTCATTTTCAGAGCTCCTATCCCCAATAATTGAACTGTGTATATTCAACAGCTTCCAACAACCAATATGTGGGTACAGACTGTTTCATCGAATCTGCACACTGACTAATACAAAAACTTACTAATACAAAAATTGACTAATACAAAAACGGACTAATACAAAAACTGACTAATACAAAAACTGACTAATACAAAAATTGACTAATACAAAAATTGACTAATACAAAAATTGACTAATACAAAAATTGACTAATACAAAAATTGACTAATACAAAAATTGACTAATACAAAAACTGACTAATACAAAAACTGACTAATACAAAAATTGACTAATACAAAAATTGACTAATACAAAAACTAATACAAAAATTGACTAATACAAAAACTGACTAATACAAAAACTGACTAATACAAAAACTGACTAATACAAAAATTGACTAATACAAAAACTTACTAATACAAAAATTGACTAATGCAAAAACTGACTAATACAAAAACTGACTAATACAAAAACTTACTAATACAAAAACTGACTAATACAAAAACTGACTAATACAAAAACTTACTAATACAAAAACTGACTAATACAAAAACTGACTAATACAAAAACTGACTAATACAAAAACTTACTAATACAAAAACGGACTAATACAAAAAGTGACTAATACAAAAACTGACTAATACAAAAACTGACTAATACAAAAACTGACTAATACAAAAATTGACTAATACAAAAATTGACTAATACAAAAACTGACTAATACAAACATTGACTAATACAAAAATTGACTAATACAGAAACGGACTAATACAAAAATTGACTAATACAAAAACTGACTAATACAAAAACTGACTAATAAAAAAACTGACTAATACAAAAACTGACTAATACAAAAACTTACTTATACAAAAACTTACTAATACAAAAACTGACTAATACAAAAACTTACTAATACAATAATTGACTAATACAAAAATTGACTAATACAAAAACTGACTAATACAAAAACTGACTAATACAAAAACTTACTAATACAAAAACTGACTAATACAAAAACTGACTAATACAAAAATTGACTAATACAAAAACTGACTAATACAAAAACTGACTAATACAAAAATTGACTAATACAAAAACTGACTAATACAAAAATTGACTAATACAAAAATTGACTAATACAAAAACTGAATAATACAAAAACTAACTAATACAAAAATTGCCGAAAACAGACCAAATCGCTTTCTCTATAGGTGAGTCCGAATCGATCGGTTATTAACTAATCTCTCATCGTAAAAGAGGGGTATTAGATGAGTGGATGGACTCCGCTGTCGAAAATTCGCTGTTGGATGAGAGTGAAAAGGATCATTATGTTCATCATGGCATTTCTAGTCGTTTTCATCAACTGCATTTATGATGTAGTTGAACGCGACGACCAAAAAGGACTTTGATTAAGCCAAGCGTTATCTGCTTTTTTTATGAAAATCGTTCCTGACAAGGCATAAAGCCACTTGATGTAAGAATTTAAAATATTACTTAAAGGTCAAAAACTTGCCTACGATAAGTTAGATGGAATAGATTCTAACCCAGAAAATAGCGATTTTTCGCCTTTGTCAGAAATGTCGCTCATGGAATTTGAGGGCTAAAGAATAAAATAAGGGAAACGAAAGTAAACCAAAGATATGCTTTCTACTCTCCTTACATTTTAACATGGAGTCGAGTTAATAAGTAAGTAACCCCTGAGACTTGATCCAGAAATGTTTGATCATATTTTTGCCAGTTCTTCTCCCTTATATTTTCATAAGTTTCTATCTCTTCTTCATTGAAAAACCGTTTTTTTTTATGTCGTTATCGCTTAAATAAGAGATGTCTTTGTCACCTTGCGTGAGGTGAAATCGGAAATCGTCCTTTCGCTGAAGAAAGACTTTTTATCGGATTAGCAGACCGTTCTCACCTACTAAGAAGGCTAGAGTTTTAAAAAATGAGATAACAGGCAAGGAAAACAGATCAGGTGAAAACAGATATATACTAGTGTCGTTCTAAAAGTAAGGCCTCCTATTTTTTAACTAAAAAAACAAAAACATTGACGAGCTACGAACACGGGAGTGGGACCATTAAAAGGAGTGGCATTTTGAGCTCCAAAATTTATTTTTCTACATAGCCAACACCCTTTTTGCAAGCCTCTTTTGATTCCTCGGCCGTAAAAGTCCAGTACGGGCTTTGTCACTCACATCTATATCGCCACTCTGAAATCCACGAACGCATCTCCTAACTGTGCTGACATCAACTGCATCGGCTCCGTAAACTTCGAACAGGCGCCGATAAATGTTGATCGGTTCAATTTTTTTTCTGTATAGAGTAATTCAATGACACATCTCTTCTTCTGACGCAATGCCATGAGTTGCTTTCTTAGAGTCCAACACTGCAACAAAGAGAAAAAACTTTCAGGTTATGAATGCATAAGTTCACTCATCAAACAAATGTAATTTCCAATCCCCCCTAATACATTCGAGCGGAAAAAAGACCAGGCATTACTTTTGGAACTTACCTCATATATATATATATATATATATATATATATATATATATATATATATCGATGGAAATATTATCGATTCACTTATATTTCCTTTTTATACTTTACCAATCCTTATTTAAGAAGATCAATGTAATTACAGAGCATATAATAAATAAATGAAAAAAGTCTATATTCAAAATTTAATGATGTTGACAATCTTACAATTTATTCCTTTAATTCAAATGACATTTAAAATTCTTTACAGTATCTGTTTCGTAGCAAAAAATCAATCATTTAATTGTTATATCAATCAATGGATGTTGCCCTTAATTCATCATAAGAAAAAGCAACAATCAATCAACCAAAAAACAAACAAATTGCGTTCGGGCATGATTAAAAATTCCGAAAATTTTTGGATTTTTTAATCATGCTAGAACGCATTTAAAAATTTTCGGAGTTTTAATCATGCTAGAACACATGTTATAATTTTCGGATTTTTTTTAATCATGCTAGAAGTATTTTAAATTTTTCGGATTTTTTAATCATGCTAGAACGCATTTTATAATTTTCGGATTTTTTTAATCATGCTAGAAGTATTTTAAATTTTTCGGATTTTTTAATCATGCTAAAACGCATTTTAAAATTTTCGGAGTTTTTAATCATACTACAACGTATTTTAAATTTTTTTGGATTTTTAAATCATACTGGAACGCATTTTAAAATTTTCGGATTTTTTAATCATGCTAGAACGTATTTAAAAAAATTTCGGATTTTTTAATCATACTGGAACACATTTTAAAATTTTCGGAGTTTTTAATCATACTATAACGTATTTTAAATTTTTTTGGATTTTTAAATCATACTGGAACACATTTTAAAATTTTCGGAGTTTTTAATCATGCTAGAACGTATTTTAAATTTTCGCATTTTTTACTCATGCTAGAAAGCATATTAAAATTTTCGGATTTTTTAATGATGCTAGAATGCATTTTATTTCCTGTTGCTGGATTGATTGTTGCTTTTTCTTATGCTGAGTTTAGGGCACAATACATTAATTGATTGATATAATAATTAAATAAACGGTTTTGTGCTACGAAACATACTGTCAAGAATTGTAAATGTCATCTGAATTAAAGGAATAAATTGTAAAGTGATCAACATGAAAAATACAACATGAAAAATGCAATTGAAAAGATATACAGTTAATAGGTTGGTCCAGCTGACGAGTTGGTCATCAGATGCAATTTTCTCATAAATCGCAGTCTGTGTTATAATAGGTAATATTGACATAGCGATCTAGATTATATATATATATATATATATATATATATATATATATATATATATATATATATATATATATATATATATACAGTGATGATCATATTTATTGGCACGGTAAAATAAAAGTTAAATTTTGTCTAATAAATTCTAAAAAAGGGATTAAATTAAAGAAAATAACAAAGTATATTATGTATTTTTAACTGGCCTTTCCGATGCAGCAATCGGATTTTAGAAAAAATAAATAACAAAGGAACAACATAATTGCAAAAAACACTTGTTCAAAATTATTGGCACGGCTTTGTTTTTCTTTTAGTATCAGTATAATATCAATCAATTTCCGGTTTACGTGCTTTCTGAACTTTTTTATAGCCATATTATGCTTGTTTAACGCTAATTCAGTGAATAATTTTTTTCAGATAATTTTTAGATAGCGATTTATTTAAACTATTATAAGTGACTAAATTATAATTTTCAATCGCCATGGTTAAAACTAAGGAACACAGCGAAGACGTCAGGAAGCTTGTTGTAGCATGCCATACCAATGGGGAGGGCTATGATAAGATTTCAAAGAAGCTAAACCTTCCCAAATCCACTGTTAGAGCCATAATAAACAAGTTCAAATCGCAAGGCCACGTTATGAGTTTAGAGGGTAGAGGGAGAAAAAGGATTCTTTCCCCAAGAGATGAACGGAAAATTGTTCGACAAGTAAAACAAAACCCAAGGATCTCTGTTGAGGAGATTGTTGATGAACAGAGCACCTCTGGAGTGAATGTATCTCGACATACAGTTGGTAGAGTTTTGAAGAGAGCTGGTTTAAAAGCATGTCGTCCGAGAAAGACTCCCTTATTGAAGCCTATGCACCTGAAAGCAAGGCTAGCCTTTGCAAAACGTCATATTGATAAAGATGTTGCATTCTGGAAACGTTTTCTATGAACTGACGAAACGAAAATAGAGTTATTTGGCCATAATAAAGTGTCTTATATTTACAGAAAATCTGGCGAAGCTTTCCTGCCTAAGAACACCATACCCACAGTGAAGCACGGTGGAGGCAGTTTGATGTTTTGGGGATCCTTTGCTGCCTCTGGACCAGGGCGACTTGTTAAGGTCACAGGTAGCATAAAAAAGGAAGATTATGTTAAAATATTGGATGAAAACCTGAAAGACTCTGCTAAAGAGCTCTCACTTGGTCGTCGTTGGTGGTTCATGCAAGATAATGACCCAAAGCATTCGGCTAAACTGACTAAGAAATGGCTTGAGGACAATCATATTAATGTTTTGGAGTGGCCATCACAAAGCCCAGACCTTAATCCAATTGAAAATTTATGGAGAACATTAAAATTGAGGGTAATGCAAAGGAAGCCTAAGAATCTTATTCAATTGGAGGATTATTGTCAGGAAGAGTGGGCTAAAATTACTACTGAAGAGTGCAACAACTTGGTTGTAAACTATGAAAAGCGACTGAGGAAGGTAATCAAGGCCAAAGGCTATACAATTGATTATTAAATAAATCGTGCCAATAATTTTGAACAAGGGTTTTTTGCAATTATGTTTGTTGTTCCTTTGTTATTTATTTTTTCTAAAATCCGATTGCTGCATCGGAAAGGCCAGTTAAAAATACATAATATACTTTTTTATTTTCTTTAATTTAATCCCTTTTTTAGAATTTATTAGACAAAATTTAACTTTTATTTTACCGTGCCAATAAATATGAGCATCACTGTATATATATATATATATATATATATATATATATATATATATATATAGAGAGAGAGAGAGAGAGAGAGAGAGAGAGAGAGAGACCCATAAACAACGGGCCCCAACTCTAATTACACCTTCGTTCTTAGTGTTTTTTCCGAATGAAATGAAACTTTGGTCATAACTAGTTTATTATATTCCAAACATCGCATCAAAACACTAGGGTCTTTAGCCTTTTTTTCTCCGTTGACTATAAAATGCTCAGAAAAACAATTGAATATCCTCCCCTATATATATATATATATATATATATATATATATATATAGGAGTGTACCGGACGTCTACAGGATTGCAATTACGCATGTGGTGTCACAGATCTTGGGAGCTGCTGAAGATTGCATACTGAACCCTCATTCATCGTCTTCGATGAGAGAATCCACCATATATATATATATATATATGATTTAAATTTGGTTGAAGACTATGGAATTTTTGCGTTTTGTATGTTTTAACAGCTGTCCTAACTCAGCCATCAAGTTTCCGGTGGAGTATGGCCACTGAAGTTTTGTTATTGTCCGTCTCGAGCGTTTTCGATTTTTAAGATCGTCTTCCGGAGTTTGTCTGTTGTCTTTTCATTATGTTGTTGTCATCTTTTTTTTTGTGCCTGTGCTGACATATTTCCCCGGTAGTATTGGCGGGAGACTTACTGTACGCATCACAACCGGAAACCTAGGAAACTTACTCAGCAAGGCGAAACAATAATTAACTAAATTAAGAAGCAGCAACGTTGTGTCGTTTTCAGCCATACATAGGAGTTCGTGCCCGGATGTTGGAACAGTACGACCAGCAGAACAGTTATCTTTCACACTGATTATTTCATTAGAATAGAACGTATACGTATAAATGTTTATGATTATATAATTAACTAGTATGGGTGCCCGGCGTTGCCCGGGTGTTTGGAGGTGTATGCTGAGCAAAAAAAAGGGGGTAATTTTTTAAACTTTGACCCCTATTATGACCCCTGAAAATTTATTGTTTTGGGCTCAAATCAAGTTATTAAGTTAGATCCATGTCCACGGAAGCTATATCTAAAATTTAAAGTGTGTAGACCCAAAATTGTCGGAGAAGTTTGGTAGAGTTCTCAAAGCTCAAATCGTTGAACTTTGACCCCTTAATCGCCAAATTTCTGGCTAAAAACCGATCACATAGATTTTTCCAAATCTCAGTACCCTGTATATCAAATTTCGAGTCTGTAGACTAAAAATTGACAGAGTTATTTCGTAGGGAAATGTACACAGACACACACACACACACACTTTCACTTTTATAGATATATAGATTTAAAATTTGAGTCTGACAGAATGACAAAATTATATTGCAAACCGATATATTAAACAAACGAACTTCAAAGAGACAAATGAACACATAAGTAAAAACAATTTGTATTAGAAAACATTTATTATTCCACGTCTTTTTTTTTACAGACCTGACGACTGAGGTTCGCTCTTAATAAAAATTGTTTTTTATAGTCTTAATTTTGACTTCCTTTTTCATAAAAAACTAAAAAAAAAATCAAGAAAGAAAAGAAATTTAATTTTATTTTTTCATTAATTTCTTTCTGTGCAAAGCAATTCTTTCAAACTTACTCTGTTTCCAAAATGTTTTTATTTTATTCCCCTCCCCCTTCATTCATTTTCCTCCGCATCCTGGCAAGATTACTGTACACATAGATTCGAAAAAATAGTCAAAAACAAATATATAAATAAATGTTATCAAAGGCAAGATAAGTTACTTTTCTACCTAACTGGATATCTTTTTTGTGTTTTTATTCAATGTAATATATTTATTCAGCTCGAAAAACATACAGTGTTTACCGATGTGTTGGAAAATTCAAGATGGCGTCTCACACCCTCTTTAACACCGTAAGTTTGGGAAAAAGTGTTATAAATAAAAAACTATACAAAATACTATTAAAAACCCGCCGAATATATGTCAACCTATGTCACGGTAACATATATTGAGCGAGTTTTTAACAGTATTTTAACAGGGCACATCGTAAAAACTGACCCATTAATTTTCCTGAAGTAAAAACTATATCGTTTTTAAACTTTTAAAACTGTACATTATAAAAAGAAAACTGTTCGAGTGATTTTTTTTTTTTTACATGGGTGTCACCACTTATCAAGGCCCAGAGGCCACTCAAGGATAAGGGTTAATAGGTATACATTAGTCATTGTGATTTTAGCATAGTAAACAGTGGGAATTTTGTAACTTGGATTACTTGAAAAAGAAAACTGTTCGAATGATTGAAAATGAAAACAAAATAACAATGTAAATATATTGATAAGAAAAAAAACAAAAACAAACGAAGTTTCCGTTTCAGGAACCCGAGTTTAATTTTATGTCGTAATCATTCAACTCGTTAGCGGTTTTATTCAGCGATTAGGGATAACCATACGACATATCTAATTACCAAAGCGATTTTTTTTTAATTTTTTTTTTTTATTAAAACTAAACCTGTTTAGTTTTAATGAACCAATTTTTTTAAAGCCAACACTTTAGTTATTTTGAGAGCGTGCAACTGCACCCGAAAGGTTGATTAGGAAACTCCAAATCCTTTTATGACTCGGAAAAAAAAGGGCTTTTTATCGGCTTAAATGATAAACTAATGTTAAATATTAGTATTTGCCATCGATTCTGAAATAAAATGAAATCCTGACATTGTGATCATTTTTGCAGGTGTTATGTGCCAAATATTGAAATAAGAATGTTTAAATTCAATTATTGTAATTTAAGTCTTTAATTTTAAAGTCGATTTTATTTATAAAATATCTTTTTAGAAATCAATCTCAAAAACAATCTGAACAATAAATCTCTTTTGTTATGGCTAAGTTTTTGTCAAGGGTAGAAATTATAATAGACAAGTATTCATCCATGATGACATTTTACCGATTTCCTGGTTTACAGGTATTCTTGCTAAATTTCTTCGAAAGAATTGACATAGACAATACTTCAACTAAATACGTATATTTCATGCAATAATGACTTTTATTTCTTCTGACTTTTCCTAAACTAAACATAAAACATCGGTTAGGGTTAGTTTAACATTCTGTAAAAGTACCTTCCGTTTTTTTTTGTTTGTTTTTTTTTTTTGTACTTCTGCAGAGAAGGTAAAAAACCGATAAAAACTGGATATATTTTTCGTGTTTTTATTCAATTTAACATGTTTATTCAGCTCGAAAAGAATACAGTGTTTACCGATGTGTTGGAAAATTCAAGATGGCGTCTCACACATTCTTTAACACCGTAAGTTTGGGAAAAGGTGTTATAAATAAAAATCTATACAAAATACTATTAAAAACCCGCCGAATATATGTCAACCTATGTCACGGTAACATATATTGAGCGAGTTTTAACAGTATTTTAACCGGTTTTTTATTTATTACACCTTTTTCCAAACTTACCGTGTTAAAGAGAGAATCGGCCGCCATCTTGAATTTTCCAATACATCGGTAAACACTGTATGCTTTTCGAGCTGAATAAACATGTTAAATTGAATAAAAACACGAAAAATTTGCTTTTGATAACATTTATTTGTTATATATTTGTTTTTTTGCAACTTATTCGAATCTATGTGTACAATAATACAAACCCGAAATGAATTTAAGACCACGAGTGAAATGAGAAAAAGAAGTCAGCGGGGTTGGTTGCCATAACAACGTGACGGTAGTGAACGTGTGTGTGTGCGTGTGTGCGCGTATTTCGTGTAGTTTAGTTTCGTATAATAGTTTCGTATTTTTTTAATTTGTAAATAACAAGTTATTAAAAAATTAAACCCTTCCAAGATGGACAATAAATAAAGTCATAATATTTTATGGTAAAGGTAAGAGCGTAGAAACGATTGTTTTTTAGGAGATGTGATTATTGGATTAACCAATCAGAAATCGTCTGTGGCACACACACATCTCTGTTTTTATAGATATATATAGAAGATAGATATAGATATAGATAGATAGAAGATAGAAGATAGATTAAATGTTAAATAGATTTTGTAAATAGTACAGTTGAAATGATTAGAATATTTCCAATATGTAATAAGGTCGAGGTAATTAGTTAAAGAGATTTAATATAATGTGATATGCAAATGAGCATAAGTCATTCGATATGGGGGTGGTTTGTAGAATAGTATATAAAGAAATTAGGCAAAGATTCTTATGTCTCCTATAACAGAAACATCCTAAAATGGGTTCTAATGTTTCTCTACCAGGAGAGATCTACCCTCTTACCTCCTTTATATTTCGTTGATGATGGAGAGCTGTACACACAGACAGAAACACACGAACCCTATTACTTTATAAAAATATAGATTGTAGCTCCCTTTATGAAAGACATGTTTAAGAAAACTGATACAAGCCGTCTCATCTAAGCTGAAACGTGAAGTCCACATAATCCATTGAACACTCTTAAAATGGTTAATTATATTTGTCCACTTAATAGTTATATATATATATGTGTGTGTGTGTGTGTGTGTGTGTATGTGTGTATGTGTGTGTGTATACGAGGCCGCCCAGTTCTGCCTAGCTGTAAAATACACTTAAATATGATATTCTAATTTATGCAGATTTCGTATTTGTTATTATAGAGCTAATTCTCTATTAGTTATTATATGGTAACCAATATATAGTAGTGTCGACCGGCGTTACCTGGGCGCAAAAAATCCGTATATATAGTAGTAATTTCAAAAGTTAAAAAATATGGGTTGAGTGCCATCAACTAGAACTGAAACCAAAAGATTCAGCACTCCAGCATTATTCATCACTGTATGAGCTAACAACAATATCAAAACTCTCAAAATTAGTGACATTAACGTATAAATATATATTTGCGCATGCGTATAGAATAACTTCAAATCAGCTTAGCCAACCAAGTTCCAATTATTTCAATTTTGATCCCTTATCAGCTAGTTTACCCACTAAATTCTATATCGAATTTGTTCCACAGGTTCAAATCACTTGTACGAGGCGCCTGAAATAAGTTTCCAGACTTTTTTCGTATGGGCACTTCAATTGATAGTACTTATATGGAAGTCAATTGATAGTACTTATATGGAAGTCAATTGATAGTACTTATATGGAAGTCAATTGATAGTACTTATATGGAAGTCAATTGATAGTACTTATATGGAAGTCTAGTCCCCTTCAAAATTGTCTACCGTTCCAACAACTGCCGAAAATCCCATAGAAGTTGTCTTGTGTGAACATGTCAATGAGTCTTGTCACAGCTTCTTTCATCTCCCAAATTGTCTCATTTTTTTAAATATAAACACCTAAATTCAAAGATCAACTTTCCATCTGAGGAGATCTTAGTTAAATAACTACTGATTGGAACATTGTTATGCTATTGTATCGAAGTTCGTCTATGTATGTATGCATTTATGTATGTATGTATGTTATTGTCAGGTCATGTCATATGCTACTGGTACCATGTAACCCAGTACCACCTGCCTCATGGTCGGGTTATCGGCGACTGAATTGGTTCCCTCATCAGACTTGTTTGGTGAGGAGGGTGGCTAGTCTCCTTGAAGGATTAAAAACAAGACCTTTCAAAGGTCGAATGAACCTTTTTTCGGAGTCAACGCCAACTAACACCGTGTGTATTTGTGTGTATGTATGTGTGTGTTGCGGTGGAAAGGGCTCCTGTAAGCCGTGGTGAAGGCAAGCTTTCTAGGAGAAGCAAATCTCTGATTTTAAAACACCATAAAGCGGGAGACCAGTACCCACATAAAGTTGGTCTGCAGTTAAACTTGTTGCTAGCTATCTTGCTCTTGCTTGTTGCTGGATCTCAACATTTGTGTATAGGTACTCCCCCAGACATTTGTCTATTAAAATGGTCCTGTGGCAAGGAAGTCATTTTTGGGTTCATGGACTTTAAGTGTCTGAGGGAGTGGCACTCGTCTGACAAGACGTTGCAATCATCATCATGATGTATGTATGTATGTGTGTATGTATGTATACATATGTGTGTGTGAAATTCTCAGAATCGGAACAGATTGGTTTCAGGACAACACATCTTATAGATACATTTTTGGACTAACCGTTATAATAATAATAATAATAATAATAATAATAATAATAATAATAATAATAATAATGTAATGAAAATAATGATAATAATTATAATGATTATAATAATAATTATTATTACTATTAATCTTATAATTATTATTACAATTATAATAATAATAATAAGTATTATTATAATCATAATAAAATTAATAATAATAATAAAATGATTAAAAATAATGATAATAATGTTAATAATACTGAAAATAAAAAATAATGATACTGATAATTAGAACATTGATAATAATTATAATTATAATTAATGTTATAATTGAAATACTACTACTACTACTACTACTAATAATAATAATAATAATAATAATAATAATAATAATCTATTAAATAACAGTTAACTATGCATGTTACAAATGATCAGATGAATTATTTAAATAGTCGTGATCGAATTACAATCGATACAAATAAAACGTATATCGGTTCTAAAATTCTTTTAAATATCGCTTCGAAACTAGAAGATTCGGCTTCATTTTATTGAATGCAGCAATACTATGACTTTGTGATATGTATTGAAGAGATAATAGAACAAACGCAGGATTAAATCTGTGATGTTGGCAAATCAGGAACATAGCTCTTAATTATAAACCTGCTTTTAAAATGTGTCAATTGGTTCCAAAGGTGTGCTAAGTACAGCAACATACAAATTAATTATGGATTTATTAAATTGCAGGCCTGTAATGTTGAGTAAATACTGCCACGCAGAAACCATACATAATTCACCACTCTTAATGCATATCTATATCAACGTAAACACCTACAAGTTATTTGTAAAACTGACGCATACTACGCATAATTACCTCGACAAAGACGTGTTAACTATTTACAAACGTGCGTAGAATATATACATAGGCATTTCGGATTATTGGAAAAGAAGCATATATATATATATATATATATATATATATATATATATATATATATATATATATATATATATAGTACCTAAAGTCTTGGATCGCAGGCTATGGGCGACATAATGTCGGACTCCTCATGTAATTTATAACGCAAAACTAAAAAGGAGATAGTTAACCTTTAGGTTATTTTTTTATTTTTTTTTTTATTACATTTTCACCCCAAACAAGGCAAATTGCCACTTTTGTGTAGGGGGCTACTATCAGGGGCAACAACTACTGGGGTACTATGTAGGGATTTGGGCAGCAAGGTGTCGGTTCACGTTACACTTGAACTTCTGCACGTCAGTACTGTTGGGGAAGCAGGGACCTGGAATGGAATTCCAGAGTCTAGCGGTTCTGGGGAAGAAACTATTGGAGTAAAAAGATCTTTTACATCAAGGGATCTCTACAGTGTGGGGGTGGGATTTAGCAGCCTGTCGGGTTTGTCGAGGGTGCACACGTCGTGGGGGCACAAGTGATTGCAGTTCGTCAGAGCATTCACCACTACAATACTTGTAGAAAAGGCAGAGGGATGCAACATTTCGTCGATGGGACAGAGGCTGAAGCTTAGATGCCAGTTCAGGGCCTATCAGGTTTGCGACTCTCTTTTGAACCTTGTCAAGGAGCGAGAGACTAGTAGCAGATGCACCAGCCCAGATGTGGCAGCAATACTCCATACATGGGCGAATGGTGGCCTTATTGAGGTACGGGATACTTTCGGGTGTTAGTAGTTTTCTAGCACGAATTATCCCTTACTGAAGTTAAGATATGAAGAGATAAAAGCCTGTGAGTCAGAGACCTTGCTAATCCCCCCTCATGCCTACCCCCCATTCCTATTAGATAACAAGATTCTAATTTTGTAAACGAAATAAGAATATGTTTTTTGTATCTTGAAATTTCAGTTTTCAAGGGTATTTCTTGGCCTGAAGGCGTAATCTCCCAAATAACGGGTAATTACAGAGACATGTTTGTACATATGTAGCCATCAATGTTTATATAAATAAATTATATATATATATATATATATATATATATGATATATATGATATATATATATATATGATATATATATATATATGATATATATATATATATATATATATATATATATATATATCATATGCATATTTTTCAGAAATGAAGCAAACAAATGAAGTTTTAACGAGGTTAATGTAAGAGTGTTCAATACCGAATTAGGGCAAGATATATTATTTTTTGTTATTTAATTTATTTGATTTACATATGCATTGATATGTCGCTACACAATTATGAGTATGTTTCGGTCAGCCAGTTACAAGTAACTAGAGGCCTCTTTAGGTGATATTGCTTATACAAAAGTAAAGTCCGTAATAAAAATGTTACAGTTTCACTCCCATAATATATATATATATATATATATATATATATATATATATATATATATATATATATATATATATATATATATTAGCAGCAAGTCATTATCTAAGTACATCTAGTTGAACACAACAGTGTTTTCTTTTTTCCGATATTTTTGGATATCTTTTCGATTCGCCGAACGGTCTTTTTTATTTCAGTCAGCATGTTGTATAAAATGACGCCCAAAAGTTGTTGTTCAGCCATATTCTACTCAAGCGCTTTCTATGGGCGCGTCCGATTATCATCAGGAGCGATTGTCGTTTTCTTTTCCTTTTCCTTTGAGGCTTAGTGTATTTATTTATTATTATTTTTTTTTACAAAGAACTAACAAACCCTAATAAACAATAATCTTCACAATAAAATCATCGATAATCACATACAACTCTATTTAAACTCACCCCACAACAAAAACATCAATCCTAACCCTAACAAAAACGACACCATCAAATTATACTATAAAAACGAACTACACACAAACCACAAAACAGATGTAACAATAATAACAATCGTAATTAAAATATACACGAGACGCATCGACCATAACAAAACGATCAAACTAATAATATATTATATTAAATTTAAAACCTCCAATTTAATAACTAAAAACAATAATAATAATAATAATAATACTTACAACACACTAAACCAAACTAATGTAGCGTATGAATTTATTTACCACATTCGAAGAATGTCTCCGAACCCACTCTAAAAACTCATAAAACGTATACATTAGCCAGACAACAACACCCTCCCAACGATTAACCTATCATTTAGCTGACAATAGTGCCATAAAACAACACCTAACATCTCATGATAAAACCTACAGTCGTCCGACATTAGAAATATCTTAACGATACTAAAATTCGATACCTTCACAATTGCACACGACGACTAAAATTACTAGAAGTCATACTTATCAAAAAAAAATAATAAATAAAAAATACGACCACTTTCAACCGGATCTCATGTAACACTGGGACAAATATACTAACAGTGTTTAATAACTAACAAGAAACTAAATAAATAAACTATAAAATAGAAAATTTGAAGTTAAAACTAAAAAAATAATTCGCTCCTAACCATCCTCCACCCACCTTCAACAAATTGTTTTTTTAATATAAATGCACTAACCCTCAAAGGAAAAAAAGAAAAAAAGAACAATCGCTCCTGATGATATTGGACGCGCCGATAGAAAGCGCTTGAGTAGAATATGGCTGAACAACAACGTTTGAGCGCCATTTTATACAATATTCCGACTGAAATAAATAAGACCGATCGGCGAATCGAAACGATATCCAGAAAAATCGGAAAAAGAATAACTCTGTCGTTTTCAATCAGATTTGCTTGTATATATATATATATATATATATATATATATATATATATATATATATTATTAACAAGGATATTTACGACAAGATCCGGCCCGTGGGTTCACAGCGACCTAGAATGTACGGGGTTTCTAAGATCTACAAGAATGGGGTCCCTTTAAGACCCATTCTTTCCATGAGTGGCTCACCTCAACATGAATTGACCAAATGTTTGTCTGAGATCCTTGGACCATGTACTAAAATAGTTTTTAGGTAATTGTATTGTGGATTCCTTCCGTTTCGCTGCTACAATGCGGGAACTGGATTGTAATTCACAAACAAACTTCCTATGTTCGTTCGATATTTTCCTGGAATTAATGGAACTAGCCACCAAGTCGGTTTGCTCCATCTTTAATGATGTAATGTGTCAGCAGGTCGACGGGATAACTATGGGCAGTCTTTTGGGTGCTATCCCAGTGAATATTTTCCTAGGCTTTCAGGAATCCTTACTCTTCACTCGAGTCTCTAGACCTTTCGATTATTAGCAGTATGTGGAGGAGCATTTTGTCATCTTCAAATCTCGCGACGAAACAAGCGATTGTTTCCTGGATTTAAATAGTCTCATCTCTCCACTCAAGTTCACTATGGAGGAAGAGCAAAAACACTCTACCCTTGTAGAAAGGACAGAGAATCGGTTTAGTACAACTATATACAGGAAACCGATATTTACAGACCTGTATATAAGTTGGGATTCTTTTGCCCCTACCAGGAGAAAAAATCAGTTTGATCAAGACTTTGGTCCACAGTGCCCTCATCATTTGCTCGATTATATTTGATAATGAATTGAAGAAGATAACTGATATTCTTGCGGAAAATGGTTTCCCTGAGGGAGTAATCCCTAAGCATGTTCGCCAAGATCTTGTTAAATTGAATACCAACCCCTTTCTTTAAGTCTCCAGTTTATCTGAAACTCCCTTTTATTTTTTTCTATCCGTAAAGGGTTTGTCGATAAAATTACTTCGGTTGTACCTCACTGTTTCTAAGCCTCGTGTGGTGTTTGGCACTAAAACTGCCTTCCCAGCTTTTAAGAAAGATACACTTCCCACACTACAAAAAAGTTTAGTTGTATATCAATTTAAATGTCAGTGTGATGCTGACTATGTGGGTCGTACGTTTCGACGGCTGGGAGACAAATTGGCACAGCATGTCCCTGCGTGTTTTCGAAAGTCCAGAGGGTCCTAGAGTAAACACATCCGGGCGTTCACAGAACACTTCCGAACATTTACGGGACACCTATTCATGAGTCATCAATTGGTGCGCACTTGTATGACAATATCATCATCATCATCCTGACCATCATCATTATGCAATCCGTCAGTCTTGACGATGACTAGTCGGGGCCTCAGTGCTTTATGCTTCAGTGTTGGCATAGTCCTTTTTCTGAAACATCCGGTCACAGGCACTGCATATTTGGGTGCCAGGGTTGTGTCGTCTCTAGTGTCTCAGCTCTAAGGCTTCTCCAATCTTTCTCTCTATTTCTTTCTTTCCTTTGTAGAGATGTTCCACCAGCCACTCCTTTCTTTGGCTTGTTACTAAAGCATGTGGTGAAGCGTATTCGGATGGTTGTTTTCGCATTGTACACAAGGCCTGTTCCAAACAACATCTCAATATTTTGGAGGCCGTACCTGTACTAATACGCAAACCATCGTTTTGTAGGCAAAGGGAGCTGTCGCACAAATTAGACCTGTGTAAAGAGCTCTGATTTACAAAAAGAAAATTGCCTACATTGCGTCATTATTTATTGTTTCTGCACTTATGTCAGGAAAGTTAACTTTTTAAAATATTTTTATTTCGTCCTGTGTTCTGAAATATGGACGATATATCACGGGATATTCATAAATTTAATCCGCCCCATGTAGTTTTATAAATTTTTTTTGATTCACCCCTCCCTTCGCCTCCATTTTAAGTTATGTGTAAACTGTTTTATTTTAATCGCAGCCGACGTAATCTCTTGACAAGTGTCGGACGAGGTTCTTTATTATTATTATTATTTTAGTCGAATAGTCTTTTGACTATTTTTCCTGACTATTTTTCCCGCCGCATCGACCTTCCTCAAAATTCTAATAATGACTCCACTTATCCTTTTTAAAACTTTAATATATATATATATATATATATATATATATATATATATATATATATATATATATATATATATTCATGATTAAAGTATAAAAATAAAATTCCCGTTTAAAATAAAATTATCGGGTGAAGAGAATAAAAATGGGGAAAAATAAAATAGGGGGAGTCAGCTGACCGGTTTCGCCCTCGCTTTATCAAAGCTGTATCGAGGGATTTGAGTGAGAAAAAAGGAGGAAATACACGAATGGGAATCAAGATTATGTACAGGTAACGTTGCATTATGTATGAGAAAAAAAACAAAAAACAAAACGCAATAACGTTATATTACTCGAAGATCCTAGAGACTAATCACGCTCAAACCCAATAGGTATTCCTTCTGCTTGCAGAGGGAAGGCCTTCTCAACCGAACGTGAACATCTCCAAGATCTTTAACTGAAATAATGAATGAGCACGACTCAGGATTGGAAAAGAATTCGTGCAAACGTTCGCTACACAAGACGGGGTTTTTATAAGGTGGTCAGTAATTGAAGACCCGTATGTATTGGCAATTACGTCTGTTGTTTGGTATGTCCCATAAATTACGATGAGAGGCTCTGTCTCTGAAATATCATTTTCTTTATTTTCTTGGTATATATATATATATATATACTAGTATACTAGTAGAATACCCGATCCCAGATGGTCATAAGCAATGATAATAGCATTAGCCTTCCATCAGTTTTTTTTGTTTTGTTTTGTTTTGTTTTGTTTTGTTTAACGAAAACGACTACGGAACTTTCCTACACACACACACACACACACACACACACATATATATATATATATATATATATATATATATATATATATATATATATATATATGAGAGAGAGAGAGAGAGAGAGAGAGAGAGAGAATGGGTTAGGAGATACCAACGAGTAAAAAAAAAATTTAAGTATATTTAAATGACCAACAATTGTTATGTTTTTGTTTTTTTTATAATTATTTTATTATTTCATATTTTCATATTTTTAATTATTTTTATAATTTTTTGAAATAGTTTTAATGCTTTTAAGGCGTCCTCTTCCAAAAATTTGTAAATTATTCCAATGTAAATCATTGAAAATGTAAAATTTTTTGCTGACAATTTTGATGCTAGATGTTTCTACGAGGTAGAAATATTTTCAAATGTTTCTGTTTTTATGAGTGCATTCCTTCTGTTTATCTTATGTATTGGCATCAGTACATGGCCATTGAATATTTTTTTTTGCTTTTTATTTTTTTCATTTTACACCCTTTTTTTCTTCTTACTTATGTGGAGGTGAGGCGTGTATTAGTGTCTGGTCATATAAATGTGTCTATGTACGTGTGTTTGTGTGTAGGGGAGGGTGTGTCAGTACGTGTATGCGTATTTCCTTGTATTGAGTTATGGATGTGTGTTATGTCCTATAGTTTAAGTAGACATTGTCTAGAATTCGTTTTCTTTTTAGAAAGGGGGTTTGTCATTCAAATTTGATTTTTAGATTTTAATGTCTTTTTGTTGTTATTTTCGTTTTAGTCTTAGTCTGTTGGGATATTCATAATATTCCTAATTTGATAATTACCTAAGAAATGATATTTATGAATAAACATAGGATATTTCTTAGTGTTCATATTTATTTTTCTCCCCCAAGTGGGCAGGCTTAGACACAGGATTGAGTTTTAATGTGGGAAAATCCCGTTCCTTAAAATGGGGCACTCTTGATAGGCACAAGAATAAGAATAAAAATTGTCTCCGCCACGAAGGATTTCTCTTCCATTGATTGATGATAGAAGGGGTGGATGCAGTATCAGGGCAACTACTACACTGTGATTAGAGGTATATCTTAGTGTTGTTGGTCTCATGGCAAGGTAAGGTTGATATATGATTACTGTATTGCATTAGAGATGGGGGAATTTTGTGCCTGTGTGTGTCCATACGTGTGTTTGTATGTGCGTGGGTGTGTGTTTTAATGTGTCGGTTCTGATTCATGTGTGGTGGTGTATACAGGTATATGTAGGTGTGCCCGAGTGCATTTTGCATTTCGTTTGTTTGTGTGTCAATATTAAGTTTTGTTCAATTCGGGAGTGAATCTTGTAATGAAATTTTTTTTCTGTGTAAGCAAGTAAATGTAATTTTCAATTTGGAAGATTGACCTTATTTGGAAGTTATTTCTATTGCATGTATGTGTTTTGAAACAGAGATGTGTCTGTTTTCTGCAATTTTTATGTTGCTCTTATATAAAGCCACTGTGTTACTGAGGTTAGAGGGGTATATCTCAGTACGTATAGATTTTAGAAGTTCTCAATACTTTTGTCGGTGAGTACAACTGACGCGATTTGTTTGACTTATATCGACAACTGACGAGTTCCCTTTATACTATAATAGCAAAACTGGATATATATATATATATATATATATATATACATACACACACACTTATATATATATATATATATATATATATATATATATATATATATGAAAAGATTTAAGCCGAGTTTTATTTGTTTACATTTATATTTGTATGATGCAAATTTTTCTCCTCGTCTGATGAAAAGCATTTAGCTTCTAAATGTGATTGCCTAAACGGTATTTTTCTTACTCTCTTCTGATTTTCGACAATTTTCATCAGATGTTGCAATAAAATTCTATATGAATTTTACTTCTCCTTATATATATATATATATATATATATATATATATATATATATATATATATATATATTCATATCTGTAGACTAAAAACTGACAGAAGAGTTTGGTAGGCACAATTTTTAAAATAAAAAATATATATACGCATACATGAATATATATATATAGAAAGATATTTGTGCAACATATTCTTCCAATGTATTCTCTTCCGCTGTAAATATGTAAACAATACCAACACCAGCCAGCAATGTTGTCAAAACGCCGCTCATTCATACGCTGTTTCCAGTTCTTTGCTCTTTAAAACTTGTTTTATTTCCCTCTTCTAAAAACTTTACTTTTTTTGTTGTTCTTGTTGTTGTCTCTCTTTACTTCTATTATCTTCCACGAATTACGATGAGAGGCGCTGTTTCTGAAATATCATTTTCTTTATTTTCTTCGCAAATCCTACAGATTGTAGTAGGAGGGTACGCCCAAGCACAGCGAAAATAGGCCGTTTCTCTTGGATGATCTTTGACTCTGAAGTTCGAAATAGTATCTTCGTCCCTCTGTCATGCTGAATTTCAACATTGAATTTTTGGCAATTTGTCACGTTGAAGATCATATAGCCTTTCTGTACGTTTGTCACGTTAAATTTCGAAATTGTATTTTCGACAATTTGTCACGCTAAAGATCGAAATAGAATTATCGTCCGTTTGTCACGCTGAATTTCAAAATTGTAGTTTTTAGCAATTTGTAATGATGAAGTTCGAAATAGTCTTTTTTTGTCCTTTGTAACGCTGAATTTCGGAATCGTATTTTCGGCAATTATTCACGTTGAAGATCGAAATAGCCTTTTCGTTCGTTTGTCATGCTAAATTCTGTAATATCATTTTCGCCGGTCTTTCACGTTGAAGCTCGAAATAGCATTTTTATCCATCTGTCACACTAAAGTTGGAAATTGTATTTACAGTAGTTTGTTACGCTGAAGTTCGAAATAGAATTTTCGATCTACTTTCACACTGAAACTCGAAGTAGAATTTTTGTCCATCTGTCACATTCAATTTCTAAATAGTATTTTCGCTCGTTTGTCACGCTGAATTTCGAAATAGCATTGTTTGGTATATAATTTCGAACTTTAATGTGAGAGACTCGTGTTAGAGTTTTAAATTGTATTTTCGCCTGTCTGCCATCATTAAGCTTAAATAACATTTTCGTTGCAAATTGGATGGAAATATCTTCACAATAAACCGTTTTTATTGTGTCTTTTTGTTTCAGTTTACGTACACCCTCTCTCTTGCACTCTTCAAATTACCAATGTATCTTTTTTTTTTACTTACCAATATTCGATGGACTAAGTACCATTTTCACACATTTTAACAAAGGGAAAGTTTTGCGCTAAACTCATAACATATCAAAACCCCTTCCTAAAAATTGAACTACTAATTTTTTTTAAAGTTTGTAGCTTGAGAATATAGTATTTAAATCGAAAGGATAACAGTTGTTTTGACTTTAATTTTGTGTTAGCGTTTCAATTTCAGCAATGCAAGTTTAATTTAATTTGATATTCCCAGAGTTTTTGTGTACAGGAGTTTGTGGCAAGGTAGGTGTCGGAAAATCACGTGGGAGAACGGGGCCTTTTATATTCGATTTACTTTAAAAAGGAAACATTGTCCTTGAATTCAGCAACAACAACAGAAGCAGCAGCAACAACAACAAGCACAATAATAATAATAATAATAATAATAATAATAATAATAATAATAATAATAATAATCATTGTTCTTATTTTATAATCTGAATATTTGATATTTAATAATAAAGCGTATTCGTAAATGCTTACGGGGTGATGGCGTGGGGGTAATAGGGGGGTGATTCCTTAGTTTTACTTATTTTGTTTATTTTATTTTCGCATTGAATGTAATTTTAATTAATTTTTAGATTTCCTGTGGGAAGGATGGTTCACATTCACATTGACAGTCAGAATGATTCCGTCTCTTTACCTTATCTGACATTCGTTGATTAAATTTGGACTTTATACGTACTGCATTTGAAATGTCATCCCTTGTTTTCATTACGTCATTCTTTCGTTCATTTTTCTAAATCATTTCAATCGATCTCATAACATTATTTGTTTTGCGCTTTCTCCTTTTGTGTTTACCTGTTCCACTATCATTACCCACCTCCCCCGGCACTCTCACACACACTCTCTCTCTCTCTATTTGTCTGTCTATGTATCTATCTATCTCTAACTATATACATATGTATACACACACACACGCACGCACACACACGCGTACACACACACACACACACACACACACACATATATATATGTATATATATATGTATATATATATATATATATTGATGAGATGATGTATTGCCTGAAAAGAGCTTGATATGGGTATCTCAAACGGCCCCTAATTATCGGGTTTGAAACCGACGGTACCAATGACCTATCTAATCTAAAACTTTCTGTAGACAAAATATAAATAATACGTTCTTATTTTCCGATTTTACGTATAATTAAGCAATGTGCTAAATTTCTTTTTCCCAATATATATATATATATATATATATATATATATATATATATATATATATATATATATATATATATATATATATTGTTTTAACAAAAACCAAAAATTAAAAGAATGGGTTGATACCAACAAATAGTGTATTTCATCGTTAATTACAATTGTTTCACGACTATTCGGACAAATTCAAGCATTATGTCGTTTGAAAATTTTCACAAGAACAGGCTTTTCTTCAGACTTATTGAATAAAAACACTTTAACAATAAAACATTATGGAATCAATTTCCCTTATAAGGAAAAGAAAACAAACGAAAATATTTTACCTATATCTCATCATTGCATATATTTATATATGTATGCATATGTATAAAGATATATATATATATGTGTGTGTGTGTGCGTGCGTGTGTGTATGTATGTATATATGGATATATATATATTTTCTATCCATATATACATATATCTATCTCTCCTGTATATATATATATATATATATATATGTATGTATGTATGTATATATATATATATATACATATATATATGTATGTATGTTTATTTATATATATATATATATATATATATATATATATATATATAGTTTTGGAAGTTTTTAACGTTTAAAACTATACAAAAAAATATTTTTACTTTTTATCATTCGTTAGAAAATATTTAGTCAGTAAGTCATTTAATAACCTGCAATCATTGCATCAACTTGCTCTCTCGTATTCATTATAGTTCTATTATAATTTAAGGGATCATCAGTTGTTTACCATGAAAAATTCTTTTGGGGATTTAAAAACAAAACAGTATATTACATTATTGCTTCTAGCAGTGTTGATCAAACGCCACCTCCCTTAATCTTAAGAAGAAGATATGTTACAAATATTAGATCTAGTCTCCTATTCTTAATTTATCTAACGTATTCATGGCATAAAAATGAATTGCTCACCTGTGACATTCCTCTGTTTCCAAATTCAAAATGGATATATTTTTTAATTTACCAGTCTTGTGTTTATAAGATTAGGATTAATCCATTTAACTACTTATCGCCCCTACTATTATTAGTATTTTGTATATTTACATTCTTATTTATTCAAAATTAAATATATATAAAGGTTAAAAATATTTATGCATATATACTTTTTTATTTGTTTGTTTGTTTTCTTCTTTTTTTAAATACATTTTATACATTACTAATATAGTTTTGGATTTCTTTTATTAATATATTCTGTTTAATTTTATACGATTCGAAAGCATCAGGATAACGAACAAATGCTTTATTTAACTGTTTGAATATTTTAGTTTATCCCCACCTTGTTTTATCATCCTTATTACTAAGCTAGAAACTGGTGGTATAAAATCTATTAATTTTAAAGTAATGCGAGCTATTCTAAAAAAACTCTGAGATAATGGTTTCAGAAAACATAAAAATAGGGCAGGTACTATCTTTATGCGGCATACGAACCATTTGAAAAGGGAAATAGTTTCTTTTATCAAGTATTTTATAAAGAAAAATCCCATCCTCAGTTTTTATATCTAAATCCAGAAATGTAGCCTGTTGTCCTCTATGTTCACAATTCAATTCTAACTGCTTTCGATATATAAGATGTTTATTTTTTTCGAATTCATCGTTATTGTTTATATATATATATATATAAGGTCATCTAAAACTTTCCATTTATATATTCTAAAGCAACATTGAGTAAATTATAAGCCTGACATTTTCCGTCCTAAAATACGCTTAAATATGATATTTTGTTTAATGCAGACTTTGTATTTATTATTATATTAAATCCAATAGTAATGTTATAAAAAGTTTAAAAAAAAAAAAAAAAAACGACCGGCGCGACTACCGAGAATCGAAACCAAAACGTTTAGCCTAGGATTTACTTTTTCATTCGGCGTTAATACTTGATCTATAAACTATATTTGCTGCAAGGCTTAAAATTACAATATGAGCCAATAGCTATTACGTTACGCATGCATATTCGTAATTCCGTCGTTCGACCATCACCTGGCAAATTCCACTTTTTGTAATTTTCACACGTTCGTGGCGATTTTCCCCGGCTAAAACCCAAATATTATGTTTTGCATGAGTTCGAATACTCTATATATAAAGTTTCATGTCTGTAGATCAAAAACTACCACAGGAGTTTGGTAGGCAAAATTTAAAAAAGAAAACGCATGTACGCATACATAAATATAGAAAGAGGTTTGTGTTTACAAGAAACACACACACACAAACATATATAGAAATATATATATATATATATATATATATATATATATATATATATATATATATATATATAGTATGTTATATTTTGATCGAAACGATAGATCTGTTGTCGTCGTGACGTAACATCATTTGTTTACTTATTAGTAAATAAAATATATTTTCGTTTTAGTGAGCATTATCAATAGCCTCGTTATATTCATTTTATTTTTTATTTTTCGTTTACTATAACCTAGACAATAATATCATATTATATATCATTATATTATATATTATATTATATTATATTATATTATATTATATTATATTACACTATATATGCAAAAAAAATCATTGGAATTTTTTTTAAATTCATATAAAAAAATGCATTATCAAAAACATTTGACGCAAATATTATGCATGTCGAATATCTGCATGAATATAATTACACGTAAAGGTACTTTAAAATATATAAATGGAAAGTTTAAGATGACCTTATTACACGTAATAGTTAAATAAAGATGATCATCTCATGAGAAAACCGGAAAACCTAATAGGAAATTAATTGAAATAAATGCTATAAAAATATACAAATTAGCTAGATCTTTTGCAGGTGAATGCAATTCCACGAGTATATATAACATAGTTTTAGTTCTTTCTAAACAAATAGAAAAAAAAGTGTTTTTAATATGAATATCAATACACAAGAACAACAAAAAAACAAATTTACATGAGTATAGATATGGTCAGCTATGTATACTTATATATACTTGTTTACATGTCTATCTGTCTATCTCTATTTCTCTCGCTCTCTTTATATATATATATATATATATATATATATATATATATATATATATATATATATATATAAAGTTTAGTGGTTAAAGTTAAATTCTGAAAATCAAAATATAGACACATATATTCGAACTAGCATTCTCATCTTTATTACTTCTTGTTTCACAACGTTTCGGCCAACTATTCCTCTGGCCTTCGTCAGGTGGTAACCGCGAAGGATAGAAACTTCGAATCTCCTAACTGCATTCTCAGCAATCACTGTTATCCGTAGTTGATTGCTGCCATCCGTAGTTGATTGCTGAGAATGCAGTTAGGAGATTTGAAGTTCCTATCCTTCGCGGTTACCACCTGACGAAGGCCAGAGGAATAGTTGGCCGAAACGTCGTGAAACAACCACTAATAAAGATGAGAATAATAGTCCGCAATAAATAAAAAAAATAATATAAATAATACTCATCTCAATAATGAATTCCAATTAAAATAATATATACATATATTCGAGTTAAGAATTTATTGTTTGATAAACGGAATATAAAGAAGAGGTTATGAGCCATTATTAAAAATCTATGGATTATGGAAATCAACATAACCCCTTCTATATATTCCTTTTGTCAAACAATAAATTCTTAACTCGAATATATGTCTCTATTAAGAGAGCAAGAGAAATAGAGAGCAAGATATGGAAAAAAATAGTAAATATCGTTTAAAAAATAGATTTGTTTTCTTATTTCACAAATGTGGGGTGGGGAAATGAAGAATAGACAGAAATATATGATTAAACTAGACTACCCGTGACCCGTTGGGGCAGTATGTTATATTAGCTGGAATTCATGTATGAGCGTAAGACTTGTGACGTAAAGAAAAGAGTTTTTGTGACATAACAGAAACATTTCTATGAAAGTATATTAAAATGAAAAAAAATATAGATAGATTTCTATGAGTCGTTTGGTTTATTATAATTGATTATTTTTGAAAAAAATTGTTACAGTTACTGAATTATAAGTAGTTGGCCATACTTATAGGTAAATGTGCACTGAACAGATACCATAATACTTATTATATTTAAATTCAAATTTCGATATATCTGCTTTTTTTTTACATCGTTCATGTCTGTATTACATTTAAGTTATTTTAAACCCCACTCTTCCTATGTTAAATAATAATTTCAAAATAATAACGTTAATATTTCAGCGTCCCAATTGTTCTCTTGTTTTTTTTTCTCGTTTAAATTATCCAAATAAACAATTGTTAATACTGTCTGCTTTTTTTACATCGTTCATTTCTGTATTACGTTTAAGTTATTTTAAACCTCACTCTTTCCATGTAAAATAATAATTTCGAAATAACAACGTTAATATTTCAGTGCGCAGATCATGCGCACATGTGCAACCGGATGTCGTAAACCGGAAAGTGGGTTACATACATCGTTACAAGGTAATTTGAGTTTTATAATTATATAGATTGTCGTCAATATCAGGATATTAAAAGAAAAATCTAATTTATAAATATATAAATTAAACTTTTAATCGTTTTTATTAATGAATTTTCGCTTTCCTACTATACAATTATTTGTTTTCCAATTCAGCATGACTCCGTATATTTTGTTTAAAGCTATTATATATATATATATATATATATATATATATATATATAAGTACTTTATTTACTCACATAAAATTAATATACGAAAGTATAGATTTATGCGTAAACTTTAAGTATTTACTTCAAAAGTGCTCAATACGTAGGTAGAGCTAGTTAGTAATTTATAAAATATATATGGCGATTAAGCTACACTGAATATTCCGCGTTTCATCCAATCTAGGACTCCTCAGACTTAGCTAATAACCTAATAAGCCTGAGGAGTCCTAGAGTGGATGAAACGCGGAATATTCAGTGTAGCTTAATCGCCATATATATTTTATAAATTACTATATATATATATATATATATAGTAGCTAAATACTTTTCATCATAACAAGAAAATAGACAATCTCTCTCTATCTCTTTCTCTCTCTCTCTCTCTCTCTCTATCTATCTATCTATATATATATATTTATATATATATATATATATATATATATATATATATATATATATATATATATATATATATACAGAGTGTCCGTAAAGTTACTACACAGTCTTATTGTTTTATTGTATTATATTTGTATTAATAGTTAATATTTATTTTTTTTACAGGTGTATTTAATCAAGCACTTTATAGTAACTTTACAGACACCCTGTATATATATATATATATATATATATATATATATATATATATATATGATATCCCACTTCTTGTTATGATGAAAAACATTTAGCTACTATATATATATATATATATATATATATATATATATATATATATATATATATATGATGGATATCCCCTTGTTATGATGAGAAGCATTTAGCTTCTATATGTCATGGTTTAAAGAAGGTTTTCTCTATTTTATCTTCTTCTTTCATTGTTGGTCTGATCATATAATAAAGTGATATGTAACTATTATTCCTCGGTTTCAAGCAACATATTTAACTGCGCTGTGAAAAACCTTTTCTATCTTGATATGGTTTGTTTTGTTAAAAGGATTTTCTTTATAAACTTCATTTAATATATATATATATATATATATATAATTTATATATATATATATATATTATATATATATATATATATATAATTTAAAGGAGATTAGAATAATAGTCTAAAGAGCTAAGTGTATTTTAATGTAATAGTGAAATTACTAGTTTAATTAAAATACAGAAAATGCTCGTTGTAATTTAGATATATAATAAGCTCGATAGTTAAATGTCCTAGAGCTAATTAAATATTAAATAATGTGATTTATAATTTAAAAATTTTAAAAAAAATTTTTAAATTTAAAAATCAAATTTTAATTAAATTAAAAATCAGTTTCATAAGAAGGAACAACAACAAAGTCAATTATCTGTACGATCGTTTCGGAAATCCGTGCTTTTTATT
>NC_136503.1:12757349-12834849 GCF_053919585.1 Euprymna scolopes | reverse complement strand
TTGCATTTTACTATTGCAATCGTACCATTCTTCCTTTATTTTATCTCTATTATATTCTAACCCTTTCTATCGTCCATTCTTACTTTTATTAATTGATTTCTATTTTTACCTGTAGAAAAACCTTGTGGTTTACCTTCGTCTCTTATTTACTTCGCATTGTCGTTGCGTTTTACAATCTCTCTGCCATGTAAACAATTTTTTAAAATTTATTTGTATCGCCTAAATTACTCTAACATCTATAATTTTTTTTAAATTTTGATAATTTTTTAATTTAATTTAGTTTTAATGTTTAACAAATTAATTTGCACCAATATGGGTGTCGCCATGTTGATAAAATTACGGCAGTAGAAAACCTTCACTATTTTGACCTTGTAGGTGTTTCATGATCTTTATTTACAAGTCTACGAGTTGCATTTTTTTTTTTCTTTCGGAGATTCATGTTTGTTGTTTTTTGGTTCACTTTCTTTTTTAATCATTTCTTTTTTATTCATGATTTTTTTTTTTTTTTTTGCTTCTCTTTCTTTTTCGTCCTTTCTTTTTTTATTCATTTTTACTTTTCTTTCTATCTATATTTTTTTCTTTTTCGTCTTTCTTTTTTTTTATATTTTAGTTCCATTTTCCTTTCGTTTCATGTATCGTTCTACCTTTTCTATTTCCTTATCGTGTCCATATTCTTTTGTTCTTTTTTACCTTTATTGTTTTGTTTTTTTTGTTGTTTTATTATCTTTCTCCTGTTTATCATTATCTTTATTTCTTTACATTTTGTCCTTTATTTTTTGCTTTTTGTTGTTGTTTTTTTTTGTTTTACTTTTCTTTTTCCAATCTGATAAATCGTTACCCTCATTCCTCCCCATCTTTTGTTTCTTTCCCCCCTTTAAATTTTTATATTACTTCTTTCCCCCTCTTTTATTTATTTCCTATCCTTTAATTTGTTGCCTCATTTTTTATTTCTTTTTTTATTTTACATTGTTTTTTACTTTTTCTTTATTCTTTCTTACCTACATTTGAAATTATTACCCTATTAGTTTTCTATTTCTCCCTTTTTTACTTCTTAAATGGTTACCTTTTTCTTTCTTTTTTTCTTTTTTAATTTATTTACTCTATCTTCCTTCTTTCTTTCATTACTTTTAACTTTCCTTTTTGCTTTCACCGTCTTTCTCTCGTTCCATTACTTTATTTTTTCCTTTCCTTCTCTTATACTTGCGCTATCTTCTTTCTCTTTTTCTGTTATGCACTTTTGTTTCTTTCTTTCTATTTTTCTCCTTTCTCATACTTTTCTTTCTTTCTTTCTTTTCTTTTTTCTTGGTACATTACATAGTCCTCTTTTTTAGCTATTGTTATATATTTTTCGGCTCTACCACAGAAAATTACCGAGTAGGGGCCAGGAGGATTTAAAGGCTAAATAAGAAGAGCACCACCAATATTTCTGCCAGAAAACCACAGAGAGTGCTAGAAACTTGCAGAGGTGTATTCTTATTCAAACTCAAAAGAAAGCAAACAGACACAATCAACTAGAAAATAAAGACAAACAGCAGTTGCGAGAACGCCAAATAATGTTCAACAGTGATCGTAAGAAGCGAAAAACATCAAAATAACTAGGAGACTTGATATCACTCAGATTCCAGGAAATCCAACCTGCTTTTTTCCGATTAGTGATCACTGGTACTAACTCGTATAAGAAATCGTATTAAGTTTATTTGTAGCAGCATTATTACAAATAAAAACAATACTAGTGGCTGCAATAAGCTGATATTAACAATAGTTTGAATTTGTCGTTGACTTCTAAAGTTGGCTGGGATTGTGCTAATATTAACTTATAGCTTGTCCAATCAGGAGACGTCTTTCATGTGAATTGAACATCTGATTCGGTGTTTATAAAAAGACGGTCATACTACGATTCTTCTTTTTTTTTCTAGCCACGGAACGGTACGGCTATCTACTCATTAGCGTCGCTCGGGTATACATAAGTTTCCATCCGGGTATACTGGCTCTGGAGTCAACACTATTCCTTGATCCAACATGGCGACCAAGCACATGAAGTTTATAAATAAATATTTATCTTTTGTAAAAAAAGATAATTGAAAGCAAATTATTAAAAAAAAATACTTATTGTATGTGAAGTTTTATGAATAAATATTTTTTAATTGAAACCAAATTAAGAAGAAAAAAACACTCATTGTGTGTGAAGATGTCTAAATAAATATTTAGTTTTATAAAAAATAATAATTGAAAGCAAATTGAGAAAAAAAGCAGTTATTGTGTATGAAGTTTTAAAAATAAATATTTATTTCTTGTAAAAAATTAATTGAAAGAAAATTCAGAAAAAACACTCATCATATTTATTTTTTTATAAAAAAAATAATTGAAACCAAATTAAAAACGTTTTTAAATTATAAAAAAAATAATTGAAACCAAATTAAATTATAAAAAAAAATAATTGAAACCAAATTAAAAACGTTTTTAAATTTGTTGCATTCTATGATTTTTTTTATAAATCAAAATAAATATTTCGTTTTTTTTTCTTCTAATAAATCAATGATAGCGAATAAATGTTTTCTTATATGACGTCGGCTACTGCGATTTTACTGAGTCAGTTTTTTGGCATCTTTCGGTATTTTACGTCAATTGTTCGGAAAGTTCCGATTATAGCACGGTCCTTATTTTGCATAAGTACCCAACAAACGTACGCATAGATTTCCTCATAAGAAAATGTTTCTTATGCAAAATTTTAAAGATTTCCCCGTGCAATCTCCTGTCATATTATCTTTTGATACTCATCCTTTTTATCTCTTCCACTGTATTCCCGGGCATCGGCTATTTTCCTTTGAATATAATCTTTACTCGTTAACGAAGACGGCTATTAAGGTCGTTTTCGTATTAGAAATAAACCTCATGATTTTTTAAATATATGTTCATATGTTTAACAACATAACAAAGTAAGGAATTGGGTCAATTTAACGTGAGTGAGTCAAACGATTTTGAATATGACGTGGGGGGGATTCTGGATGTGAACAAAATTTATTGTAATCAACTCATCGGCATTTTCAAAATAGGAGCGATTCAGTAAACCGACAATGAAGCAATCTCCCATTTCCAAAGTAGGGTGTAATGCCTGGGATAATTGCCTTTTAGGATCAAACAGTACTCTCACTTAACAAGCCAGACTCCTAAAGAAAATAGACCGAGCATGAACCAATACTACACCTCTCTTGATCGTTACGATGAACTGAGTAACTGGAACCATTTTAAAATTAAAATTAACTAGTAGGGGAACCCGACATTGCCAGGGATTAAACGATGATCAACGAATATTCCACACATCCAATACTTTTAATATCATCGAAATCGTCAATCAAATCGAGCGATTACCTGCTCTAGTCAGTAAGTCGAATTAAAGTTTAAAATGCAAAGATCAAGTATCATGGTTCGACTGTGCTCTAAACAGAAAAGATCATTTCGAAAACGTTCCTGTCTTATCAAAGTAACTTCTGTTTATTTTATACGGTAGGCTTTTCTGTTTGTGCGATAATAAAACATTTGAAATGCACTTTGGATGTTAGACTGTATAAAAGTGTCAACTTTGGTCACAATCGAATTGTTCCTCCTTCATTGGGATTTTTCGATTCTCGATTCTCGATACTTATTGAAGGTACAAAACCTATATATATATATATATATATATATATATATATATATATATATAAACTACTTCATTTAATCACATGAATTAATATACGAAAGTATAATTTTATGCGTAAACATTAAGTATTTACTTCAACAGTGGTAGAGCTAGGTAGTAAGTTATAAAAATATATATGGCAATTAAGCTACACAAAATATTCCGCGCTTCATCCATGCTAGGATTCGTCAGGCTTATGCAAAGAGTTATGGTTATCTCGCGTTTTTATATACGTACATTCTATTGAATTTTTAGTTAGCCAATCAGCTTCCTAGTTTCCATCGCACCCCTCCTAATCAGCCAATGGGCAGACGCTTACAGGACAAAGGCCCAGTTGATCTTAGGTTCAACCCTTTCTTTGTGTGTGCTTTTTTAGCGGGAAGCGTAGATATCTAATGATCTGACCTATTTTAAACCTAGGGGTATATATATATATATATACTCGCATACCAATAACCCTTATCCTCGAGTGGCCTCCGAGCCATGATAAGTGGTGACCCTCATGTAAAAAATAAAGATAGATAAGATACATCTGTGTGAAATTTCATAGAGATCGGCCCAGCTGTTTTGGAGTCAATAGGCAACGAACTCACACACAAACATACACTCGCGTGCACAGAGAGAGAAAGCGACAGAGAGAGAGAGAGAGAGAGAGGGGGGGAGACTTTTAAGTAGGAAAAATGAAAGTAATCGTTTTTTTTATATTTCACCGATTAACAAGAAAGTGACTACAGTATTGCTTACAATATACGTAAACTGAGAAGTAAATAAATATTATTGCTCCCTTTAAATTTATGTGGCATATCTCTGTCTATTTTCTTCTTTCTTTCTAACGTTGTGGTCACCTTGAAAACCGCTTAAACCCAGGCATACCTGCGCGTCCAGGCCTCTCATTCACTAACGCAATTAGAGAAATGCTTGAATCTGTTAGTCCATCGTTACTGTCACACGGACACACGGGCACACAGACTCGTGCAACACGCACATGTGCACATGGCAACAAGTCGCCTGCACTCGTTCATTAATTTATAAACAAAAATACGGAATCTCCTTACTACACCTACGCAGACAAATTAGAACACCTGATATAAAACCATTGTTCTTGAGTGATATTGACTATGAGCTCCGATCCTAACTTGAACCAACATCAAAATAGACGGACATTATAATTATCAGTGTACATTATATATATATATATATATATATATATATATATATATATATATATATATATATATATAAACGACAAAAAGTTTATATTCCAAATTTTAAGTTGTTGTCCATCTTACCATTTATTTCTTTTAATAGTTAAACAATTTTCCAATTAATAGTTAAGCAACATACCTTGTTTTCTATGAAACTAAAGTATATTTGTACAACATAATCACGTTAACACACTGCTTTTCGCTGGATCACTGAAATTAAGGCACGTTGAACCCGGTCAGTACTAAATGGGTGACTATTTGGGACTTCGAGGTGCTATATGTGCTCTTCGCTTATCTCGGCATTGTCAGTGGACTCAAACACTGCCGACTCAGGAGAGGTGTGATAGAAGATCGCGCAACCCTAGCTTCACAATTACACGCGCAGTCACCCTTACAGGGGTTATCCTTTGTCTTTCGAGACTGACCGGAGGTATCGATATTATATTTATCTTAGAATTGAAAAAATGAATAATAATTATGGGTTTTCCCGTTTCAATTTTCTTATCAGTTTGATCAAATTGGGGATGGGGCATCCTACCCGATGCCAGACATTCGCCACTATCTCATACATACTGAGAAATCTTTTTAAGATTCTAGCCGTCCGTTCAAGTTAATTGTTTGAATCGCTCTTGCACTTTCTTCACCGAGTATATTTGCAAGGTAGTTTTTGAAATTCTTTATTCATGAGTCGAGTTGCTTATATAATTACTGGAATGATAATCTTCCTTAGATTCCAGTTTCTTTTCATGTCATATATAGGAACTTGGTATTTCGTTATCCCTCCCCCCCCCAGCTCTTTTTAAGCTAGCTTCATTGAGGACACTGACTTCTACTAAGGTTGCTTCTTTCTCCTTCTTGTCCTATATCACTGTCAGGTTTAATAGTTCCGTTTTCAAGGTACGTAACTGTAGGAACTGCATAGTCATGGTATATAGTGTATGACTTATTTCCAAGTGTTCCTAGGACCTACTGCTGCCTTCAATATTCAACTTTTTACAGATCTCCAGTGGAGCTATTTACACACTTCTTGAGGAGGTATGTCTCTTGCAAAATGTTTCCCCATTTTATGTGGATAACATTGGTATACTTGGCAAATTTTGCTAATTAAATTTTTGTTTAGTTTTAGGCACAGATAGAGAGTAAGGGAAATTGTGTACAGTGGTTGTAGAGAGACGAGTATCTGTTGAGAATGTTCTGCAGGGGGGGGGGCATAGATAAAAGATGGGTCGCGCACGTGCTAGGATAATAATGATAGAGCGGAGACATTGAAATCGCAAAAACATCATTCTAGTTATAAAAGGAGCTAATGGCGCAATGCATAAAAAAGTATCTGGAAAATAAATTACAATGATACTGCTTATAAGAGCAGAACAATTCATTAAAATATTCTCTAAACAACAAGTGATCGTTGCACATTTGAAAGAATGCTCGCCTCTAGGAAAATAAAAAGAAAAAACGAAAGTACAGCCAGGAAATTTTTATTTGTTTCTTTCTATTTATGATAGCACTTTTGCCCACGATCTGTGTACTCCGTCATTGTGCTATACATGGCATTTGCTATTTGGTGTTCACGTGTGTGTGTGAAACGGAACTAATCCTATTTAGGTTTAATCTACTTCCTCCGAAGGAGCAAGTTCCATGGGAGTATAAAATTCACAAGCAGTCCCCAGTTGCATGTATATCCCAGTTAGGGGAGGTGACGCCGTTAGCTTTTGCAACTCTAGCAGGGAGGTATCGACGTCTTTCTACATACAGCGCCTGGAATTCCCAAATTGGTCACCCATTTTTATTACTGATTAGGCTCAACGTTGCTTAACTTCGGTGATCAGACAGGAACCGGTCTGTCAACGTGATTATGCCGTATTATCGCTATTTGGTGTTCACTCGAATAGTATTTCGATGTAAAAATCCAATCCACTGTCTGACAACTGTAAAAATAGTTAAAAGCAACAGAAGGATTGCTATAATTTTAGGTGCCATGTTTTTTTCTTCATAATCCTTATAAAGATTCTACGATTTCTCTCAGGAAGCTTCAGTTTTCTTTCTGAATATTATTTTGAGGATGGCGTTTTCCATTCTTTTCCAGAGACTGTCATCACCTTCGAGGCTGTTCCTCTTGATACGGTCACCACTTCAGCAATTTCTGTCAAAATAGCCATACGTGCACCAACATTCTGTTATCCTTAAAAATCTAATAGATATGTTATTTCAATAGTTCTTAATATAGTATGCATTATTTAAAATATAACACGTTAATTCGGGATAACGATAACCATAAAGAAAAATAGAAACAATATCTTGATAATATTAAAATAAGTTCATAGGTGATTTAAAATTGATGCAAAATACACAAGATGTTTCTATTATTTCGTCGAAACTCTGTATATTTATTTATTTTTTGCAATGACAGTATCACTTCCGGTTTTGTTTTACCATAATGACGTAACGAAACCGGATGTTATAATAAAGAGTATGTGCAACTACGATTTTGAATAGAAAATAAACGAAGGCGAACTGATTTTTTTTTTTCATAAACAACGTTAAAATCTGAAAAATAATCGTGTTATTTGGATTCTTGAAACTACTGTCCTTTACATGATTCTTCTTTTCACATTCGATTTAACCTCCAACTTTTTCTTTAGGTATAGCTTATCGAACTCGGTACCTTTCTATTGAACTCGAGAGCCTCTTTGGAATTCGGGAATCGGCACGGAATTTCGAAGGAGATCCTTTATTTAATTCATGAGGTTAGCATGTTCTCCTTCCGTCAGCCATAATCGGGTATAATCTTTAACATCCAGAAGTGTAACTTATGACTTTCCTTTTTTTCCACGAATGCGAACAGTAATCCGAAGAATTCAAATAATATGACTTATCAATTCTCATCTAAAAATCTTAAAAAATGCTCTTTCCTTGTTAATAGATGTTTATGCAAAATATATATTTTAGCTTGATCGGAACTAAAAATATATAACACACACACACACACACACACACACACACACACACACGCGCGCGCGCGCACACACACACACACACACACACACACACAAACACACACATATATATATATATATTAATCAAAATAAGTAAATAAAAACCATTTAAATGAGCAACATAGCGAAAGAGTGAATAGAGATGAATTAAAATGATATAATTAACAATATTGATATTCTAATTTTAATGCGTTATTGTTGTTGTTGTTGTTGTTGATGATGATGATGATGATGATGATGATGATGATGATGATGATGATGATGATGATGATGATGATGATGATGAATCCATCCAAGCCAGGAGACCAGATGTCATACTAGTTAACTAAAAGGAAAAGAGTTCCTGCAGATCACAGAGTGAAGATCAAAGAGACGGAGAAGCGCAACAAATACACTGAATTTGCCAGAGAGCTCAAAAGGATATTGAGGATGAAAAAGTCAACACGACTAATAGTAGGAGCGCTAAGAACAATATAGAAAAACTTTGAAAACAGAATGGGAAAGATTGGAATCAAACGGATTGCTGATAAGATTCAACTGATAATATTAATGAAAACGGCTGAAATATTAAGGCAACTGCACACAAAGAAAATACTGCAGATGTAAAACACAAAGAAACATCACATGGAATCATGAAAACTGAAATTGCCCCTATCTCCCTCCCCCGCGATTTTTTCCCTGTGGGTAACAAAAACCGGCTCCACACCAAATAAGCGAGGAAGGTCAAGGAGGATGGGAAAATCAAGGAGAGAAAGCACTAGCCAGACCTCCGCTGGATGAGTGCAAAGAATCTTGGGGAGGCTTTTAAACCAATAGTCGCCGCCAACGAGAAATCAACGGTTAGCTACTGTTACGATAACGCAAATTAACCTCCAATTGTTATCGAAAGAGGTTGAGAGTATTGAAATCTGGAGAGGCTTGTTGTCAATCACTCTCAAAACGCCACAAGTTGTTCTCAAAGAGAAATCTTTGATGATGGCCTGTGTAATTACTCCTAGCGAGTAAATAATTATAATAGTTTCCATTATATTTCTTGCATACGCTAATTAATAGCATAATGTTACTCTGGTAATGGATAGCATCGAAAATTATCCGGCGTTTTGAAAGATAAAGAGAAGTGCATTAACATTAGGTCTGAAATTGGGACTATTCAAGAAATTAAAGAAAATAGAAAGAAAATGGATTCTATAATTAATTCTGGCGATTTAAATGGATGTATTTGTGCAGAAGAAACTGAAATGCACGATAACATAAAAATGTATTCAACGCGTGGAGCAGACAATTGTTTTTCGATCCACCTAACAATAGTCATCTTTTACTCTAGTTCCGACAATTTCCACCAATGAGTTAACGATATGAACCCTATTTATGCTAATAATAGTAGCATACCCAAAAATCACGGAAAACGACAAGGTAGAAAAATAATTATTAATGAAAAACTGTTTTTGATGAAGTTTAGATGAGGAATAAAATTTGTCCGACATTTTGAATTACGTCCATCATGTGACGTAAGAAACAGAACTTAATTATCTCCCCTGTCAACTTTATTGTCTGCGTAATAATTTCACAAATTTCTTTTTTTTTAATCATAGCCAGGTGTCATAACAGTGTTCAAGAGGATAGGAACTTGTATTATTTCTCATTAAAGAGCTCAGCCGGAATCGGGCTACAAAAAATTATTTAATGATAAATATTCAATAATAATCCACATTTGTATATGCTTTAGCTATACGGAATCATCAGTGTGGAGGTGTCCATTCAAGCTAGACGTACGATTCGAACCCCCGGACAAGAATCACTTTTAATATATGTATGTATGTATGTATGTATGTATTTATGTATGTATGTATGTATGTATGTATGTATGTAAATGGATTATTCCGTCGATTTTGACGTATGAACTCCGCCACAATAATAATAGTTAAATTAAAAATAAATTAAAAAAATTAAAAAAAACAAGAATAAAAAATCGTTGTAAGTAATTATATAAAATTAAATATTAAACAAATAAGGTTATAAATATATAATAGCCTAAATTAAAATAAAATAAATAATAATTGAAATAAATTAGAATACAAAATAAAATTAAAATGAAATTGAACAAAATATACAAATTAATCAATATAAGAAAGATTGAAGTGAAATATATGCCAATCGCAATAAAAACTAAATAATCTTTATCCAAAAGTACAGCTTAAAAGATATTGAATACTTTATTATTTCTGTTGGTTTATGGAAAAGGATTAAATGTATTAAGTATTGAATCTAATGCTAATATAATAAAAGTACAATAAAAATAATAAAAAGTTGGAATATATTTGGATTCAATAAATCAGACTAGAGAAACTATAAAAACAGCTAGACATACCAGGTAATCGTTGATTTAAATTTATAATCTAACTCAGTGTATTTACAGATAAAAACTCATATAAGTATAGATTAATTTATATTGAGATGTTTTAAATTTTAAAATGGAAATAAACATTATAATTAATAAAAATCCAAGTTGAATCAATAAACAAATACAAAAAAGCATAGAGTAATTTGTATTGAAATGTTTTTAAATATTAAAATTTAAACAAACAGCATAATATCAAATAATATACATAAAAAATCAATAAAATTAGATAATCATATGTTTTATTAATACGATGAAAAACATCTAATCTAAAAATAAGATCGTACAAAAAGAAAAAAATTCACTTTAAGAAAATAAATTATCACGCTTTAATGGATAAAAAAAACAAATGACGTAAAAATATTAAAAAAAAAAGAAAATCCAATATTACTGTTAAAAATGGTTAACAAAAATAACTTAATGACAATAAAAGGAGTTTAGTTTATGTGAAAAAATAATAAAAATATGAATAAAATAACATTTTATACATATACAAATTTAAGTCTAATTAACAAATGTTATTACCGGAAACATAATCAATATATTAAGTAATTAGTTTCGTATGAAAATTAAATATATATTCATATTTTATAGATTTTGAAGTTATCAATATTATCTAAGTAAATATATATATATATATATATATATATATATATATATATATATATATATATATATATATATATAGTAATTATAAATTATAAATCAATAAAATAATAAATACAATGTTTTGTTAATGTATATAAAAATTAATACAATTTATTGATACGGGAATTTAAATTTTAGTGACTTTACTTGAAAATTCAAACATGGCGTAATAAACAAAGTAATTGAAACTCCTCCCCTTATTTTTTGATTTTCTTCTGTGATTACATGCAAAAAAAATTTATTATTTTTTTAATGAATTGATGGGTATTATTTTCTTCTGATCAGTTAAGGAGAGAATAAATCCATTGCTTGATATAATGCTCTGTAATTACTCTGAACTTTAAGAATTAAAGAAGAAAAATAATAAATAAATAAACAAAAAAAATATAATTGAAAAAACATGTTTCAATATATATATATATATATAGCATAAGCCTGAAGAATCCTAGAGTGGATGAAACGCGGAATATTTAGTGTAGCTTAATCGCCATATATATTTTATAGCTAACTAACTAACTAACTATATATATATATATATATATATATATATATATATATATATATATGTGTGTGTGTGTGTGTGTGTGTGTGTGTGTGTGTTTTAAAATATGTTTTTTTCAATATGCATATATTAGGAGGTATATTTGATAAAATAAAAACAGGTGAAAACGTGCTCAATACGTGAGTAAAGCTAAATTTGTTTTTTATTTTCAACCTCGGGTATCTTTACTTACAAACTGTTTCGGACATAAAAAGTTTTTAAAAAATCGAAGGAAGAGATTCTTTTTAAATTACGTGTGGATATCAAAACACAAGGGTTGAAGTGCTGGATATATATATATATATATATATATATATATATATATATATATATATATATATATATATAGATATATATATATGTATATATATATATACATAAATGACAAAAAGTTTTCAAAGCAGCCGAAATAATGGAAATTGTTTCCATTATTTCGTCTGCTTTATAAACTTTCCAACTGGACTTTATGCATAATTAAACAAGATTTAATTTTGGACTCCACACTCTTTAAAAAACAATTTTCGCCTTTTGGATTACCTTGAAAGAATTTTCATGCAAACTGAAATATTATGCGCAATTTTTTTATATATCTTTTTACATATCCAACATTTTTTTCATATGTTTTTCTTGGCAATTTATGCCTACAATAAATTGCGGTTTCACGTAATTCCGTGACTAGCAAATTCTAGCATTGCTACAAATATAATTTGCTGATTTCTTTCTGTCCTATGACGAGGAGAATGGCAAGAATAGCATTCTTTGAAACTCCACGAAATAAGGACTTTGTAAATTGTGTTTTTAGAGTTTTCAGTCGAACAATAAATTTTGATTGTAAAGTTCAACTTACAGTTTTAATTTTCTTTCTCTTATAATAAGCTCTACTCTCTATTACGTATTGAGCTTTTTTATTCGGTTGGGATTAAACTATCTATATATAAATACTTGTATTTATATTCGACTGAAGTTTACCATTTACCAGGTAAACATTACATCATTTTGATTTCATTACTATATATATATATATATATATATATATATATATATATATATATACACACATATATATATATATAATTATCCCCTCATATCCCTGAAGAATGGACAGAAGCGGACAAAAGTTAGAGCTCATTAATGTAGAATAAGTGCTTTATATTATATTGACATTTGAATATTTGAAAGTTTGTGCTTATTTAACACTAATCCATATTATTTCCTGTGCATCGGATGGATACCCTAATATTTAGTTCGCTGCATCATAACAAAGTTAATACAAAATTTCAGCCAGATAAATGCAGTTGTTTCCGAGAAAACGTGGAGCAGACAGACAGACAAAGCGAACCATAATATAGATAATATATAGATAAACAGTATATAAATAATCTATAAATATATAACCTAGTGATAAATATTATAAAGATAAATATAGTACAAATATGATATACACATATAACATTTATGCTACGTCATGCCTTTGATTAATGTGCAAATTTTGCCGATTATTTTTTTCTGAGTGCAATGTCCCCATTTTATGGACTCATCTGACCGGTAAATCAATAATCAATTTTGATTGTTCAATATTATTGATATTCAATCTCGAAGTCCCAAACCCAGACATGACAAAACGTCTCTTATGATCATTAAATCTAATATGCCAATCATGTAAATCTTGTTTAGTCAAAAAATAAAAACAATAAAAAAAATCACCCTGAGAGTGCAGACTTCCTCTATGTAGTATATTTTTCTTCTCCTTCTTCAGAATTTCCGGTATCGAAATTTTAAGACACAACTAATTCTTCCCCCTCTCACAATTCCCGGTCTCAAATTCAAAAAGGGTGCCTTTCTTTGATCAATACTTTTTTATTTTAACCGTCTGTTTTTCATATACATATTAGATGGCCTGAAGTCTCGTTCCCTTATGAGATCGCCAGCCTATAAGTAAACAGAACAGCTATTTTTTACTATTCTCCGTGCTTGACGCGAACACTGCATGCTGTACAAAATCAGGTTTGTTATAATTTTTGATCACACTCTATTATTATGTCCATTTCATTGTTCGTGTATTGTTGTGTTTATACGGGACCATCTCCATTCGCGTCGATACACGGCAGGGATTTGAGGATTTTAAATAGGCTAAGCGTGCTTTGATGGACCTGTACATTTAAATGTGAGCGTGTCGAGTAGGTTAGCTAAAGCTCACATCTCACGCTTGCCTTAACCAATCGAAAGAGTACCTCTCTCCAATATCTTATATGACGTTATTCTCACACGTGTTTTTCTAAAAATCTGATGTTACCGTTTTATTATACGACGCTAAAATATTTAATATTTATCAAAAGGAATAACAGGATGGAAATTAAAATATTTATGTGCGTAAATAATTTGATTCTAGCCAAGATTTTTTTTATTCATTCGTATCGTCCAGTGTTTAACAAGAGTGCTTCATGTATATTTGAAATTGCTCGACTAAGGATTAAATTCTGGTCTCTTAAAACATTAGTAAACACTCTAATAATACCGTCCACTTGACTTGTTGAAAAATATAACTATGCAATGCGTACCTCTCCACTCTTCCAGATCCTTCACGATAACGTTTTGGCATAAAAACCTATACTGATGCTACCACTGTCGTTTTGGGGGAAAGGTACAGATTATGGAATTATCCACGACTAGGAATTGTGCGGTAGACTTAGTTGTGGACGATCCGTGTCATGAATGTGTCCCCTTCTCTGCTTTTTACTTTCTTCATAATATTTTAATAGACTTAAAATCGCAAAAGTATTCTCGTTGTTTATTTCGTAGATATTGTCTGTTCCATTGCTAGTACAGGAGTGGTAGCTCTATTCACTCAAATTAATGTGATTAAAAATTTCGAGGCATGTTATTAAATTATATTTGCATGGGATCTTCATTCGCTCATTTTCCTTTTTGTATTAATGTGGGTCTTTCATAAGCCAACTGCTCTTGTATATCTGTTTCTTTCTATACATATTTTTTTTGTCAGTCGTGAATTTATTAATTCAGAATACAAGTATTCTGTAGAGATATGCTATTTTCTGTGAACCATTTTTGGTACAATCAATCTGGGCGCTTTTTCAGTAATTTGGGTTTTAATTACAGCTTCAATTCCCTGAAGTTCCTTTTTCATGTTTTCCAGTATTTCGAAATTTATGGTATGATTTTATTGCTTTTCTTATATATTACCAAAAATTGCTATTTCCATTAGTCTCAAGAACAATTCATGTTTAAGACCGTGTCGTGTTTATACTACAGTCATCTGTTTCATACGATTCAGGCTCTTTGTGTTAGATTGATTTTTGTAATAGTATTTTATCATTGGCAGTTTTTCCTTTGTTTTCTATTTAAATATATTGAGTTATATTTAGGACAGTCCGATATTTCTTTTGAGTCCCATTGCTTTTATTATTCTAGTGTTTTCAATTACACAATTTTCTACATGTTGGTTTGTCATGAGGATAGCGTTCATCTATCAAGTCTATGCGATACAAGACACAGCATCACACACATAAATAATAATTAAAACATCTAGACAGTCAAATATAGAAACGTATAGATGGACAGATAAAGCAAAAACAACCCACACAAAATTTCTACTAGTTTTTGTGTTCTTTTTTTCTTATAAACTACGTTTAGTGCTTAAGCTTCTTAAAGATAACTGAAATATTTAAAGCGAAGCTAAGTCGTGATACGAATCAATCCACTGTAAGTAATTCAATTTGAAGGAAGTAATAAAAAACGTATACATCAAAACATCGATGATATATATATATATATATATATATATATATATATACATATTTATATATACATATATATGTATATATATGTATATATATGAATATATATATATATGTATATATATGAATATATATATATGTATATATATGAATATATATATATATATATATATATATATATATACTTCAAAATAAAATTATCTAACAATCAATTGGTATGGAAACCTGTGATTATAAGTTTTACAAGATATTACGGACAGTAATATTCTATAAGTATTATCCTACCTAAATAAGAATTTCTCGATATACAAGATAGAGCAAAGAAATCAAATTTTAGTCATTCAATGAATTTAAAAAATTATGACGTGAAATGTTTAAATTTCAAATCAAAAGATTGTTATTATTCTATGTAAGACAAAAAATACATTTGAAATAGTATAACTCCTTATCCTATAGGATTTTGATGTCTACCATCTCTTCAGAGGAGAAAATATTAGCAAATAGTTATAATGGTTTCAAACATTTCACGTCATAATTTTTTTAATTCATTGAATGACTAAAATTATATATATATATATATATATATATATATATATATATATATATATATATATATACGGCATAATCACGTTGACACGCTGGTTTCCGTCAAATCACCGAAGTTAAGCAACGTTGAGCCTGGTCATTACTAAAATAGGTGACCAATTTGGGAAGTCCAGGTCCTGTATGTAGGAGGACGTCGACACCTTCCAGCAAAAAGTTGCAAAAACCTAACGTCGTCATCTCCCCTAACGGGGATATACATGCGACTGGGGACCGCTTGTGAATTTTATGCTCCCATGAAACTTCCTCCTTCGGAGGAAGCCGGTTAAACCCTGAATAGAGTTGGTGCTGACTGTATACACATATATATACTGAGTAAATGGTAAACTTCAAACTTGTGGAAGTTTATTCTTTTTTTCAACCTGGAGAGTGACAGACGAACTAAAATGCTCTTTTAGATTGCCATAGATTTTTTTTTATTTATAACTAACAAACCGCCCGACGTTGCCCGGTCGTAGAATATGCGTAAATATGATATTATGATTTATACAAATTTCGTATGTATCATTAAGAACCCAATTTTCTATTGATTAATTTGTTGGCCATAATATGTAATAGTGATTTCAAAAGTTTTTTTTTTGTATGACTTGGGTACAATCAGTTGAAACCAAAACATTTAGCTCTTTAGCTGTATTCGCTATCATATGAGCTAAGGACATATGAGTATCTAAACTTTAAAAGTATAAATGTATATTTGCGCATATGTGGAAGATACAAATTAAGTTAACTTACGCCTGATAATTTTTTCAATTTTTACCTATTAACATGTATTTTTTTTGCGCTAAAAACCGAATCGAATTTGTTCCACACGTCCAAATAGTCAATATATCAAGTTTCAAGTTTATAGTCCAAATATTAACAGACTAGTTTGGTAGAGACCGTTCCGCACACTTACACACACCGAAAAGGTCACTTATATATAGACAGTTAGTAAGAAATTGCATAACGAATCTCTAAACAGACAACGCAGTATTTACAAAACTTCCGTATTGTCTCATCGCCGCCATATTGTCCTCCTTTGCATTTTTTACATAATGCGCCCCTGTATTTCGACTCACACAACGTAGAACTCACTATTTTACTGTAGATGTAATAATCGCGTTTTTCTTTAGATCAAGTGACTTTAGGATTCCCACTCTGTATCCACGAAGATACAAAACTTTTAACGTGACGTGAATAAATATGTAACTCCACAACTCCTTACTTAGAATGACTCCTATAAATTGAGCTTTGATCCCAGTACGCCTGACGCCTTTTTAGGGTGAAAACAAGAAAATAAAATGCAAATAAATACCGTTTTATTGGCTTTTAAAACATTGATTTGTTTTAATTCAGAAACACAAACACATACATATATATATAAATACACAAACACACACACACACACACATATATATATATGATTACTTAATTTAATCGCATAAATTAATATACGAAAGTATAAATTTATGCGTAAACTTTAAGTATTTACTTCAACAGTGCTCAATACGTAGCTTAATTGCCATATATTTTATAACTTACTATATATATATATATATATATATATATATATATATATATATATATATATATATATATATATATATATTAGCTGTCCAGCAAAGAGATTAACTCAAAAGTTCTGTCTGATCTTGAGCTATTAGATTATTTTCTGCTCATGATTATCCGGTACGAACATGGATCCTACAATATTAAATGCCCAAAATTTCTGTAATTTTAAGTCGCATTTGTTTATTATTATTATTATTATTGTTATTAGTATTTTCACGAATTCCATAGTTGTAAAGCAGTCGAAACCATTGTTTCTGAAAATACTCATCTTGTTCATGTGACTCCAATGCTCGATTTTCAGTGAGCTTGTTTTTACAATTACAAGTACTGTCAACGAAATGCGCTTTGATGAACCCGCAGCACTTGAGTCCCTTCGGTGTACAAACTCCCGACAAACCCGATAAGCAGTAAAACGTCACGACCATATTGTTGCGCTTCCTCGATGCCGGAAAGTTTTCTACTCTCATAGTTTCTTCCCTCGGATTACTGGACTTTGAAATGTTCTTCTACTTCCCAAACTGTACTTATATGCACAAATTTAAATGTAATGTGAACAAATCTTGCTGCTCAATTGCCCTCGGTTCCCCACTAGATACGATCTTTAATAATAGTCCCTTATGGGGTGAAAATGTAAGAGAAATGAATTTCCAAATTTAATTTTCTTTATAAAAATTTATTCATATATTTTTATTCTTTTTTATTATCGTCGACTGAAAGAGGGGGAAGGGAAACCGTGTGATAGAGAGAAATAATAAAATTTAATACAAATATTAAAAATTAGTTATCAAATATGAGATTGTATTACTATATATATATATATATATATATATATATAGTCCTTTTATTGTATGGTAAATATTTTTCGGGTTTTAATTTATTAAATATCACTGAAACCCAACTACGATGATAAACATGTAGATCAAATGACATAAGTTTGTTCGAAAAAGCGATACAATATGTTTGGTGAATCATTATTATGTAATGATAATTAGTAACCGCTGAGTTTGGTAACGGAAGGAGTAGATAATAACCGGGACCAAGCCAAGACCAGCAGCCCAATATGACAATGCCGACGAATTATATCCCCACCAGCAGATGATCCCAATGAGGCGGTAAACTCTCCATTGTCAAATTTTACCGTTGTAAATATTCATGGACTACATCCACGTACAAACCAAACCAAAGTGCCAATGCTCAGCGATTATTTGAATGCAAATAACGAACTCTTTGCAGCCATAACTGAAACATGGCTTCGAGAAGAGAAAGATGCTGAGATACACATTAAGGGATACGAACCCTTTCGAAGCGACCGTAACCGTCCCCGTAAAAGTAAACGAGGAAGGAATAGTGGAGGCGCTATGTTGTACGTGCGGAACGATCTGGCCGCTACTGCTGAGCCACCCATTATTAAATACGCATCGGGTGTCATCGAAATGGTTGGTGTTCAACTAAAAAATCCAAATCTGGTGATCGTAGTCATCTACCGTCAACCCGACGATATAATGGGTGGTCACAGATCGACATCAGTAGAGTTTGGTAAGGCTATTGCCGAACTTAGAAGAGTGATGAGAAACCTGGATACACCAACTCCTAACATCACACTCTGTGGGGATTTTAATTTACCACATGCTACCTGGCCCACAGGTGCACCGGGACCTGGTGCACCGCCAGATGAACGGTTGATGCTGCAGCAACTGAAAAGTTTAACTGATGAATTCTTTCTTAGCCAGTATATCAACTTGCCCACTCACGGAGGAGGTAATACCCTAGACCTGGTGTTTACCAATAATGATTCCTTGCTGCACAGTTATACCAGTACGCCGACAATATTGTCAGATCATTTCATGGTGACCTGCAGCTCAAGTATTGAATGCCAGCGGCCGGATACCGAATGCGATAACGTATCTAAACCAGGCAACCTGGCATCTCTAAATTTTTTCAACGACGCCATTAAATGGGACAACATTCGAGCTCGGTTATCGGAAGTAGACTGGGCAAATGAGCGTTCACACCTTGAACCGGATGAAATGTTGAATCGTATTGGAAATCTTTGTTACGAGACCACACGAGAACATGTTCCTTATAAGAAAAAATTCATAAACGTTCCGGTCAGTAAACTCATACCGAGGGATCGGAAGAACCTCATGCGTAAAAGAAGTAGAAAAATGCAACAGTTGCAAAAGTCCAAATCGCATGAAAAAACAACGCGAATTCTTAGCGAATTAGTTGAAATTGAAAAGAAACTGATTAGTTCTCTTCAAAAATCACGCGAAAATGACGAGTACAAAGCTGTTGGTGCTATAAAGCGCAACCCTAAATATTTCTACAATTAGACCAAGAAATTCTCAAGTATTAAGTCAGCGATAGGTCCTCTCATTAATCATGCCGGGCAATTAACCGCTAATAGTGCTGAAATGGCCAGTTTACTTGCTGATCAATACGAATCTGTTTTCAGTAAGCCCATTAGACCAATACCGTCAAAACCTGAACCTGAACCAGATGACGACACTAAACCAATGCTTACTGATGTTACGTTTACACAAAGAGATCTGACCGACGCGATAGATGAACTCAGAGCCAACTCTGCGGCAGGTCCCGACCGTTTCCCAGCGCTACTCCTTAAGGAATGTAAAAAGCAGCTGGCTAAGCCACTATTCATATTATGGAGGGCATCACTGGACAAAGGGATAGTCCCAGCCGACTCTAAGCGCGCTAACATTATCCAAAAGGTGACGGTCGATCTCTCCCCAAGCAATATCGACCAGTGGCACTAACATCCCACATTACAAAAGTATTCGAAAAGGTCCTTCGAAAGTACTTGGTGGAATTCCTCAACAACCACAGTCTGTTCAATCCAGGGCAGCATGGATTCAGAACCGGAAGATCCTGCTTAAGTCAGCTTCTAATCCATCATGATAGGATCATTAATACTATAGACAATGAATGTAATGTCGACGTGATATACCTAGACTTTGCAAAGGCGTTCGACAAAGTGGACTTTGCAGTAACCATCGAAAAGCTCCAACATCTTGGAATTGGAGGTAAATTGATCCTATGGATTAAATCATTCCTAACAGATCGCTACCAGACAGCTGTAGTAAATGGCTCTGCATCTCCCCCGACCAAAGTGCTATCTGGCGTTCCCCAAGGTTCAGTACTTGGTCCGCTGCTGTTCCTCGTACTAATCGGCGACATAGACGAAAAAGTCAAATCGTCTTTCGTCTCAAGTTTTGCCGACGACACCAGGATTGGCAGGAAAATAAAAGATTCTTCTGATGTACAAGCTCTCCAAAATGATCTAGACGCTATCTACCAATGGGCGGATGACAACAATATGCAGTTTAACTCCGGGAAATTCGAGTGTATCAAATACGGTAGAAGGAAGGACCTGAGAGAAGCATCTAAGTACTCGACCCAAGACGGGAAGCTAATTAAAACCAAAGATACTGTGCGCGATCTGGGAGTAACGTTGGATTCTGATGGTACATTCACCTCCCAGATCGACAAAGTTTGTTTAACTGCACGGAGCCTTTCCAGTTGGATTCTACGCACTTTCAAAACGAGACAAAAAAACCTAATGCTGACACTCTGGAAGTCGCTGGTGTTGCCGCACATTGATTACTGTTGTCAGCTGTGGACTCCGGACAGAAAAGGTCATATTCAAGCATTAGAGGCCATCCAGAAGTCGTTTCTAAGAAAGATAACTAGTTATAGTCAATTGAATTGAATTATTGGCAACTGCTGGATACGTTGAATATCAAATCGATTCAACGCAGGCAAGAAAGATATTCAATCATCTATACCTGGCGTATGATGGAGAACCAGGTGCCCAACGCTGGTATACAGCACCATATCTCAAAACGTGGCAGAAGGTGTGTGGTACCACCCCTAACCAGTGCCAGGGACAACTGGATCCGACGGCTCAGGGAATCCAGTTTAAATTCCCGGGGTCCTACGCTCTTCAATTGCCTACCACGTAACATCAGAGAGATCACGAACTGCAAAACAGAATCGTTCAAGTCGGCGCTGGATACCTGGCTGAAGTCTGTACCAGACGAACCTCAGATCCCCGGTTATACCGCTATGAGACGCAGTGAATCCAATAGCTTACGCCACATGCTTGTCTGTGTAAAGAGGGACAGCGAAACGGTGCAGCGGTCTATTGATTCGACGCCGCCTATACCGTCCCAACTGGAGGCCGCTTGCCGCAGTGATCTTGGAGGGCTCTGACCGCCAAAAGACATCACACAAAAAAAAAATAATAATAATATGTCAGTAAAAATGGCAGCCACTTTCTCCGTTGACATAGTATTAAAGCCATGCGGGCAATCCAGATTAAATTTAAGTTTTTTAAAGAGGGTTGAATGAAATCATAATTTCTGGAAACACATGAGAGAACGTCGGCTAATTGAATAGCAGAACAGATTAGCATACGAAGTATTTAGTTATTAGTCTATAATTTCCGTAAGCAGACGGAAAAAATCGACTTTACTGTATTATATAGAAGAAGAATAAAAGATATGTAAGCATGTATTAATCAAAAATATAACAATGTAAAAAGAAAAAAAAATTACAGAACGGTATAAGATATGCTGTAGTGCTGAATATATCGACACATGTCAGACGCATTTCATATGGAAATAACCAATGCGATTATACAAAACAAAATCTATCTTACATCTTAGATTTTAAATCCCCCTGCTCGAAGCCACTACAATACTCTACCCCAGGCTTGACTTGATGAATCCATTTTCACCTCTTGTAAACCTGTCAAGTTTCTCATTTTCAGACAGCGATTTACATATGTATACGATGTATAATTCATTTTTCAACGTCTCAATCAATAATGTGTTGGAGATTTCGTGTATGTAGACATTGTCGAAAACGTTGTCAAACCCGGAAGTAATTCCTGATAGAGCTTGTCCGATGTGCATTAACATATTATATCCTGTATTAGTCATAAGCAATATTTCTTACAACCTATAGACTAAAGGCCTATTTAAAGGAAATAAAACACTTTCGGAAAATGTGTACAAAGGTGTAAGTTATGTATTTTGCAAAAAGCGTTTTGACTCACTAAATGTAAGAGCCTAATATTAATAGGATGTATATTAGTGATGGGACGATTACAACATTTCTCTCGATTCCAATACAATTCTTGATTCTGTACTAAATTCCTGATTCTGATTTAATTACGGATTCCGATTCTTTATAAAACTCTAAATATTTAACTATAAAGTTGTTATTTTTCCGATGAGCGTAAAAACAGGTTAAATGTGGCGATATTTTCTCAAGCGTAAAAACACACTTGTGGAGAGGATGATCTATCGATTTTAGTTTTACTTGTAGCTTAAAATCGATAAATATTTATTCTTTTATTATTAGTACCAACAATAGAAAAATTTTGCTTTAAACAAAATCAAATAAAAAATTAAAATAATCGTTATTGGCATCGGGAAATAAGCATATTTTTTTTTTTTCAATTCTGATACCGATTACCCAAAAATTCCGATTTTTCTGATTCCCGATTCCGATTAATTGTCCCAACACTAAATTATATGTATTGTACTCAAAGGCAAATAGATGGAAAATAATTAAAACAAACATTTTACAATTCGCTATTGAAAATTATTTAACTCAGATTTATTATATATTCTAAAAAAAACAAAACGGATAATTTACTAATACATAATAATCTGGCGTCTGTAATAATCTACTATAAACTAGCAATGTTATAAATGTGCTTAAATGCCGAGTGATAGAATGTGTATCAAATATTAATGCAATAATTAGCATAACTAAGACAACTATCTCTCGCCACCGGACGTGACATCTTACATCTCCTTAAATCCCCATTCACGAACACTTAATATCACACAAAATTTGAAAAAGAAACAATTTTCTAATATACCAACTCAAAGCATTCTATTCCCGCTGTTTAAACTGTCGACTACACCTCCCGAACTTTGAAGCACTATTTACCCGATCGCGTAATCCTATTATCAACCAGGTTCGATACCAGTGTGTGGAGAATCTGTACGGAATTTCAAACTCAAACCCTTTATTAAATCCCCTGGGGGGTAGCATGTTCTCGTTCCTTTAACCATGGCTGGGTAGAAGCACTAAATAATTCGCTATTGTATTTTTAGAGATTTTTATGGGTACATAATTTTATAAAACATTTGAATAATACTGGGCGCAGTGCCATTATTATTAATTGTTGAGGTATATATATATATATATATATATATATATATATAGTCATCCACATACAGTACTGTTTCGCTGTTTCACAGCTCATCAGTGCGGCTAGACAGGCAACCACCTCAAGCCAGGATTGAAACCCGACTGTCTGTATGGCAGTCAAGGCTCCTAACCATTACGCTATTGGCGGCCGCTGAACGAGTAGTGAATTTAACGATGTTTTGACATCGTCCGAAATACCGCCGCTCGATTTGTTTACACAAAGAGCGTCGCTTATACGCTAATGGTAATTCGTGTATCACTTCTCAATATGCTCAACTCAAGGTGAGGAGCATTATAGTCATCCACATACAGTACTGTTTCGCTGTTTCACAGCTCATCAGTGCGGCTAGACAGGCAACCACCTCAAGCCAGGATTGAAACCCGACTGTCTGTATGGCAGTCAAGGCTCCTAACCATTACGCTATTGGCGGCCGCTGAACGAGTAGTGAATTTAACGATGTTTTGACATCGTCCGAAATACCGCCGCTCGATTTGTTTACACAAATATTTTTAAAGAAGAAAACGTGTGATAACGAAGCGAAACTAAAATACACTTCTAAAATATTTTTCTCGTTAGTTCTAATTAAATGTTTTTAAAAACTCAAATTTGTCAAAAAGAGAGTAAGTAAAAGGTGACACAAAATATCTCTATTAAAACGTGTTTCGGTCAACACTTTTTATTTGTGTGTCGTCTGCACTTGGGATTTAATCTACAACTTCCAGAAGTGTAACTGTTACAACTGAATTTTACCAAGTATTCTATCCAATGCGACACGGGTCCTTGCAATGATCTGTCGCGCTTTCGATAGACTACTTATAAAATTCAGTTGTAAAATTTACACTTCTAGAGGTTGGATAGTATCCTTGTGGATTGAATAAAAGGTTCCATTCGAAATTCCTTGCAGATTCCCGGGTTCGATATTAAGATTTCAGATTTTAACAGAAATATTCCCGAGTTATATAAGATATTCTTGAAGACCAAAACGTTGTGCAAATGGCAATCTAGGTGAGAACAGTAGTTCAAAGAATTTAAATACAAAGAATAAGCAATTGTTTTTTTTAATACATTTATTTCGTACCATGTCTATTGCGTCGCTAAAAGGAAATCTCGCGAGAAAATATTCATCTTAATATTTTTTATACTTCCTAGGTATATTAATCGGATGCTCGAATCGACAAAAGTAAATATAAAATAGAATAAAAATATTATACTAGCATGGGTGCCCGGCGTTTCCCGGATGTTTGGATGTGTGTGTTGAGCAAAAAAAAATGTGGTAGTAGGAAGGCAGGCTCGAACCCGTACCGTGAAGGAGGAAACGAACGGGAAAAAACGTGACGTCTTTGCTGTTGTGACCACCGTCAAATCAGAAGTGACGTAGGTTTAAATTAAGGCTACACAATCGAAACGAGGGGATGACTTTCGAAAATATCGGCGAAAAAAGCGACCCCGCCCTCAAGAAAAGTGCCCAGTTGAGGGTGAAAAAATTCATGTTTTTAGCCAATTTTTCGATATTTGTCGTTTGAAGGGTCGAGCTTTAAAACGATATTGATCTTGTGAAAGTCCGTCGCCTCTGTTGAAAGTTTTAGGCAGACATGCAAACATACATACATTTATGCATTGGTAGCTCAAATTTTCGACCCAAAACGATTAAAAAGCTTGCCCTATCTCTGAATACACTTTATGTAAAATTTCAAATGTTTAGACCAGAAATTGTCTAAGTAATTTGATAGAGAACGTAAGGTCAAATTTTTAAAAACTTTGACCCCTATTATGATCCCTTAACATTTATTATTTTGGGTTCAAATCAAGTTATTAAGTTAGATCGATGTCCAAGTAACCTATATCTAACATTTTAAGTGTTTAGACGAAAAATTGGCGGAGGAGTTTGGTAGAGTTCTCAAAGGTTAAGTCGTTGAACTTTGACCCCTTTACATCCAAATTTCTGGCCGAAAATGGATTAGAAAGATTTTCTCAAATCTTAATATCCTGTATATCAAATTTCGAGTCTGTATACTGAAAATCGACAGAGTTCTTTGGTAGGAAAATGTACACAGATAGACAAACACACAGACAGACACTTTCACTTTTATAGATATAAAGATTAAGGATATAATAATTCTGTAATGTATTGTCATGCCGTACCTACGTAAGGTACGTCATAATCACGTTGACAAACCGACTCTCGTTAGATCACTGAAGTTAAGCAACGTTGAGCATGGTCAGTAACAAATGGGTGATCAATTTGGGAATTCTAGGCGCTGTATGGAGGAGGACATCAACACCTACCTGCAGGAGTTGCAAAAACATAACGCCGCCGTCTCTCTTAACGTTGATATACATGCGATTGGGGACTGCTTGTGAATTTCATACTCCCATGGAATTTCCTCCTTTGAAGGAAGCCGGTTGAACCCTCATAAGGTTAGAGCCATTTCCATTTCTAATGCATTGATAGATCATAAACATTGAAATAAAAAAACTTTAGACATCAAATATTAATTTTAAAAATTTATTTGCACGATTTCAAATAGATGTTATGACAGCAGTACTTACGTGGAATCAATTTTTTTTATAAATACTACTGTTCTTCGAAACTATTCAAGTCTACGCTTGTATGTTGATGAAAGTTGTTCTAACAAAAATACTTGACATACGTCCATTTTTGTTGACTGTTTTTCAGCTCTGATGTTTGTATAATGGCACTGACTACTTCGGCATAAGACGCGACTGGCATCTGTTGCTAATGTAAATAACTGATTCTCGGACAGGTATTTTTAGATGCTTATTTTGTAAACGGATTTGTTGATATAAACGGGAAGACATTTTTGTTTCAGTTTGAAATATTTTCATTGCAATGTCACTTTTCATTGTGTTGCTCTGTAACTTTTCAGTTTACACATTTTATTTACTCTGTCACTCTCAAGTTGTAAATATAACTTTCATTTGTCTGTCACTCTTCGGCCTTGTCAGTGGGGCATTAGAATACGCCGACTGGCCCCCTGCAGAGGGTAAAAGTCTCTCAATGGGGGTCCTGGATATGACCTTAAACTATATCCAGTGGTGAGGCCCCAGCTTGTGGACTTTGGGGAGTGTGGAGCCACCCTTTAATTACCATTGCTCCCAGGTCCACTCTGACCCGGAATTGTAGTACCTGTTAGGGTCCCAACTATGGGTTAAATAGAAACCGACTTGAAAACAACAAATATATTCTATTAAAAAAAAAATTTCTTCAAAATCTTTGGATTCGGCATTAAATAACCCGAAAAGGGTTGATATGCCGTAAAACAAAAACAACCAACCAATCAACCTGTCATTCTGCAAGTTAAAATATAATTTTCGTTTCACTGTTATTCTTCAGGTTAAAATATAATTTTCGTTTCACTGTCATGCTTTCAGGTTAAAATATAATTTTCGTTTTCCTGTCATTCTTCAGGTCGAAATATAATTTTCGTTTCTCTGTTATTCTTCAAGTTAAAATATAATTTTCGTTTCTCTGTTATTCTTCAAGTTAAAATATAATTTTCGTTTCTCTGTCACTTTACATGTCGAAATATAATTTTGTATCTCTGCCATTCTTCAATTTAAAATATAATTTTCCTTTCTCTGTTACTTCTCAGTTTGAAATATAATTTCCGTTTTTCTGTCATTCCTCAGGTTGAAATATAATTTTCGTTTCTCTTTCTTCAGATTAAAATATAATTATTGTTTCTCTGCCACTCTTCAGTTTTAAATATCATTTTCGCTGCTCTGTCACTCTTTAGTTTGAAATATAATTTTCGATGGTCTGTTATAGTTCGGTTTGAAATAACATTTTCGTAAGTCTATCGCGTTTAAGTTTGAAATAGCGTTTTCGTTGGTCTGTTATATTTAAATTTGAAATACTATTTTCTTTAGTCTGCCATGCTTAAATTTGAAATAATATTTTGTCGAACTGTCACGCTTAACTTTGTAGTAGCATTTTAGATGTGATTTCGAATTCCTGTAAGAGATTAGTCAGTTTGTCACGCTTAAGTCAGAAATAGTAGTTTCATCGTTAAACGCACAGATTGATTGGGCGTATTTAATATATAGCGATTCTCGTTCTCATTCCCTTTATTTCTTTCTGCTGTTGTAGTTCCTTCTTATAAACTTGTTCCACGTCTCAAGTGGAATGCGAATGTTGTCTAAGGCAGAATAAACAGATTTTACGATTTAAATATCAAAGTGTGAAGATGCCCGCCGCAAATGACGTACATTTATAGCTTTAAAAGTGCTTCTATATGCGGATACAATATAAGAAAGAAACGGAAATATTTTCACTTTTCAAAATTCAAAATACAATTTATTCCTGAGCAGCTATTTTCAGCTGACAGCTTTTCAACTGAATATTCCAGAAAAAAAAAATCAGAAAACAATAAATGTTTTTATATATGTGATTTTATGAAACAATATTTTTTTAAAGTAAAGTTAAACATTTGAACTATAAGAATGCTACAAATACCTACTTCCCAAATCGAGAACTTATTTTCTCCTATTTTTTCATATTGTTTATTGAATGCTAATGACAAAACCTGGGAGGCCAATTAAATTTTACCTCATGTCGATTATTCATCCTGTGATTAATGGCACCTGGAATTAATGTTCTGCGCCAACACGAAGCAAAAAATATTATTCCTCTAATATGAAGAAAGGACTATTTATCAAGCTGTTAGCTTCACTTTCTTTCCTGCTAGCGATGAAAAGGGTTCCAGGCTACAGAATCTCGTCACAATTTATTTAAACCCTGTCCAATATAAATTATGCCTATCCTGGCCATAAAATGATTTTCTTTTAAATAATGAATTAATTTCACTACAGAATTTAAGAAATTAAAAATTAAAAGATAAATAGATAATAATAGTCAAAATTTTAAGAATTACAAATAAGCAAAAAAGAAAATGGCCGCCGTGTAAAGAAAATATCATACATGTTCAATTTTAAATCACTTTTTTAATTCTAATAAAATTTTAAGTTATCTTTTTACTTTTTTTGCAGAAAAGACCCCACCGAACAGTATTAAGTGATTCATTACTAGGGCTAGGACAACAGCATATTCTTTTCATTGATTTGACTTTCAATTGTATATCCATTCAGATCTTATATGCTTTTATATAGAGTTATATTGTTCTCAATTTATTAACTGTGTCTAACTGTGTCGGATATATACTCGAGAGTCAAAGCAATGATAACAATATGCTGTCATCATAACCCTATTCATTACGCATTCAGTTTGCTGAAAAGCATCTTATGACATCTTCTACATCTCTTACTCCCTCTCTATTTATGCCACGTGACGCCCCGCCCGATTCTAAATATATATCAGCGTTAGCTCGCAATTACTAGCAGTCTTATTCTTGATTATTTATCAAGAATATTAGCACGTTAGTTGAATAATTATTTTATTATTATCCATTACTTAACAACAAAAAAGGCATGTTTCCACTTGGACGTAAGTCAAAATTTTAAGAATTACAAACAAGCAAAAAGAAAATGGCCGCCGTGTAAAGAAAATATCATACAAGTTCAATTTTAAATCACTTTTTAAATTCTAATAAAATTATTTGGGGCCATGTCTATAGGTACACAAAGTAGAGAGTTGAGCAACGAAATATTTGTTTGCATTACATTTAAATTTCTGCGTGTTAATACAGTCAGAGAAACAAAAGATGAAGGCGAATTCCAAAGTCTCGCAATTCGTAGACAAAAAAAAAACTTTTACAGTAGAAGGCACTCTGGAATCTAGAGACCTGTAGAGTGAAGGGGTTGGATTTTGCTAATCGTGAGGTTAGTTGTAGATATTTACTACCCCACCTCCGCCAAGTAAAACTTAAAAGGAATCATAAACGCAAAGGTAAACAAAATGTAAACGCATAATTTGCCGCATCAGACGGTGAATTAAAGAAATTGACGAAAATTTTGTTAAAGAAAAAGTATTTTCGATTTTCTATTTGTACAGGATTTCAAGTTTTAATCTGTAACGTGACAAAATACTTAAAGTAAAACGCGTAAAATAATTTAATTATAAACTAAATAACAAACCAGTATATAACAGTTTTGTTTTTATTTAGTGTAAAGTAATTGTTGGGTGTTGTTAGCTATCCTGACAATAGAAAACTCGATGAAAATATAACAATATTATAGATACCGTTGAATTATGAGTCACCTGTCATGACTAATATAAGGAATAACGAACCGAATTGCAACACCGCATTATTTTTTGCCAACATAATTGTATTCTTTAACCATTGAAGAAACCTTATATAAGATATTTTCTAAATATCTATATATAGTTCAAATGTTTTAGGCATAAGTAGCCAATTCCTCCTAAAAACGTATGCATTGTTATGCTCTTAACAGAGGACTGTTCCTTACTGACTCTACACAATTAAAGCCAGACTCTCTTATAGTGTACTAGCTAGCCACCCAGCCTTGTTCAATCGTACAATACGTTTAATCATTCCATTTTAATTCCTGCAGATGGCGTATGTATTATTATGGAATCAATCTATTATTATTCTATTATTATTATATATTACGAGGAAAATCTGCCCGAAAAAAAAAAAATAATAATGATAATGTCGTTCATGAAATTCCGTCTGTGTTTGTTTACAATATCACGTCAGCTGGTATTTTGGCTTGATGAACTTAAGCATAGTGTCTGCATATACAATACAATAAATTACAAGTAGGTCTTTGAGGTTTTAACTTCTACACTTTAATCAATGCATGGCAAGTATACATACGCTCGGTTGTTCACTTAATAAAGAGTGGTTCAGCGTTGGATGCGTCACAATAGAGAGGGAGAGGGGCGATCGAGGAACTGTAAATATGAGTCGGTTCCATTAATGATCAACTGGCCATAAAATGTAACTTTGTCAAAACGACTGAAATTCCCACCTCAAATATAAACCAGCTTTAACGAATGTGAACACTTTCAATAATACCAATGCTTCTAAATATTATGTGTGACGTCTGCCGAGCATTGTTTAAGGCGAAACAAAATAGCAAATCAAATTGAAATGGTGTTTTCAATTATTTCCCATCTAATTTTCTTTTTGTTCTCTACCAAAATTGAGCTCTCTAGAAGAAGGTGTAACTGCCAATGGCGAGATATACTGCTTGAACCTACCATGATATATACATATTCAGTATTTACTTAAACAGCGCTTGATACATAAAAAGAGCAAGTTAGTAAGTTTTAAACATCTATATGGCATAGTAATTGTCTGTATTTTTGAGATGAGGTGTTTTCATTGATTGAGATTGTCGGACTGACTTCATCATCTTGGTTGTTATAGTCACAACGTTTCGGCCGTTCTGCCCTCCAGCCTTCATTAGGTGTTTTGTATCGAACTGGGGAACTGTTTGTTAGGAGTCTCGAACCCAACCCTTTATTATTATTACGGGGGTACCGTGTTCAATCCTGAACGAAGGCAGTGAAAAGAAACATTCAAAACAGAGAATCAGCAGCTATGTCCCAGAGCCTAGCTGAAGTCCGAACACGGTACCCCCGTAATAATAATAAAGGGTTGGGTTCGAGACTCCTAACAAACGGTTCCCCAGTTCGATACAAAAAACCTGATGAAGGCCGAAGGGCAAAACGGCCGAAACGTTGTGACTATAACAACCAAGATGAGGAAGTCAGTCCGATAATCTCAATCAATCTATAAGCTAAACATAATTTTCCGCAGTTCATCAGGATGAAACGCGAAAATTCTGCGTAACTCAATTACCATATATATTTTTTCAAAACTCACTACATATATACGTGTGTGTGTGTGTGTGTGTGTGTGTGTGTGTGTGTGTGTGTGTGTGTGTGTGTGTGTGTGTGTGTGTGTGCGTGTGAATGCACATATTGTAAAGGCTACTTCCGTATTTGACAGACTATGGATACACACGAAGGAGTGTCTGCGCGTGAATTTTTTGTGGCAGGAGGTGCGCAATCTCCAATCACATCTCTCCTGAGTTGATATCGTTTAAATGTGGCAAGTGAAATGTATGTACAGACCAACTGAAAACAAATGCCGAGATAAGCCGAGAGCACATACAGGGCCTAGAATTCTCAAATAGTCACCCATCTGGTACTAGCCTGGCTCAACGTTGCTTAACTTTGGTGATCTGACGAGAACCGGTCTCAATACGATATAACTAACATAAAAAAAACCCTAACCTAGATTTAAAACAGTTCAAGATTCTAGATATCCAGGCTAAATAGAACACACACAAAGAATCAGTTCAACAAAAGGTCAAATCGGTCTTTGTCCTATAAGTGCATGTTCATTGGCCGATAGGAAGGGCGAGGTAGATACTAGAAAGCTGATTGGCTAACTAAAATCTCAATAGAAGTTGTGTATATAAAAACGACAGACAACCACAAAATTCGCGCATAAGCCTGAAGAATCCTACAGTGGATGAAACGCGGAATATTCAGTGTAGCTTAATCACCATATATATTTTATAAATTACTAACTAGCTCTACCTACGTATTGAGCACCTTTGAAGTAAATACTTAAAGTTTACGCATAAATTTATTCTTTTGTATATTAATTTTATGTGAGTAAATGAAGTAGTTATATATATATATATATATATATATATATATATATTTGTAGTCATCGACATATATATATACGTGTGTGTATATGTTAGCAAAGACACACACATATATATGGGTGTGTATGCATAAAAATATGCGTATGTGTGTATGTATATATATATATATATATATATATATATATATATATATATATATATATATATATACTAGCAAAAGTATCCGCCGTTGACTGGGTTCAATAACAATCTACAGAAAATGGGCTCTGATTTATGAAAGTATGATAGGTTATGAAAAGGAAAGGTTGTAAAGAGATCACAACCAAAGCAAAATATGATGAAAGTAAAAATAAAATAGATAACCCCCATAATTTATTATACCATACCTTTTCACACTGAAAAACTTATCACAATATTCTGTGGATTTATATTAAAAAACCTTGTTAAACTTTGTGACATATTTCCATTCTATGGAGGTCAGGCGCGAACGAACACCCCCATCATTTTATTATACCATATTTCTTCAAACTGAAAAATAATTATCAAAGTATACTTACGCAGATAGATATGAAAAGTCTTTATTAAAGTTTGTGCCTATTTCCATTCTACGGATTTTATCATACCATCCCTATTTAAGTAAAAACATACTTATCAAAATATTCTTATGTACATCTATATCAAAAACACTTGTGAACGTTTTTTTTTAATTTTAAATTTTTTTATTTCCACACTTTGTGGACCAGGCGCGAACGCAGACCCCGCAATTTTAATGAACCACTGTTCTGCCAAATCAAACATACCCATTCCTGTGTTCGATACATCTTCTATCATTATATGTAATCAGTTTTTTTTAAATAGTAAACCATATAGGAGCCTATTCGTGACCAGACACACACACACACACACACACACACACACACACACACACAGACATTCAGCTTTATATTATAGATATATACATGTACATATATATGCATATATATCTATATATATATATGCATATATATACACATCTATGCATGTATGTATATACATATGTGCATATATATACAAATATATATGTCCATATGTATATATATATATATATACATATGGACATATATATACATACATATATATATGCATAGACATATATATGTATATACATATATATGTATATATATGCATATGTATATATTCATATGTACACATAAATATTTTTTTACATGGGGGTCACCACTTATCAAGGCCCGAAGGCCACTTAGGGATAAGGGTTATTGCGTGTACAGTAATCAATGAGATAGTATTGTAGTAATCATTAGTATTGGGGGTTTTGATAGAGTGTCTTACTTAAGGGGGCGGTTTGTCAGGAGTTTGTTTATGTTGGACTTGAAGACCTCCAAGTTGTAGTCAGGTGGGAAACAGGCAAGCGGAAGAGAGTTCCACTGGCGTGCAGTTCTGAGAAAGAAGCTTTGCTCATGGAACATACTTTTGGATTTAGGCACAGATAAAGAACGGGGAAAATTATTGACAGTAGTTTCAGCTAGACGGGTGTTTCTCGTGAAAGATTGGCGAGGGGGAACGAGGGATTGGAGCTCAGTCGAGCACCTGCCATGGAAATAGCGATAAAACAAAGACAGGCTTGCAACATCTCTTCAGTGGGAGAGAGGTTGCAGGGAAGAGAAAAGGGCACCCCCCCACTAAACCACGAAGTCTATTTTGTACTCTGTCAAGGCAGGATAGGCTGTTTTAGCAGCTCCTGCCCAGATGTGGCAGCAGTACTCCATTCTTGGACGTACTTGGCTTTTATACCTATATACATATGCACATAAATATACATATATATATGTATATGCATATATATATGTATATATATACATGTATATATGTATATATACATACGCATATATACATATATATATACATATACATATATATGCATATATATGCATATACATATATATACATATATATACATATATATATACATATACATATGCATATATATACATATATATATACATATATATACATATACATATTCATGTACATATATATACATATACGTATATATACATATACATATATATACATATACATATATATACATATGCATATATATATACATATACATATATATACATATATATATACATATACATATATACATATACATATATATGCACACACACACACACATATATATGCACACACACACACACACACACACACATATATATATATATATATATATATATATATATATGAATAAAAAAAAAAACAATTTGTATAAGCCACCTAAAAATGCGATTTACAGAACCCGACATACGACTATGATTATTCTCTTTTCTTTATTCCCAGTATCAATCGTACCATCCTCATAGATGTACGGCTTCTAAGTGGGTTTTATCATATATATATATGTGTGTGTGTGTGTGTGTGTGTGTGTGTGTGTGTGTGTGTGTGTGTGTGTGTGTGTGTGTGTGTGTGTGAGGACTACATACAATTTTAACCAACACCTAATTTAATTGCAAATTTACAATTACCATATTCATTACTGGGAGACTTGGAAGTAAGAGTCGCATAAAATTCACTGGTTTATTGTCATCCTGACGTCTTCGTTCGACACAATGTTCGTCCTTTCATCGCTCCTCATTTCACGTGATTCAAATAAGTTGTCAGTTTTATTTATAGAAGTGAAAGTCACGTTGGTTGAAGATAAACAAAACATCTTTATATATTTCTCAAACTCCTGCATGGTTTCCACTTTTTATTTTGGTTTCTGCCAATCAAGTAGTTTAATTTTGTCGGATGGTCCTGAGGATCTGGCTGTTTTCAAAATGGCGGTTATTACGAATGTGATCAAATGTACAAATAATTCGTTTTCTAAAGTTTACACAGCGATTATTTCATGTAGTCAATTTGCCTTTTTGTGGTTTTTTATTTATTTTTTTTTTAAAGGAGTCACTACTTATCAAGGCCTTGAGGCCACTCGAGCGTGAAGGTTAGCGGGTCAATATTGTAGAAATCGTTACTAGTGGAAATTTGGTAAAATGGATTACTTAATGGGACGGCTCATCAAGAACTTGTTTTCGTTGGACTTGAAGACGACCATATTGTAGTCAGTTGGAAAGCAGGGAGACAGAAACGAGTTCTACATGCGTGCAGTTCTAAGAAGTAAGCTTATAAAACCTGTTGTGTATTCTTTGATATCGAAGCGCAATATAGATTAGAAACATTTCAGTAAAATGTGATATGCCGTAAAAATGCCTAAGGAGGTAAAAGTAAGAATCGCTGAGATTGTTTTGAGTTTGATATCAAACACTGTGGAAGCGCCGCTTGAATAACTCTTTCTTTACTCAACAAATTACAAAATTTACAGTACAATCTAGTGAGAGGTAATTTCTTCTCGTCCATACAGTCTATTTCACACAAAATAGATGCGTCTAGCCTCACTCATTTATATTCATGATATGCGCTTAAATCGCTAGTCCCCATGTAAAACATTCACAGCCGGAACTTGTTTATTTACAACTACACCCAGGAAGTTTCCCTTTCTACCTTTCTTTACGAAACACCAAACGGAATTTCCATGAACAAAGTTTCTTTCCTACAACATTCAATTCGTGGTACAAGATTCCACAGAACTGGTTTTTAACTGATTGTAGCATAGTTGTCTTCAAGTCTAATGTAAATAAATACTTGTTGAACGCTCCTCTTAGATATTAAATTTCTCTTAAATAATGTTCTGTTCTTTCCAACTAATGTTTCCGGTCTTCTCGTATCGGTTATCATTGTTCGATAAACCTTTATTATCGAGTTGCCCCCGAAACTTGATAAATGATAACCGAAAGAAAAAAAATAATTGCAGCCGTAAAACAGATTAAAAACTATGAAATAATTGTTTACAATGTGCGTTATGTTTGAGGATTACATCATTTCCAAGGGCTGATAGGTCGTAGAACTGACAAAATAATGTAATTTATTTTAATCATCGGCCATGTGCATCAACGATTTCGCTGAATATTCCGTCGATAGAATCCCAGTTACGATAAAGATGCAGAAGCTACACTAAATGTAAGCTTCTCGACAGACAACCCTACAAACGAGAAAAGAATGCCATCACAAAATAGATAGAAGAAAAACATTACATGCATTCAAAGTATACTTTAACCAATAATATATATATATATATATATATATATATATATATATATATATATAAACGTCTACCTTAAAACAGATCATTTGTTCGATAAAATGCATGCCCATTGGCTGATAGGAAGGGGCGCGGTGGATACTAGAAAGCTGATTGGCTAACTAAAAATCCTCAACATATATAAAAACAAGAAACAACCTCAGAATTCGTGCATAAGCCTGACGAATCCTATAGTGGATGAAACGCAGAATATTCAGTGTAGCTTAATCGCCATATATATTTTATAAATTACTATACATATATATACATATATATATGTGTGTGTGTGTGTGTGTGTTTGCTGTTTTTTGAGAAAGAATTCCAACAAAGTGCTCGATTACAAATAAAAAACTTTTTCGATATAAGAGCTTAATATTTATTTATTTAAAATTGTACAGAAGGTCAGAAAAACATTGGTACCGTCGGTTTCAAGCCTAACATAAGGAGGACCAGATAATGTTAGGCTCTCGTCAGCCATGATTTTTTCTCCAAAAAATAACATGGATGATGAGAGCCCAACATTATTTACGATTTACCATTAACTGGTCCCCCTTAAAACCGAGGATACCAATGTTTTTCTGACCTTCGGTACAATTTTAAATATATATATAAATCATTATTCAATAGTATATTTATATAACATGATTTTTTTTTTAGCAAACTAACAGAATTCTTCTAAAAAAACTAAACACAAGTACAGATGAAGCACAAAACGCGAAACACGAACCATTGTAACCAAACCGAATTACAGAAGTAAACTTAATCAATAAACCGATTTTAGTGAGAAAAATTAAGCTGAAAACTACAAAATTCACTTCCAAATTGAGAGTGAGAAAGAACGAGACGCAGATACATTGATGAAACGAGATCTCGTCGCGTGTTATGTTTCACTGATGACCACTATTAAACTATTCCTTCCTGTTTGAAGAAAAGATTAAAGTCGGCAAAGGCCGCATCACTTCTTATATCTCATTATAAACCCACTAGCGATGGGGGGAGGGGCGGCTTGGCCCGGTTATAAAATACGCTTAAATATGATATTTTAATTCATCCAGATTTCTCATATATTATTACAGAGTTGTAATTTCAAAAGTAGGGAAAAATATTTGGGAGCCATTAGCTAGAATAGAAACTGAAAGCAAAACTGTAGTATTAAAGCTGGTGACGTTACGACTGTACCAACGTAACACGCATATGAACTGATTAAAAATTAAAAATAAACTAAGATGAATGTACAAAATCTATGACGATTTTTTCAATTTTGACCCATTCTTGACGGCTTAAAAACTATTTTAAAGACCCATAAAATAATGGTCCATACAAATTCCAATCATTTACGGCCCCTCGCGTCGCTCTGCGACATTTAGTTTCGATGAAGACAGTGTTTGAAAATATGTAGACTGACATATATATATATATATATATATATATGTTAGATTAAACCTAATACATCATAATCTCGAGTAAACTTTCTTTTTCTTTCTCTTTTTGAAATAATTATTGAATCACACGCATATATATATATATATATATATATATATATATATATATATATATATATATATATTGTCAAATGAGGAGAGGAAAATTATGTTCTTAACTTCTTTACAAACTTAGTGTTCGAGAGATAAAGTAGCGCTTTTGTGGCACATTCAAATATCTATGAATTTCATATAGAGATCAAGTGTAAGCTCCAGGAAGGGGGTCCCTTAATTTCTGAGAACTTCGACTGAAGGAAAATGACACAAAAAAGATACTTAGGAAGTATTTATATAATTACATTGTTTTGTTATTTCACATTGTCGCGCAGAAGAAATGACTTCTTTTGAAGTGCATATTTCGACGATATTTTTTTAGAGAAGCAAATAATCAAAACGAAAATTGTAGCCTAAAAAATGGCTTAAAATTTAATTTTATACTCGTATAAAAAATAGATTTAAACATTTACTTTGTTGCTGGCATTTTTAAAATAAATTGAATAACAAATCTTATATATTTGAATTCTCGGTACTTATGCACTTACTGAACCATGCTGAAATAATAACGTTGTTATTTAGAAAGACATTTTAACATGGAGAGGGGGTGTTTTGTAACTATTCACCTAACAATTTACTAATAAGAAAGATATCGTAAAGCTTTAATTGAACTTGACAATACCATTTAAAAATAGCATGGTCCGATAAAGGTGTAAGTACCGAATTTTTAGTTAAGAAATCGTTCCCATGTTGTGCTTTCTAAAACCATCCTTAAAATACAGACTGGCTCCCAGAACAGAAAACATATACAATTTTATTGAATTTTATCAACGTTTATAAAATTTCAAGAATCTTTCTAGAATTTTCTCTTTGGATTGACCATGACATATTGCGGAAGAATATTTTCCAATATGTTGTGCACAATGTTGACCATTATATTCTGAAACAAAAAAGATAAAATTCAAATCAACATATTTGTAAAGAAAAAATGAGATTAAATTCTGAGGCATATTTATTAAAATATGTATAACGCTTATTTTTTTTTATTTACAAAAAAAAAGGTATATAAATTTTAATTCCTGTTTTTATCTTCTTTGTATACATCTAAATTTCACTAAATATTTTCCCACGTGACAGCAGTTCTGTTACAAAATTCATAATGATCGATTATTTTCGAAATGAATCTTGTAATAGAAGTATGCAAACATAACTTTTTAAAGCTATAAATACTGTTTTGTACTTTCGCCATAGTTACAACTTTTTGTTTTATGCTTTCAAAGCACTAAGTTTACAAAGCACTAAGTTTACAAAGCACTAAGTTTCAGTTTTGTTTGTTAGCCTGGTTCACATAGACCAAAGACGAACAATGATCCCCTACAACGCACTCGTAACAGGACTCATGCTACAAGATAGTTCTCATTTGTATCCTATTTGCGTTTTTTTTTTCCTTTTTCTTTTTACAAAAGAGTCGCCACTTATCAAGGCCCGGAAACCACTAGAGGATTGTACAGTAGTCAATGGGAAAATGTCGTCGTTAGTAACAAGAATTGGGTAAATTGGATTATTTAAGGGGATGTCTCATCAAGAACTTACTCATGTTGAACTTGAAAAAAAACAACCATATTGTAGTCCGTTGGAAAGCAGGAAAATGGAACAGATTTCCACAGGCTTGCAGTCCTAAGAAATAAGCTTTGTTCATGGAATCTACGTCTAGTTTTAGGCACAGATAAAGACTGGGAAATTATTGATAGTGGTTTAAGGTAGACGAGTGTTTTTAGTGAAGTTTGGCGAGGGGACGACTACTTGCCATGAAAGTAACAATAAAACAGAGACAGGCTCGCAACATGTCTTCTGTGAGAAAGAGGTAGCAGGGAAGAAAAAGGGCATTCTCCACTAGCCTACGGAATTTATTTTTAACTCAGTCAAGGCTGGATAAGTCTTGCTACAACTCCTGCCCAGATGTGGCAACAGTACTCCATCCTCGACACACTTGGCACTTATACAGATAGATACTGTTGCGTTCTTTCGCCATATTTAAACCATTTTGAATGCTGTCAAATACAAAGCATCCCGTTTCAATTTTGTTTGTTAAACTGGTTCACGGTATGCACCAAAGACGAACAATGACCCCCTACAACACACTCGTCAGAGGCTCAAGCTACAAGATAATTCACATTTGTATTTTTATTTCCGTTTCTGTTGAGATTAGTAAAACACAACCGCAGTAAGAACCAGAGTTCATATTGTGACGATCCATCAGAGTCGATATGACCTAAAACAGACGATATAAAACGAAATACAGTCATGCATATCATCTACGTTGTACGCGTCTCAATGATTTTAATATACGAATTTTTGTATTAAACTATGATTTTTCCATTCCTTATATATATGCGGTCTCTGCTTTAAACGTTAGGGTTCTGGTTCAATCCTGTCCAATCACACGTTGTTTCGAAAACAATTAGAAATGTTTTCCGTGCTCTTGTACAATGTTTGTTGAAATATGAGTTGTAGATCGCATTGATATAAGTGTAGGTATCATACCAAACTAGATGCATTATTGGCAGATAACAAAGCTGTATTTAGGTAATATTTCCCCCACAGTTAATTCCAAAAAAGTAAATATTTCGTAAAACTGACTAAACCAAGCAAGTATTTAATCATTTTAAATCGATTCTATATTCCACAATTCAATGACCCAAATGATATCTACATGCTGTAAACACGCGTAAAAACTAGCGATAGTTTATAATATATGTATATTTTTTTCTGCATCAGTTAATTCCCAAATGTGCTGATATGCAATCAGGTAAACAAAACGTGGCAAATATATTTCTTTCGTGACGTCAATCATGTAGCCTCGTTTTCATTTTCCTCTATGTAGACGTTTCGTTGGTTTTATAAAACTCAAAATAATTCAATAAAAAATCACTCTCAAAGAAAATATGGATGCTTCATTTCTCTCTCTCTCTCTCTCTCTCTCTCTCTCTCTCTCTCTCTCTCTCTCTCTCTCTAGTCTTCTCGTTTCAAATTGAAATCAAAATTTTAAATCTTCCGTCGGAAGGAGGATGTGTTTAGCGATCTTAAAACCAAGCCTATTTTGTCAATTCGATCAATTCGGCTTGTTCACTGTTGCCTGTTCATACTAATAATACTAATAATACTAATACTTATTTTAACCTAAATGTTTAATCATTCTAAAATCGTTTTTGAATGGATTCAAATTATTAACCAACGTTGTATTAAGTTTTTTGGTAGTTACCAGATAAATGTATTTAAAAAAAATAACTTTTTGAGTATTCGTTTTTGTTATCGAATAATTGTTATTAATATTTAACGTGATCGAATTTTGCTAAGTGCTTTCAGCCTCAGCAGATAAACTCTAGCGTTGAGTTTGGTTTGGTTTTGCAGTAGGCCAATTAAATGATCGTGTGAAATCGGTATTATCTTCGGCATCAAATACCCCCTGGAAAAAAAAACTAGTAATCTGCCATAAAACACATTAAATCGGTCAATTAATGAATCATATCGAGTGCGTATTGTGTCTTCAAATGAAATAATTCTAAAAGGGTTAATATGATGTTAAATAGACGATAGAAAATCAGTTCATTATTTTTAATAGAGATATTTCTTATCAATAAAGTATTTAAAAAAGAGTTGATATTTCGTAAAACACACTTGTAGCTGACGAATATGTAAGGGCGTACATAGCTATAAACTTCAAAATGTTTTATTTATGGTTTGATTTACTTATTATCGCTAAAAGGGAAAAATGTAGAGATTCATTTTAACTGTAAAACTGTAGTACTTCTGACGCTGTTAAGGAAGGTGTCTATGCGAAAGGGTTACGTTGACATTAGGTCGAATTAATTTGAGGAATATTAAGCTCCCTTAAAAAAGAATTCTGGATTTGTACAATTTGTTTTTAAAATCATATAAGTAGCTCTTCTCTTCCGACCAAGTACAGTGCAGATACCACACAATGACCTGAGTAGAGAATGCCAAATGTGGGTGTATATGTGTTTTATTTGTGTGTATATGTGTTTAATTCGTGTTTATATGTTTAATTTGTATGTTTATGTGTTCAATTTGCGTGTATATGTGGTTAATTTGTGTTTATATGTAGTTAATTTGTGTGTATATGTGTTTAATTTGTGTATGTGTTTAATTTGTGTTTATATGTGTTTAATTTTTGTGTATGTGTTTAATTTGTGCGTATATGCGTTTAATTTGTGTGTATATGCGTTTAATTTGTGTGTTTATGTGTTTAATTTGTGTTAATATGTGTTTAATTTGTGTATATATGCGTTTAATTTGTATTTATTTGTTTTATTTGTATGTATATGTATTTAATTTGTGTATATGTGGTTAATTTGTGTGTGTGTCTTTATATGTGTTTTATTTGTGTGTATATGCGTTTAATTTGTGTGCATATGCGTTTAATTTGTGTTTATATGTGTTTAATTTGTGTGTATTTGTGTTTAATTTGTGAGTATATGTGTTTAATTTGTGTTTATATGTGTTTAATTTGTGTGTATATGTATTTAATTCGTGTGTATGTGTTTAATTTGTGTGTATATGTGTTTAATTTGTGTTTATATGTGTTTAATTTGTGTTTAATTTATGTTGATATGTGTTTAATTTGTGTGTATATGTGCTTTATTTGTGATTATAGTTTGTGTGCATATGTATTTAGCTTACTTTTTATTGTTTTTGTTTGTGAGGAGTCGTCCGCAAAAGAGTATCTGAAGCTATATTTCGAACTTATAATGCGTGGAAAACTGTATATATGAGTTTTCTGGTTTATCCAAAAAATTAGTTAAATATTTAAATTTGTGTGTGCATATATATTCATCTAATTGAATCTGGTGATTTCTCCACGCATTAAATATACCAACCAATGATTCTTTTATCGTTGTTACTCATTTGCCGATTGGCTGGAAGCAAGTGTAGTATCTGTTCTCATATTTTCTATCCTCGACAAGTGCAAAGATCATCCTTCTAGACTTAACCGATTTTTGTTTTTGTCCCAATCAAGATTACCACTACTTTTGATGCTACGTTTCCTCCACATTGTCCTTGTGTCTCACCTTGCCCTTGAGGAAGGTAAATAGTGACCAGTTTACCAAAGGCTTATGCAGTAAGACTCCGAGACACGGTGGCCTTAGGATATGGTTTTCCAGGTTACAATGTGGAATACGATGTTTTTTTCGGCCCCTGGTTACAGGATATGCCCAGCTTTACGTTGTTATTTCTAATGTTATTTCATTGTATAAATGTGTATTATACCCTGTATTTTGTTACTAATTTTTAACGCCGTATCCCGGGGTTCTACTATACAAATTTTAAATCAGACCCGTTCAATAGTCTCCTTAAAAAATCGGATGCCATATTTAGTTTGATGGACTTTATCATAACAAAATAAAAAGTGAAACAGACACACAAACTCTCTCTCTTTCTCTCTCTCTCACTCTCTCTCTCTCTCTCTATATATATATATATATATACATATATATATATGTGTGTGTGTGTGTGTGTGTGTGTGTGTGTGTGTGTGTGTGTGTGTGTGTGTGTGTGTGTATTTCTGTGGAAATATATTTTATTTTCTTATAATAAATACCAATCCTTATTTAAGAAGCTCAGTGTATTTACAGGGCAATATAATGAATGCATGATAAAAATCTATATTTTTAATATCATGATGTTGACCCTCTTATAAGTTAGTTATACTTTTAATTCAGTTGCCACTGATTGATATAATAATTAAGTGATTGATTTTGCGTTACGAAACAGATAGTGGCAAGAATGGTAAATGTCAACTGAATTAAAGGAATGAATTATAAGATGGTCAACATCATGAACTTTGGAATACAGACTTTTGTAATTAATTCATTATATGTATATTTATATACATACACATACATATATATACATACATATATATACATACATATATATACATATATATACATACATATATACATATATATATACGTACATGTATATACATATATATACATATGCATACATATATATACACATATATATAATTACATATATACACATATATATATACATATATATACATATATATACATATATATGCATACATATATATACACATATATATAAATACATATATACACATATATATAATTATATATATATATACATATATATAATTATATACATAAGGAACAGAAATATATATAGAGAGAGAGAAATATATATATATATATATATAGAAATATATATATAGATATATATATATAGACAGAGAGAAAAATATATACATATATACATATATATATATATATATATATATATATATATATATATATGAGCAAACAGTTAATAAAATATGTTAAAAAACACTTTGAAATGAGTTAAAAACATATTTAATCTGAAAAGGAAACACTAGATAAATGGATAGTTCTTAATCCGCGGAGTTTCGAAGAAAGACTTTCCTTCTCAACAAAAGGTAGGAATTAACAAAATGCGGGATCGGATTTTGCATGCAAAAGTATTTGATGAAACAACAAATAAGTCAAAGATCTTACTTGAAAACAAAAAAAGTGAAGCAGAGGGAATATGGTAAAGAAAAATGTGATTACACACGAATGGATAGTCTGGTAGAAGATAAAAAAAAATCCAGTGACGGTAAAATCCAAATGTAAAACTTCAAGAAAGTTAAAAGAATTTCCATTTGTACAAGTAAAATCCAAGGAAATCCCGTAATTGGAAGAACATGGTCCATAATAATCCACAGGCAGAAATCCATAGAATAATTCACAAAAATGTGTACAAGGAAAAAAAGAAAAGATTCCAATAATATAAATAAAAGAAAATAAGATTTTCTATTCCCTTTCCGAGACATAAATATAAATAATAAAGATCTGGGAAGAGAAAGAAGAGAAAAAAAGAAGAAAAAAAGGAAAAAAAGGAGAAAAAAATGATGATAAAGTTAAATATAAGATATAAAATAAAGGGAAACAAAAGTCAAAATGAACCAGACAGGAAATGTTAAAGGCGCGAAAAAATATATAGGGCAAAATAATATAGGTCAACTGAAATGTACAGGTCATTACTTAAAAAAATGTCAGCAAGAGTTGTTAAACGACACTAAAAGGAAAATAAAAATAAATAAATAAAGAATAAATATATAGAAATTAAAGAATAAATAAATAAAATATAATAAAAAGTGAAATATAAAATAAAATAAAATAAGGATGAAAATAAAAAATAAAAATTATTTAAGGGGAGAGGATGGCCGGTATCTGCAAATTCAGGGGAAAAAAAGTAAGTAAATGGATATAGTAAAATGAAAGTGTGGGTAGATTGATATATTAGATATATAGGAAAGTTTAAAGAATAAAACAGAAAATGCAGATAAAAAATCGGCCATGCAAAGAAGAGATAAAGAATTAAAATAAAGGATCATTAAATTATAAAGTATTAAGAAGTATATCGAAAAAAGATAAAGTTAAAGAAAAATCTTTATATCTATATAAAGGGTAAATGTAATAACTATGTAATTTCAAAATTACCATAATTAAATTTGGACTTATGTTTACAGAAAGAGATCAGTTCATTTTTAGAATTTATTATATTGTTACTTTGAGGGGAAGTAATTATAGTTATAGTTTCGGTTGTGCAGAGGCGACATGATTTAGAGCCTGTGGTATAAGACTTAACTTTTTTATAATAGTCCATTTGATTGAAAAGGGAGTATTATTAGAGTTAAGTTTTTTAATTAAAGTGGTTAGAGAAGTTCCTTGGTTATTATTAGAATTATTGTTGTTAAAAGAAGAAATGTGGTTTGATATTCTTTTCTTAACTAATGTTGAAGTAGCGCCGATATATTTATGTACTTTATTAAAAGCTCGAGGTCTGGTATTAATATTAATTTGCTGATTTGTATTAGTTAAATAGTTTGAATTTTGTCCATAGTGTTCAACAAATTGTGGGACAATGTCTGTATGAGATCTATTTTGGAGGGGATAATGACTGTTGTTAGTGTTAGAATGGATGTTAGGAGAAATATTATTATTCTCATTAATATTATTATTATTATTATTATTATTATTATTATTATTATTATTATTATTATTATCATCATCATTATTACTAGTTGTATGATTGTAGATGGAAGAGCTGCTCGAGTGGTGTATTGGATTAGTAACTATATCAGATGGAGGATGGGAAGAAGAATAACTTGAAGACGAAATATTAGTGTCTGTTATGGGAGGATTGCGTGGGAGCTCAGTAATAGTGCAAGAATATATAACATCTTTATGAATGCAATCATTATTGAGTGAGCAAAGATGTTTGTTATTACAATTACAGTTAGTTTTGGGCTTAATTGGGAAAGGGATTTTTTGGGCTGATTTAATTGTTTTGTTATTAGATGTTAAGATTCTTTGTGCTGAATTAGGCATTGTTGAATAAAAAATCCTGATTGAATTTTTATTGAAAATAGAACTATATATGTGTGGGTATTTGAAAGAGTTTTGTACAATGTTGAAGAACTCCTTAGGTATATTAGTTTTGACATTTAGGCTAAACGGAGGATTAAACCAAATATTTTTCTTTCTCCTGATGCGACTAGGTGGGTTAGAGGCATTGCGATTAGTATTTTGGTTTGGATTATAAATGTAGACGGGTTCATTGTTATTGATAGCGGCAGATCTTGTTATTTGAACTGGTTTCTTACGAGTCATATTGTGTGATTACAGATTTAAGGCGGCCTGCAGGAGGAGCATAATTGTTGTATTTAATCTTTTCCTTGTGCCCTGAGTTCCATAAAGCATTATTGAAGAAAGTAGCATTTTGATTAAAAGTTTTTTTATCAGCAGAAAGAGCAGAAATTCTTCTAGAGACAGATGGTACTATAGATTTTATAATTGAGTTTGGGTGGTTAGAAGATTTATGAACGTATAAAAGCGTAAGATTAGGTTTATGATAGGGGCTATGAGTTTCGGTGTTAAGATTAAGTGTAACATCTAGAAAATTTGAAGGTTTTTTGTTTGGTTCGATAATTATAGAAAGGCCAAAGTTATTGAAGGAGTTATGTAATTTTTTAATTGTTTTGCTGTACTCTCTTGGCCTGGCTGTTGTAGTAAAAAGGGCATCGTCTCTATAAAGACCCCCTTGGATATGTTTAAAGTGGTATTTAAGTTTTTTCACTAAGAAAAGTCCCACGAAATCTGTAACTTCTGCAGAGTCAGAAGCACCCATCAAGATGTCAAAATTATTAGGGGTATCCTTTCTAGTCCAAAGCTTATTGTTAAATTGTATAAGGGACTTTTACGCTAGGAGAATTAATTTTATTTCTGAATTAGTTAAGTCAGAATTTCTTTTAACAAAGATAAGAGCCTTATTTAAAAGGATCGGAGAAATTGATTGATAATAATTTTGGATGTCAAATGTTATGAAGTTAAGGAGGTGTTTATTTTTAAGGGAGAACAAACCAATTAATTACGGAATCTGAATTCAGTCAAAGAGGGAAACCTACTTTTTCTTTAATAGAAGAGATGATTCTATCTAAGATATTTTTGCTTACAGCTCCTAAGTCAGAGTTAGATGGGCAGATCAATCTGATGGAGGGGGTTGTCATAGAAATTAGGTTGATGATCTTTGAGGGTGAATCTAGGAGTCACCGGAGAAATTATTATAGTGAAGTTATGAATGTTCATAGAAGTCAGTAAAAGTTTAGCTTCAGAATTAATGGAATCTAAAGTTTTAGGAGGGACTATTTTATAAGATTTATTAAGTTATTTATACAAAAGTTTTTTATATGTAGGATAGTCAAGTTTATAATAATTTTTTTGTCTTATCAGCAGGGACGAATATATGTTTATTCTTTTTAACTTTTTCGGCAAAATTATTTTTTTTCGAGTAGCCGGATTATAGTGGTGTCTCTGTTTCTTAAATTTAATTTTTTTGACTAAATTTAACATGGAATTCTCAAACTCTTCGAGGTAAGGGTTGTATTTGGGGTGGGCATTAGTTTTTAATCCATAAAATTTGGCAGCAATCCTTTCGAATTTCTTTTGTTCTCTAAGAGAGTTGATAGGGAGTTCTTTTAAGATTTCTGGGTGAAGTTGGTCTTCAGAGGAAATTGGCGCTTTAAGTTTATTTTCAATGCTTAAGTCATGGTGATAAGCCTTCCATCTTATATTTTTTAGGAAAGTGTTCAAATCGAGAACAAATTTGTGGATATATTCTTGTTGGAGAGGAATAGGGATATTTTTGGCAGACAGAGGAATGTGTTCCTTTTCAAACATATCTGGAGGGAATAAAAAGCTCAACTAAATGGGAGCTTATAATAAAATGAAAATTACAAATGAATTTACCAAAATGATCCAAGAGGTAAAATTAAAGTAAATTATAAATATTAAAGAATTAATATTTATAAAATTATCTCAGCCAGATATAAAAGCCCGATAAAACCAAATAGGAAATAGAGCTTATAATATGGGCAAACAGTTAATAAAATATGCTAAAAAACACTTTGAAATGAGTTAAAACATATTTAATCTGAAAAGGAAACACTAGATAAATGGATAGTCCTTAATCCGCGGAGTTTCGAAGAAAGACTTTCCTTCTCAACAAAAGGTAGGAATTAGCAAAATGCGGGATCGGAATGTGCATGCAGAAGTATTTGATGAAACAAGTAAGTCAAAGATCTTACTTGAAAACAAAAAAAGTGAAGCAGAGGGAATATGGTAAAGAAAAATGTGATTACACACGAATGGATAGTCTGGTAGAAGATAAAAAAAAATCCAGTGACGGTAAAATCCAAATGTAAAACTTCAAGAAAGTTAAAAGAATTTCCATTTGTACAAGTAAAATCCAAGGAAATCCCGTAATTGGAAGAACATGGTCCATAATAATCCAAAGGCAGAAATCCATGGAATAATTCACAAAAATGTGTACAAGGAAAGAAAGAAAAGATTCCAATAATATAAATAAAAGAAAAATAAGATGTGCTTTTCACTCTATTTCCGAGACATAAATATTAATAATAAAGATCTGGGAAGAGAAAGAAGAGAGAAAAAAGAAGAAAAAAAGGAGAAAAAAATTATGATAAAGTTAAATATAGGATATAAAATAAAGGGAAACAAAAGTCAAAATGACCCAGACAGAAAATGTTAAAGGCGCGAAAAAATATATAGGGCAAAATAATATAGGTCAACTGAAATGTACAGGTCATTACTTAAAAAAATGTCAGCAAGAGTTGTTAAACGATACTAAAAGGAAAATAAAAATAAATAAATAAATATTATTATAAGCTCTATTTCCTATTTGGTTTTATCGAGCTTTTATATCTGGCCGAGATAATTTTATAAATATTAATTCTTTAATATTTATAATTTACTTTAATTTTACCATCTTGGATCATTTTGGTAAATTCAATTGTAATTTTCATTTTATATATATATATATATATATATATATATATATATATATATATAAGGAACAGAAATCAAGACTGTAAACTAAAATTTACCAAGAAATTTATTGTTCGACAGTATATTCCATAACAATTTTTAAGAAATTCTTATTCCGCGGAATTTTAAAGAATGCGTGATTTATCGACTAAAAAAACGGCATTGTGTCTAACTCTCATTACAGGAAAGCAAACATGTCCAATTTTTCTGTCTTAAAAAACTGACGTAGCAAATCAAATATTTTTCCTTTTGTATCTTCAATTGAAGCCTCGTTCTCATATTTCATTCATGTTCGTTTCCGGTCGGCGTAAAAAAAAAAACAACTCAAAACACGAATCACTTTCAAAAGAAAATCCGCCATAAGCTTCCTTTTTATTCTTTCCTTTCGAATTGAAATCAAACTTAATTTTTTATTCTCTCAGAAAGGGGATCTGTTTAGTCATCAGCAAACCAAGCTTCGGTCCTCAATTGAATTATTCCAACTGGTTATTCATTTTAATAATACTAATCATTTTATTAACCTAAATATTCAATCGATCAAATATCGATTTCATCGATAATCAATTTATAAACCAGCGTTCTTATAATCTCTTCAATTTATATCAATCAAAGTTATTGATACACTAGAAGAATATCCATCCCGGACGGAACAGTTTTGCACAACTTTTTTGTCCCCTTACCAGTATTAAAATATATAAAATATGTCCCTTTACCAGTATTAAAATATATAAAATATAATGATCGGTTAATTAGTTTAGATGTAAATCATGTAATAAAAATATATGAACCTATGCACATACTTTACTCTTTATGTATACTAGTAGAATACCGCCCGAAGACAGGTATGATTTATTCCTTGAACGGAACAGTTTTGCAACATTTTTATGACTTCTTGTAATATTCGTCTGTATAACATGGAGGGGTGTATATTATGTACGTGTGTCGAAACTCGTGGTATAACATGTTCTTCTAATGAATGTGTGTATGCAGAGTATAGATATGTTTGTATATACGTTCACAGTCATCTATATAACGTGTGTATATACGTGTACACGTTTAATCTAGTTTTTCTATCCTTCGCTGAATTGATGTGTGTACAACACTTACGGCAGTGTTTATATATTAACAGATAAAGTTGAACAACAGACATGTAACATTTACATTTACAAAGAAACAAATAACAGTTCTCCGGGGTTATAACATCGACCAAATTGAAGAAACATACCTGGTCCGTCTGTGATCTTGTTTTACGGTTTCTCAGAAAAGCTGCAAAGAAAATTCATCCTAATGAATCAACAAATCTCGGGTTGTTTTTTTAGCAACTTTTATTACCGATTTTTCCCCACGGGAAAGCTGCAATTCTCGACTAACGCATTCTGATCCCCTCTTCTGGGAGCCATCACCGTCCGTGGATCGTTTTTCTCCCTCTCTCGACACCGACTGCGCCTGCTCTCTCTCTCTCTCTCTCTCTCTCTCTCACAATTCTTGACTAATCAAGTGATACGTATCTTTTTTCTAAAGTCCACGTTACTTTAAGTGACCTCTACGTAAGATTACACCAAACTCTAAAGGTCAACCTATTTTTTAAATTATTGTTTGTGTTCTAAAATTCTTTTCTATTAAAACATATTAACATAAATAATTTTCTCTGTAGATATTTATTTCGCTATAATAACATTCTTTTTTACAATTATTAAAACAATCATAATAATCGTCGACAAGCATCCCTGGAGCGTTGCCCTGCCAATATCTAACATCCTTACTTTTATGATGATCTACTCTATGTTATAACTATATGGATTCGTTTAGACACTGTGTACAAATGAGCTTCTGACAAAGCTCAGGAAGTATCGGGGAATATATTCTGTAACATACTATTCTGAACTTTTTGGAACTGAATACCTATTGGACACTGTCCTCAAGTATTTTAGGCCTCTCTATACATAACTTTGTCAGGGCAACCTAGCATGAGGATATTTATCCCTCGATAAAAAAAAATCCGGCTTCAGAAAACATATTGCCATTAGAAAGGTCTCTTGGATTAGCAAAAAATGATAATGCGTTTATTCTAAGTATGTATAGTTTGTGAGCTGCTCTTAATGAGGTATTAAAAGGAATAGATTTGGTCTTGATAACAGGTTGCCAGGAAATATTTGAAAAAAAATATATAAATTTTATATCCGGTATATTTTTGACGCAGCACGATCCAGATATCGTATTAGCTCACACAGTATTATTTATAAAATGGAAGACGGATTGCTAAAATATATCGCCTATGCTTCTTGTATGTTACTATTTACAGGAAATATTACCTCCAAATCGATAAGGAAGCATTCGGTACTATTTTAGTACTCAGAGAATTTCATCGTTTTGTTCATGGAAGACATTTTGTTTTGTAAACCTGTCATAAGTCACTGCTATGGATTTATGGATCCAAAAGTGATTACTGGCACATACTGCAAACAGTAAAAAGATACGGTGGGGATTTTCATAAATTAGAATTATAATATGGAGTTTATTCCATGGTTAAATATTAGTCAGCCTAATGACTTATCCCAAAATATTTCTGAACACCTGGAAGACACGGTGAATACGTTGTTACAAATAGAATGAGAAATACAGTTTGTAATGCCATTACGAAAAAATCAAAGAAAAAGAGAGAATATTTTATCGACATAAAAATGAAAAAGAAAAACGCCGATAAATCTTGAAAAGAATTATTCCTGCAACATTACAAAGAATACTAAAAGAAGTTAATGTTCACGTGTATATTTTCAGATTGAAAAATCTCATGGGAAGCTTTGTGGACAACATTATGGACACATATTTCAGCAGAGACATTGAAAATGCGGTCAAACTATGCAAAAGTTATGCTTTGGCGACAGGATTTAGTAATGGTGCAGTCTCCCCCAAACAACCATAAATATCAAAATGTAAACAATGGAATTAAACACTAATTTTTATATGATTTAGTACACCTGATTTAGAACTGTGGTTGCACTGTATTGGGCAATAGGACACAGTTCACGTGTAGTGAGTTTAAACTATTCTATCAAGCATCTGTGATGAAGTATATCACGATCGCTTCGAGGCCATGCGAGAAGAAATCTTTAGGCAAAACTCTTCGTGGATACTTTAACAAGAGTGAAAAACAGGCGTAAACACACCGAAAAGGACATTCAAGAATTTTTGCAATATATAACAATATTCTATCTCCTTGTACGCCAGCCGAAGCAACAACGTTTCCAAAGAAGATTAAGAGTTTTTCATTGACTATTGTGCACAGTACGAAACCAGGTTGCGAAAAAGGGTCGTAAATGACGCTTAATATTTGCAAACAATAGTGGATTTCCAACAACAATAAATGCTACTATAAAACAAGGAAAGTAGATGTTAGGACGACACTAAAATACACTATAACTGGAGTAACTCTTTACCTCTTCGAGATAAATTACTTCCCTTGTCTCAGTCCAAGACTTTGAATTCTCAAAACTTCTCACGAGATTAACGACTGGAAGTCAGTGAGTTACACGAAGGGAATGTACTTTCAAAATGGAGTAATGAACATCTTTTCTGCCCGTTTTCAGTTATAATACTCGGACTATTAACCTTCATATGTATTATGTTTTATTTGTCCTGATGTGTGTTTGTCGTGATTAATTTTCTTTATTGTTCTAAATTTTCCATGAGCTATTTCCTTGACCATGTGCTACACACACGCGTGCGCGCGAAGGCTGGACAACCTGCGGTAAGCTGTTTTATGTTATATTAATGATAACGCACTTCACTGTATAACATTAGGTAAAGGGATTTGAAACATTATTTACATGGTACAAGAACCTAAGTTTACTCATGAAGGACACGTGAACCAGATTAGAAAATAATATTCAGATGATGTTGAGAATAATAATATAGAGGACGAATTAATGGATACCGCGTATTCATTTTATTTGCGGACTTTTGTCCTTATCTCATAGTAATTGTTTCGCCACGTTTCGACTAACTTATCGTCTGGCCTTCTTCAGGGGGTTAACCGCAACAGGATAAGAATGATGAACCTTGCAACGGTATCCCCAGTAATTACTACCTTCCATGGTCGTTGTCTCACCATGTTTTGGTCAACTAATTCTGCGGTGTTTGGGTAGGATTGAAACAGCTATATTCAGATAATGCTCACCTGGAACCGTAGTAACTAAACGCCTTTACCCACTGCGCTACATGTCTGCAAAGAAATACTTACACAAATTATAAACCTTTTTCTCAAAGGATTCCAAAAACATATATATATATATATATATATATATATATATATATATATATATATATATATATATATATATATATATATATATAATGGATGTTGTGTTCGACATATTTAAGATACAAATCCTGCAAACAAGTTCTAAACAAATATAAAACCAAACGTACAATTACGAGCTTGACTGTAATAAAAATAAAACAAGAACGTATTAACTTCATATGGAGTATTGTTAAAAGGGGTAGTGTTGTGATGTGATTATAATCGATTCTATTTCGTGAATAGATATAGATTTTTAGACACAATGTATAGAGGAGCTTACACCGAAACTTGAGGCATGCTCGAAAAGGTTTGCTGTTGTACATTTAATGACAATTAATCCGTAACCATTTGGTGGCCTTTTATCTGTCGAGCTAAGATATTTGAAAGGGGGTACATACCTCTCTCTGAACAAATACTTTTCTGAACTTCTGTAAATACAATCTGTTGTGATTACACCTTATTATTAATATACTTCTTGGTAAATACACTGCCGTATTTTATTCATTATCGTCATTCAATGTTATAACAATTCCAAAAAATTAACTCAAGATTTAATTATACTAAACCTTATCTCTAGAATCCTTATTTCAATTTTGATCAAAATCCATAACATGATTAGGATTCTAAAAAATATTGCAAATTTAATGATTAAGCTAAAAAAAAAAGAACTCCGGGAAATCCTTTCGCATTGTTGCCGTATTGGTTTGGATTAAATTTAAGGCCAATCTGCTATATTGCCCCATCTCCCCTCCCCACCCTTCTCTCTCTCTCTCTCTCTCTCTCTCTCCTTCTGTTTTGATTTCTTTTCATCTTCCTCTCTGTTTTGTTTCGCTTTCTCTCTCTCTCTCTTTCGCCTTTCTCTTTTTTTCTATTCTCCCCCTCCTTATTTTTACTTTGTTATTCCTTTTGCTTCCCCCTTCCCTTTCTCATTTTCCTTCCTCTTTTTCTCTCATTCCTTTGTCTTTATTTCCCTTGTTTTCTTCCTTTTATTCTCTCTTCCTCCTTATCCCTTCTCGTCCTTTTCTTGTTCACCCTCTCTTTCTCTTTCTTTCGCTTCCCTTCTTCTTTTTTATCGCTTTCCTTCTCTTTGTTTCTTTATTGCTTCGCTCTCTCTCTCTCTCTTTTCCTTTCCTTTTACATCCTGTTTTCTCTTTCTTTTTTTTCGTTTTTTCTGTTTTCTCTCTTTTTTCCTCACTCTTCTCCCCAGCCCCCTATCTAATTCTATGTCTGTCAAATAAGCGCTTTGAAATAAAATAAAACGAAACAATGTGATTTCTGTACTTGTGCTCGAGTCACGTGTACTCTTGTATATAGAAACAAAACCGTCATGAACAACAATACGCATCACACAGCAACAGCTTCCGCATCATCACCCACGCTTTGAATACTTGCACACAGCCCCACTCAGCCTCAGCACTATACACTATACTTACTTGAATTTGAAAGAGCATCAACTGTAATGTACTGCAGGAATATGGGTAAGAGAGTGCGAGTGGTTCTTCGTCATCCCTGTTGAGAGTTCTTGATTTAATCTTCCCCGACCACTCCTCTTATATATCTCGGAAACTTTCTCATCTCTTTCCAGAACTTTGTTCTGTTCGACGGCATATCAGTCATTTTTGTATTACTACTTGATGCCAAACTACAATACTTATTGCAAACAATTCATCAATATGCTTGTTATTTTGTGTGTATGTTACGGCATATCAACTCTTTATGTGGTTATTTGATACTGTCACGTGATAGCATAGTAAATGAGAAACAAATTGATAATTTGTATTATTTTGAGTATTAACTGTCTCATCTCATCTTATTCAACACAACGTTTCCGCCTATGTAACCTCCAACCTTTTTCAAGTATATTCAGGAATTTTTGTGTCGAACTCTGGAATCTCAACGAAATTTCGAACAAAACACTTTTTTTTTAATCTGAAGGGTATGCATGCTCTCGTTCAGTCAACCATGACTGGGTTGAAATCCTAAGTAATTCGTAATTTTATTTTGAGTATCGTTCACTCTAAAGGATTGGACCTTCAACCTCTAGAAGAATGTAACTTACAATTAAAGTTTACCTGGTATTTTATCCACTATGCCATGGACCCTTGGTCCGGGATATTTTCTGTCAAACTCGAGAATCTACACGAAATCTTGAACGTAAATCTGTATTTAATTTACAAGGGAATCACGCTCTTCTTCCGTCAGCCATGGATGAAGTCGAAGTTTTAAGCAAGTCGAAGTTGTATTCTTGGTATCGCTCGCACTGATGGACGGACTTTTACTACTTTATCCGTTACGGAACGAATCATTCTGGTTAAACTACTAAAAAGAAATAAAATGTTAAAATAAAAATGGAATAAAGTAGTAAAATTTAGCACTGGGTAGAATTCTTTCGGAGGGTGAAGTGCAATACGAAGAATACAACTACGAACTACTTAACTAGATAAAGAAAATAGTCCGAATGATCCAACTAATGACAAATTTATTTAGTCTGTTTGTTGCATATTAACCACGTTTGGCTTATTTGGTACCGGAATATAAGATCCAATTGTAAACAATAAATTAATTGCTTGTGTTATGTTGATTAATCGGACTATTATTCTCATCTTGGGTGTTATTAGCACAACGTTTCGGTCGCTGCAACCTGCGACCTTCTTCAGGCGTTGAGAACATGCACCGTTTCCTACTAAGGAAAAGGGAGCGTTGGCTCTGCATTATAAGAATTCGAACCGTTTCTTTGAGTGTGGGTCCGTAGATCATAAAGAAGTTTCAATCATAAGGGCCACTAAGATATTTGTTAAAGGTTTTACTATGGCTCAGTTTTTCGGGATATCTATACTAATTGTCAATATTAGTTGTGCTAAAAACACCAAAGATTAGAATAATAGTCCCATTAATCAACATAACACAAGCATTCACATATTATCTAAAAATTTACAATTGCAATAAATTAATTGTTTTTTAAAGTATACTTACGTCTTATCAACCACTTCTTTCTTATTGAATGCTGCAATAAAATATTCATCATAAACTATACATTAATTGTTCTTTTTAGTTTTTTTTATCAGCATTTTAATTCCATTTTGTGTCGATTAAAAGCAGAAATAAAATGTCTAAACGATTTATTAACTGATTTTGTATTTTTCATATATCAGCTATTTTGTTATTTATTTGGTGAAAATGCATAAAACATATTGAAAATACGTATGTAGAGAGGGACGTTTTTATACAGCTAACATTCGTATCGCAGTGGAAATGAGTTTAATATCATTATGATGAGACCCCTATGTGAGGAGATCACGTGCCAAGACCCCCACCCCCTGCTCGACAACTCGCTGACCCCTGTGTTGTGTTTGTCGTTGATTTATCTTTCATATTATGTCGTTCTGGTAATATCCATGTTGTCATCCTTTACGTATCGCTGGCTTTCGGTGCAGTGCTCACGGGTTCACAACTATAAACCTAAAATAAGACATAACTTTAAAGGAAAACACAGACTCCGATGTTTTCCGTATATATTCGTTAAATTCTTGGTGCGCGTATGATACCCTCGACCCTCTAAATTCTAAAGTCCACAACTTTATCTGATGTTGAAGCTGTGTTTGACAGTCGGTTGATCAATTCATTCCCCTCCTCTTCTCTGAGCCACGAGCTGTCTTCAACTGTGCATAAACTCTGAATGCGTCAAAACTCAACTCCAACTGTCGTCGACCGGTGCCAAAAATCGCTCTCAGCCGTCGTCAACCGGACCCTGTAGTAAATCGTCGTAAAACCCCTTGCTGATTCTAAATCTTTATTGCTCAGTTTTTTTGTTAACTGCCACATCCTGCTTAATACTCTTTTGTTCCCATCATCTTAATTATTGACCACACCGTAGCTTTTCTTTATCTATCTTGATAAACCTATTTCCTCTTCTTTTGTTATATTTTTCCTCTGATTCCATAAACTTAGTGTGTAGGGTGATAGTATCACAGTTACATCATGTGGCTTTAAGTATTGTGCGGGGTGAATCCATAAAAATATATAAAACATATAAAAATATAAAATATATAAAAATATAAAAAATATAAAAAATATAAAAAATATAAAAAATATAAAAAATATAAAATATATAAAAAACATAAAAATATAACAATATAAAAAATATAAAAAAGAAAAAATATAAATATATAAAAATATAAAAAATATAAAAAATATAAATATATAAAAATATAAAAAATATATAAACTATAAATATATAAAAAATATAAAAATATAAAGATATAAAAATATAAAAAATATAAAAATATAAAAATATAAAAAATATAAAAAAATAAAAAATATAAAAAATATAAAAAATATAAAAATATAAAAATATAAAAAAATATAAAAATATGAAAAATATAAAAAAATATAAAAATATAAAAAAATATATAAACTATAAATATATAAAAAATATAAAAATATAAAGATATAAAAAATATAAAAATATAAAAATATAAAAAAATAAAAAATATAAAAAATATAAAAATATAAAAAATATAAAAATATAAAAAATATAAAAAATATAAAAATATAAAAAATATAAAAAAATAAAAAATATAAAAAATATAAAAAATATAAAAATATAAAAAATATAAAAAATATAAAAATATAAAAAATATACAAAATATAAAAAGTATAAAAAATATAAAAAATATAGATCTACTGAATTTCATACATTCAAATCTAGTATTTTTTTTCAGACGTTTTATTCGTCCGGATTATTTTCTTTGTACACTTTTTCTGTGTTGTTTTCAAAAGAGATAATTTTTGATAATTTTCATCTTAGGTTTTTACACAGGTACGTTATTTATGAAGAAAGAGAAGAGAGAGCCTAATAAATAAATAGCATATTCCTCAACGTTATGTAATTTAAAAGCTGTCGACAGATATAAAAAAATATAATACTACCGCAAGTTGTACTTTGGATGAGTGTTGTACGTGCAAGTATAACTCGTAAATGTAAATAGAAAAATCTTTTTTTATATGTGACGCGCATTTTATTAGTTAAAAACTGTGACTTCCCATTCCCAAGTTGAGAACAACTTTATTAGTTATTTCAAGCAAAATATAAATGAATACTCACAAGGATCCCTTTCTGCAAAGAACATAACAGAAATCTTCAAACATAAAAAAGTATATAAAGTTAATGATAAAAAAGTTCCGCACGTCTTTAACAAAGGAAGATGTCCATCCGATTTTGTACAAGATTTCGGCCTAGAATCTGGAAGTAACGTTATTTTAACCTGACGTGTTGTCTGTTGCATGGTCTTCTCCGGAAACGCTGGTTCTACTCTATTAATTATCCGTTACATTATTTATACGTATAGTAAAAGCTTAACTTCGCGGTCTGTTACAATTAATAGGTCCATAAGGAGTAATTTATTACTGATCACTCGATTTAAGACAAACTTATGAGTAATTAATTCTGCTGGTATTAATTTCACGTGGGTAAGTATACCGGATTCGAGATATATTATTCGTTTTACATAATCCGTAATAAGTCTATAAATATCCTAGTCATTACTAACCTATTAATTGCTTACCTAGTCGTTACTATCCTAGTCATTACTAACCTAATCATTATTATCCTAGTCGTTACTCATCTCCCTTCATAATGACCCCGCTAATTAAGTCCCTGGTAGTAGCACCCTGCTTCAAAGTGGCCCTGTGCCTTGTTTGGGGTGAAAATTGAGTAAAAAAAAAATTCTAGTCATCACTATCTTAGTCATTAAAATCCTAGTCATTACTATCGTAGTCGTTACTATTTTAGTCATTACTATTCTAGTTATTACATTCCTAGTGTCTGCTAGTAATACCGATCTTGCACCATGGACTACATTTGCTAGTGTATAACCGATGTTTTCTTTAATAATTCCATTAAAGACAATGGAAGGATTAGATTATTATCGATCGAGTTCGATTTGTTATCCAGAGAAACTATGCAATACTTCAGCTGCCCGGTTAGTGCATGAATAATTTATTACTTTGATGTGTCTCATTCCACACAAATTAGCGAATTCCTTAATTAGAATTCTTCTGAACTGATGATCATCTATCAGTAGTGACTATATCGTGTACACCGACTTTAGCTAGACAATACTTTAGGATTACATTGCCTATAGCTGCCGTTTGAGTATAATACAACGATCTTGCTATTGACCATAGTTATTATCTATATGATAGTGTGAATATAATCTCTAGCTTGGTAAGTCGATAGAGACTCAACAATACCAATAAGTTATCTAGTATATATATATATATATATATATATATATATACATATATATATATATATAGAGAGAGAGAGAGAGACAGACAGACAGACAGACAGACAGAGAAAGAGAGAGAGAGAGTCGCCAACCTAATAGGTCCTTAACTATCATCTAGGCTTCAACTTCTGTCTCATCGACGAAATGTTGCATCCCTCTGTCTGTTCTACAAGTACTTTAATGGTGAATGCTCTAACGAACTACAAGCACTTGTACCCCCTCGACGTGAATACCCCCGGCAAAGCTGACAAGCAGCTAAATCCCACACCTTCACTGCAGAGATCTCTAGGTGTAAGAAAGCCTTTTACTCCAATAGTTTCTTCCCCAGAACTGCTAGACTTTGGAATTCTGCATTTCCAACTGTACTGACATGCAGAGGTTCAAGTGTAATGTGAACAGACATCTTGCTGCTCAACTTCCTTTCATAATACCCCTGCAACTTATGTCCCCGATAGTAACCCCCTGCTTTAAAGTGGCACTGTGACTTGTTTGGGATGAAAATTGAATAAAAAAATAAATAAATAAAAAATATACATACAGCATAATCATATTGACACACAGGTTCTCGTTGCAATGTTGAACAGTCAGTAAATTTGGGACTTCCAGGTGCTCTTGGTGTTCTTCGCTTTTCGGCATTGTTTCTAGTAGTTCTGGAATTCTCATTGCCACTGGACTCAAGCAGTGTCGATTCAGGAGGGGTGTGGTTGGAGATATCCCAACCGTTGCCTCGGCGCCGGCTCACAAGTCAAAAAATGGCCCAGGCTTGGCTTCGGTAGGAGTGCTACGACTTTGTATCGTTATCTCACTTGCCCCTCTCCCCTCTCGACCTGAACCCACTCGACTACTTCGTTTGGCCATACTTCGAGAACATCACCAACATGACCTCCCACAACACCAAAGCCGGCCTGATTGCCACCATCCGCCGACGTTTGTAGAAAAGGCATGCTCCCAGTTCCGGACCCGCATCGAGACCGTGATTGAGACTGAAGGCAGCTACATTGAATAGATGTCAACTCTACTACATAATAAAGTTAGCTGAATTGATTTTGTTTTATTCAATAAAAGTTTTAAAAGAAAGCTGTAGTGTTTTCTTTAGGTCAACAATTTTATCTTTCCATTTTATCTAAATTGAGGCCAAGTATAGATAATAAATAATAGTGTGAGAATAAAACTGAGGGAAAGAAAAAGAAAACAAAATAGAAACTACATTAACTTCAAGGAAATTCTTTCTTTGCTTACAAAGAGAAAGTCGAAAAACCTAATATAAATTGATGTTAAAGAAATAGGAAGAGTGTAACTCATTGTGAATAGAGAATAAGAGAATAAGAGAATAAGAGAATAAGTAAACGCTGAAAGTAGAAGCGCAAGTACAGCTTTAATATATCTTTATTGGAATGGCAAAACTTTCATATAATAAAGAAGAAATGGACCATATTCAGGTGTTAAATCGACTAAAATACGAATGAAATAAACAGGAGGAAAAGAGAAAAAACGGGAAAAGTATATATTATTAAACATACAATTGGATAAAATAAATAAGTCGATTAAAAGAATCATGAAATATATTAAAACCCGAAGTGCTTTTCGCCAGACAACTTTTTCAATGATATATGTCTGAAAGAAAGAAAAGAAAACTATTTTTCGTAGAAAAGAAATACTAATAAGCGAAAGGAATAGGAAGAAAAAACTTCAACGAATGTGTCCTCCCAAATAATTCCAACTATAACTGATGGCAAGCGCCGCGAGAACAGTCTGGTAGAACTTAGTGTGTACTCTGTGTAAAACAGAAAAAAAAAATTCGGAGAGAATGTAGAACGACAGTCTTTTTTTATCTACTAAGTGTTGTCCAATAGCCAATTTAACTAAGTTGCAACCCCCGGAAGTAGGCTGATGATACCAGATGGGACGAGGTACATGCTGAGCGATTCTAACCTTAAGACGCTGGATAGTCTTGCCTATATATATACGGTACCACACTGATATTGAAATTTGTAAACATTATTGCTTGACTGTCAGATTTGCAAGACGTCCTTACGAAAAGATGCAAAGGCGCACTCTGTAGAAAAAAAAAAGAATTTGGAGGGATAAAGCACCAAAATTAGAAGCGACAAAAAAGGAAATCTTATGCCGAATGCGTTGAACTCTCAGGTCAAATCCAAGGTAATGGAGTATATTTAGGTAACTCAGAAACGGATTCAATTTTCTTATTGATAACTTGTTGAACAATGAAGGCGGATACCCATTCATAATAAAAATCCTTTTAATGTTATCGATTTTAGAATCGATATAAGAAAGAGAGCAAATAACAAGGGCCCGGTGAATTACGTTTTTAATAAGGTTAATTTTCCTGGTCGTTAAGGCAAAAGAATCCCAACTGAAGTAAAGTCCAGTAAAAGTGGGTTTTCTATAAATGAACGTCACAAAAGAACACCCACGTCCAGAAAAGAAAAAAAAGAAAAGGTGTCGTCAAATATATATATAAATAAATATATAAATATATATATATATACAAATAAATATATGTATATATAAATACATGTATATATAAATACATAGATACATATATATAAATATATATAAACATACATATAAATATATATAAACATATATATAAAGATATATATAAATAAGTAAATGTATTTAAATAAATATATATATGAATATATATAAATGTATACATATATAAATAAATTTATATATAATAAATATATATCAATAAATGTATATAAATATATATATGAAACAAATATACGCATATGAATATATATATAAATATATCTATATAAATATATATATGTAAATAAATATATATATATAAATACATAAATATATATATAAATATATATATAAATATATAGAGAGAGATACATAAATATATATAGAAATATATATAGAGAGATACATGAATATATATATATACATATATATATATATATATATATATATATATATATACATATAGAAATGTATAAAATACATATGGCGATTAAGCTACACTAAATATTCCCCGTTTCATCCACTCTATGATTCTTTAGGCTTATGCGCAGAAGCCTGAAGAATCCTAGAGTTGATGAAACGGGGAATATTTAGTGTAGCTTAATCGCCATATATCTTCTTCTTCTCTTCTTCTATCTTCTTCTATCTTCTTCTATTCTTCTATCTATCTATCTTCTATTCTTCTATCTATATAAATAAAATGAACTCATTTTTCCCGAAGGATTTTGACCTTAATAGGATTAAAAATCAAGATATTATTATATTATTATATATCATATATAATATGCACAAACGGCAGAACAATATCTGAGGTGTGTTATAGGCTTATTATTTCTCAAATTCCTCGATAATCTTAGGTTTCTATACTTTTTCTGCTGAGAAGTCACGGCCAAAATCGGTTAAGATCAATGGAAGTGGTAAAATATTTTCTCTCTAATAAATTCCTCCTCCCCCTACCACCACTTAACACCGTTTGGGGATCGTTCACAAGGAACAGTTGAGAAGAGAACACCGGTTTGGCTTCGTAGTTCTTTCATGTGAAGTTATTTAAAATCACTAAACTAAGCTGCAGTGCTCTGTGGCGTAGTGGTTAGCGTACTGGACAATTCAAATTATATTTTCACGTTCGCGCCGACCTACCGTAGTCGTTTTTTTTTTCCTAAACAACTGGAATGGACTTTTCTTGGTGGCCGAACTGTTAACGTTGCAGATGTTTTTTTTTGTTTGTTTTTTCACACTTTATTTTCCTACTTTTACTCATGACTCCGGGTTTGATCCTTCCTACTTACCTACCATAACATTTTTTTAAACTCCCCCCCTCGTCCCGGAAACAAACACTCGGGCAACGCCGGGTACCCCCGCTAGTATTTTATAAATTACTATATGTAACTAACTTGCTCTACCTACGTATTGAGCACTTTTGAAGTAAATACTTAAAGTTTACGCATAAATTTATACTTTCGTATATTAATTTTATGTGAATACATATAAATATATACGTAAATAAATATATATATAAATTAATATATCTACATAAATATATATACAAATAAATATATATATAAAAAATATATCTACATAAATATATATATACAAATAAATATATACAAATAAATATATATATAAATATATATAAATATAACTACTTCATTTACTCACATAAATTAATATGCGAAAGTGTAAATTTATGCGAAAATTTTAAGTATTTACTTCAACAGTGCTCAATACCGAGGTAGAGCTAGTTAAAAAGTTTTAAATTATATATTGCGATTATCGCCATATATATTTTATAATTTACTATATAAATATATATATAATATATAAATGTGTATTTATAATTTTATATATAATATAAACATATATATGTATATATATATATGTATATGTGTCTGTATATGTACGTATATATATGTATTTATATATATATATATGTATTTATATATATATGCGTTTATATATATATGTATGTATTTTATATATATATGTATTTATATATATATTATAAGGTAAAATTAAAAGCCAAGAACAATGCGAGATTTTTTTTTATATAGAGTAAAATTAAATGCAAACAAAAGAAATAAAGTTCTTTTTTTTGTTGTTTGTTTTTTCTTTTTCACACAAATTTTAACTCTAAACAACAGTAATTTTTTTTCTGTTGTATTCAATGGTGATAAATATCACCATTGAATACAACAGAAAGAAAAAAAAAATTACTGTTGTTTAGAGTTAAAATTTGTGTGAAAAAGAAAAAACGAACAACAAAAAAAAGAACTTTATTTCTTTTGTTTGCATTTAATTTTACTCTATATAAAAAAAAATCTCGCATTGTTCTTGGCTTTTAATTTTACCTTATAATTTTCTTCAACAATGCTTCAAGCAAACTACAACCTACTTATATATATATATGTATTTATATATATATATATGAATTCATATATATATGAATTTATATATATATATATATATATGAATGTATATATTTGTATTTATATATATGTATGCATTTATATATATATATATATATATGTGTGTGTATTTATATATATATGTATTTATATAACTACCTAATTTACTCACATAAATTTATATACGAAAGTATAGATTTATGCTTAAACGTTAAGTATTTACTTCAAAAGTGCTCAATACGTAGGTAGAGCTAGTTAGTAAGTTATAAAATGTATATGGCGATTAAGCTACACTGAATATACCGCGTTTCATCCTCTCTAGGATTCTTCAGGCTTATGCGCGAATTCTGTGGTTGTTTGTCGTTTTTATATGCGCATCTTCTATTGAGATTTTAGTTAGCCAATCAGCTTTCTATGATCCACCGCGGCCTTTCTATCAGCCAATGGGCATGCATTTATCGGACAAAGGCCTATTTGACCTCTGGTAACCTGTTCCTTTGCGCGTGCTTTATTTAGCCTGGATATTTAGTTTCTTGATCTGTTTTAAATCTAGGTTAGTGTTTTTTTTTTTGTTTTACTTTCTTAGTTTATATATAAATATATATATATATTTGTACACACATATATGCCCATATATATGGGCATATATATATACGTATATGTGTGATCGTTTATGTATATTCATGTTGATTTAATTTATTTATTTGTTTATTTTCTATCGTTTTTGTTCGTTTTAAAACTATTTTGTATCGCTATCCTAGAGTAAATTTTATCTTGTGAACACAGTTGTTTGCTATTTCTCTTCTACAGTTTTATAGATTTTGGGGTTCTTTAAAGTACAGGATAGCAAATTTTTCATGAAGGCATAATCTACATGGGTCCTCTAGGTCTCTACACGTGGTAGCTTGTCTTATTATTTTCCATTCGACTACCGGCGAATGTCCGCTTTCTTTGAGTTCCCAGTATTTATTCGCTAGTGTTGTTTTCATGCGGTGTTTTTTATTGTTTAATGTACTTTTGTGGTCATAGTATTGAGTTTTGAAATCTAAGGAAGTCATACCTACGTAATATTACTTATTATTCGGGGTTTCTTTCGCAAATATTGTGGCCTGGTAAACTACGCTTTTGGTTAGACATTTATTTTGAAGTGGGCAAAGTGCACCGTGTCTACAGTTCCATTTATCTTGTTCGTTATTAGTATTTTTATTTATAGTATGGTTGTTCTTGTCCGGGGTTGGTTTATTATTATTATTATTATTATTATTATTATTATTATTATTATTTCTGCTAGTGTTAGTTTTATTTTTGCCATTGTGTCTACTTTTTTTATTGTTTATTTTGTTGTTTACATTGTTTTTATTTAATATTTTGTTATTATGTGCTTTAATTATCATCTCGCAACAACTGTAGGATAACTTTTATGTATTTTGATTAAAAATTTTATGTAAGGGGTTGGTTGCAGTAAAGTGTTTTTCAATAAGATCTAGAAATTTCTTGCCAGGTTTTGTTTTTAACATTTGATTGTATGGGGCCGTATACCAAATTATAGAGTTCTTTTTCTTCTATTTTTAATTTTATTATAGTTGTTGGTGTTTTGTTGCTTATATTCGATATCGATATTTTTGTATCCACTATTTTTTAGGGCTGTTTCGTAGATGTTGGTTGACCTGTTAAATGCATTTTCATCACTTGAGTTATTACTGAGTCTACTTACGATCGAGTTAGGAATGTGTTTTATAATTGATGGTGGGTGATTGGACTTAGGGTTTACGTAAATTAGTGTTTAGTTGCTTATATTTGATAGTCCAACGTAAACAAATACCTAATGAACCACCCTCTTAAATAGACACTTTAAATATCTACACTAACGTACTGTACTTACAATAACCCTTATACCTGAGTGGCTTCCAAGCCTTGATAAGTGATGACCACCTTGTAAAAAAAAATATATATGTATTTATATATATATGTATTTATATATATATATATATATATATATATATATATATATATAAATTTCTGCGCTGTTTTAAAATACAATTCATATTTAACGTTGCTTTCTGTGGGAATTATATAGCAATCAGTTTTATTCTAACTAAATTGAAACTTGGTTACTTTTACATTAAAATGATATCTCATCACTAAACCATTTATAAGAATTCTTGTACTTCAGGATCAAATAACACAAAGGTAGTTGGTATATAGTAAAACCTTATTGGTATTATGATGTGTTTCTGATTTATATTGAATAAAAATTATTTCCCAATTTAATTAAATTCAAATGTTAAATAAAGAATTTAAAGCTGAAAACGCAATCAATTCTGTTGATGACATTCTCATGTACTTATTTCATATCCACCGCTTGAAATACAGGCGTTATTGTTATCAACTCTGAATTGAAGAGGAAGAAATCAAATAAGACAAAGTTTGAAAAAGAATAAAAAAGGAGATGAATTAAAAGAGTTTTATACACTCAGTCACATAGAATGAAAAGACGATCAGTAGATGAAGAACAATGAAAAGACTGAGAGGAAAGAAAAGGAAAGTAAAAGAAAGAAATGAAGAAGGATACACAGAAGATAAATAAAGAGACGTAAGATGGGAAAAGAATTGAGGGGGAAAAGAATAATATAAAGGGAAAACTAGAAAACAACGTTATTAAGGTAAAAAGAAAAGGAAAAAATGTGTGCTACCTTGAAAAACCTCACAGTAGCTTCAATTTGTCATAAACCGCAGGAATTGTAAGTTGCTCCTGGATAATAAATACTGAATTACAAATTCAGAGCAAAATTGCAAATTACGAAATCAAAAACAAGAATTCATAGATAAACGTCAAAATTTAAATAAATGCGTCGTGTATCATGATTAAAAAACTACATCTACAAAAGCTCCTCACACATATAAGCACGTAAAACCTGCAACATACAAACATATTATAAAAGGTACAAAAATAATAGACAGCATTATCAAAGAAAGAACAGATGAGGCAGATAAAGTATTTGCTACGGAATAGGATATCTTCAATGCTCCACAGTAAATTCTCTGCAGAATGATAATATGAAAGCTGAAGTGCACAATATATAGATGTAAATCCGAAGTTTATATCCCGTTCTAAAAGCAGATACTTACAACTATAAGAACATACAACACACTTATTTTGCAACACATACCTAACAAACAAAAACTATAAAATTTAAGAATTTATTTTTAGAGGATTTTTTGTTTTTATTAGTAATGCTACTAGTATTTCACGTTTTCGTTTACCATAACTTTTTCTGTTATCTTGGTCTTCTCCTTTAGGAAGCGATTCTTCCCGTCACTGGTCGATGAACTGTAACGAACATCTAAGACGAAAACATTACGCTGATTTTCTGGCACAGATTACTTTATTTAGTCAACGAGTGAACTGTGGAAAGCCATCGTATTGTTAGCTCAAGCTTTTTGCGTTTCTTTTTTCGACGCATTTTCTTTTTGCGCCAATCTCTACCGTGTCTGCGCCGCTCAATATCGGAAATCAGACTGGACTCACGCGATAGAAAAGATATCTTCCTCGCTTTCTTCTGTGCCCTCTTTCTTCCTTTCCATGTTTTCTTTCACACGAACCTAATGACTAGGGCTATGACGAGATAATATTCTTTTCATTGTTTTGACTCTTGAGTATATATCCGACACAGTTAGACACAGTTAATCAATAGAGAACATCACTCTATCTAAAAACATATAAGATATTAACTGATGTATAATCGAGAGTCAAAATAATGTCATGGCCCTACTAATGACCTATTTCAGGTGCAACCGTCGACCCTAGCTATAGCATTTGACATACGTCAACAACTTAACCTTTGAACTCTTTTTGCGGTCCTGAATATGACCTTAAACTATATCCGATGGCGAGGCCCCAGCTTGTGGGCTTTGGGGAGTGTGGGGCCACACTTTAATTGCCATTGCTCCCAGATCCACTCTGACCCGGAGTGGTAATACCTGTTAGGGTACCAACTATGGGTTAAATAGAAACTGACTTGAAAAAAAAAACACATTCTACTAAAACTTTTCTTCCAAATCACTGGATTCGGCATTAAATAACCTTAAAAGGGTTGATATGCCGCAAAACCAAACAACCAACCGAACCAAACCTTGAACTCTTTTTGCACTAACCAACCTGCACAGCAAAATCACAATGTTCAACATGCCGACGTAACTCGGGATGGATTACATAACACTTGGATATTCGATGAATTTCTCTATAAAGACGAATTTCTTTACTGATTTGATATTTGTATATGTAAAAGGTTATAAACAACATCATAAACAATTTCATTTTTTTAATTGACACCAGATTTTGATATTTCGTTCTTCTTTCTCGCCTTGTTTCAAATAACTGCATGCTTGTGTTTTACTACATATCATATTAAATTACTTATAAAAGAAAGTTTTAACTTGTAACATTCAAGGGTTTCTTTCTGTTTATACGATTATTTGCGGCTGTCGGTTTTATGATTGTGTTATTGCCTGTTCATCCTATAAATGAGGCCACCTGGAAGTCTTTCATTCAACGGCATGCTATGATAAGATGGCGGTAGATGTCTGCATCGCCTACATTAACCCAGATCGCCGGTAAACATGATAGTCAGGTAGGTTACCTCGTGTAAAAATATAAAAGTTGAATCTTAGTTGCCGAAGCAAAGGAGCAACGTTATTCTTACTTTGAGAATCTGATAGATTGAGAAAGAAAACTTACAAATAAAAATGATTTAGAATAATTAACTATTCGGTTTGAAACAGCTCCTGTTCTAAATGCGCCAATATTTTTTACAAAATTATCCAACATTGTTTTAAGAAGCAGAACATTTACTAGAAGACATATTATAGAATTATAGAATTAAAAACAATATATAAACCATTAAATATAAATAATAAAAACATACATATACACACATATGTGTGTATATGCATATATAATAAAAACACACACATACACACACACACATATATATATATATATATATATATATATATATATATATATATATATATATATATAAAATAAAAATTACAATTAAATTTACCAAAATGATCCAAGATGGTAAAATTAAAGTATATTATAAATATTAAAGAATTAATATTTATAAAGTTATCTCAGCCAGATGTAAAAGCTCGATAAAACCAAATAGGAGATAGAGCTTATAATACGAGCAAACAGTTAATAAACACTTAGAAATGAATAAAAAACATATTTAATCTGAAAAGGAAACACTAGGAAAGTGGATAGTCCTTAATCCGTGGAGTTTCGAAGAAAGACTTTCCTTCTCATCAGAGGGTAGGAATTAGCAAAATGCGGGATCGGATTTTGCATACAAAAGTATTTGATGAAACAACAAGTAAGTCAAAGATCTTACTTGATAACAAAAAAGGTGAAGCAGAAGGAATATGGTGAAGAAAAAAGTGATTACACATGAATGGATAGTCTGGTGGAAGATAAATAATCCAGTGACGGTAAAATTCAAATATATATATATATATATATATATATATATATATATATATATATATATATATATATATATATATATATTAGTGTTGAGACGATTAATGGGGATCAGGAATCGGAAGATTTTTCAGTTTCGGAATCGGTATCGGTATCGGAATCGGAAAAATTGATGCCTATTTTCCGATGCCAAAACGATTCTTTTCATTGTCTTTTTATAATTGATTTTATTTAAAGTAAAATGTTCGATTACTGATAATAATGGTAAAATAATAAATATTTATTGATTTTAAATTAACGGTAAAGTTAAAATCGATAGATCATCCTCCACAAGGGTATTTTTTTTTATTTTTACACAGGTATCACCACATTAAGAGGCCACTCGAGGATAAGGGTTTTGATGTTTAGGAAAATATCTGCATATTTAACATGTGTTTCTACGAAAATCGGGGGAAAATAAGTTAAACAATTAGAGATTTATAAAGAATCGGAATCGGTAATTGTATCGGAATCGAAAATTTAGCACGTAATCGGTAATTGTATCGAAATCGGGAAAAATATTGGAATCGTCCCATCACTAATATATATATATATATATATATATATAGTAATTTATAAAATATATATGGCGATTAAGCTACACTGAATATTCTGCGTTTCATCCAACTATAGGATTAGGGTTAGGGTTAGGGTTAGGGTTAGGATTAGGCTATAGTTGGATGAAACGCAGAATATTCAGTGTAGCTTAATCGCCATATATATTTTATAAATTACTAACTAGCTCTACCTACGTATTGAGCACTTTTGAAGTAAATACTTAAAGTTTACGCATAAATCTATACTTTCGTATATTAAATTATGTGAATAAATGAAGTAGTTATATATATATATATATATATATATATATATATATATATATATATATATATATAGGGCAAGTAATGAAAGCGTGACTTACACAATCGACAGCGCCTCTGTCTATCCTGTCAGATGACGAAATCAAGAAAGAAAAGAGAAAAGAAAAACCTTCGTCAATAGACTATTTAGTAATATACATATGGTATTAATTTGCATATGAAGACAATAACTTCTGTGAAAAGCAATGAAAGGGGGAAGCAGAGGACACACAAACGTAAGTTAAACGTTTCGGTTTCGAGTCTCAGTGATGCCGTACGAGTCATTTTTTTTAACTTTTTAAATCGTTACTATATATTGACTCCAATATAATATGATAATGAATACGACATCCGCATTAATCAAAATATCAGATTTAAGCGTATTTTACGACCAGGCAATTCTGAGCGGCCTGTTATATATATATATATATATATATATATATATATATATATATATATATATATATATATATATATATATATATATATATACGCACTAACGGTGGGGGACCACTTTGTCTGTTTGTAAAATACACTTAAATATGATATTTTAATTTGTGAATATTTTGTATATATTATTATATCATAGAGTCGTGATTTCAAAAGTAAAAAAAAGTATTTGGGTGCCATCAGCTTGAATCGAAACTGAAAGCAAAACTGTAGCATTCAAAGCTGGTGACGTTACGACCGTACCAACGTAACACGCATATGAACTGATTAAAAATTACAAATTAAAATAAACTAATGTTAATGTACAAAATGTATATCGAATTTTCCAATTTTGACCCCCTTTTTACCTCTTCCAAATTTATTTTACACGGCTAAAGACCCATAAAAGAACAATCCATAAAAAACCCAATCATTTTAGGCTCCTAACACTGCTCTCCTACTTTTAGTTGCGGAAGAGAATGAGTTTTAAAATATGGAGACAGATACACACACACACACACACACACACACACACACACATATATATATATATATATATATATATATATATATATATATAAAGAGAGAGAAAGAGAGAGAAAAAATACATAGACATGTTAAAAAAATCTTTTAGCGTGACTTTTGGAATATTTGGCTAACAGTTTTTCTCTGATGAGAAGAATTTCCATTTTTTGAAACTTTAAGGAACACCTAGCTACGAGCTTTGGAGTATCCTGCCGAATAATAAAAACTTTATGTAAATTTCTACTTTACATCTCTGTTCTCATATGTATATATATATATATATATATATATATATATATATATATATATATATATATATATATATATATATATAGTAAGCTGTAGCCATAATTAGTTGGGTTTAGTGATAAACACATGAAATAAAATGTTAAACCCGCGGCAACTCTCCCTCTTTTTTTCGGCTATCGCCTGACTATCCACATCGGAAAACAAGTTTAAAGCTAACAAAATTCATACTATACTTGTCCGTGGTGTAAAATTCAATTATAAATTACACCCTTTCGAAAGGGTGAAGGTTTAAGCTTCAGTAGGGGCGACACTTAAATACAGTTGTTAATTATATAAGACTTGTACCCGGTCATGGTTGAGGAAACGAGAGCAGTCGATTAAATAAGGGATTCCGCCGTAAATTCCGTTCAGATTTTTAAGACCGACAAAAAGATTCCTCCGTTCGAAAAGATAAATCTGAAGTAGGTTACATCGATTAAAACATCGCGAAAATACCATCCAAGATGGGAATAGTAGTTCAAATACTCCAAATATACGATTTGTTTTAAGGGAATTGAGTTACCCAGTTACCTTATTGTCTATGATCATCGTTTTCAATCATTAGGCCGATTATCGCCATTCATTTCATTTACGCATCTCATAACATGCTGCACGTTGGCCATTGTCGGGAACAAAGTTACTTCCACAATGATTGTATCTATAACAACAACAATGTTAGATAATCAAGTTCTATAATAAAATGGTGATTAAACCATTGTCAAAGGCCGAGCACACACAGCTTTTACAAATTGTCTTCATATTTATTTTTAAATTGCTACGACAATGAAATGCATACTAACTTTTAAACAATGTGCATAAAAATATTATTTTCTAATCCTTATAATATATTAAAACTGGTCTGTTTCTCGAACTTTTTCATCTACAGTTGTAAATCTGAGAAATCGATATTTGATTCTTACTAGCTAAGTTTCGTTTTTACCTTTCTAGTATTTTCTTTACATGGAAAAATATTTCGATTCAGTTTCTATAAAAAAATACTTACCCCGCTAAAAAATTGTTAAAATGGAATCATTTTTCAATGATTGATGGAATCTTGTTGAAATTTTGTGTTTTGGTGTAATGTAAGATCGTACAAAAGTCGAGATTTATTTATTTATTTATTTATTTATTAAAACTATAATGTTATCAGTTACGATAGTGCCTTCAATAAGTTTCCAGACGTTTTGTACAGGCATTTAAAATTGTCGTAGCATGTTATTGCTATACATCTTATAAGATAACTGACCATTTTTATTCAGATTCAAATGAACAGCTACAGCAGGAATTGGAATATACTCTACTAAAGTCTGATTGTCACAGCTGGTCAATTTAAAAAATGCAATCTGGACGTGAAGCCAATTTAGAAGAGATATGTAATAATATTCTGTTTTACACGTTCAAAAATCCACAGAAATGTATGGAATACTTCAGATTGCTTTTGGACCATCTTGCATGAATCGAGCATGTTTTGGAGTCCCATAAAAGATTCAAGGAAGGCAGGGAGTCTTTGAGAGGTGATGAGAGGTGTGGGAGGAGTAAGGAAGTCATAACATTCAAGTTGATTGGCCAAATAAAGAATTTCATGAATTAGGACCATCGTGTGTCTATAGAGACAACAAGCGCACAATTTAATGTCAGTGTGGAAACTGTATACACAATTATTTGCGAGGAACTAAAGATGCGGAAGTGTGTCCAAAGAGTGCTCAGAGAAGATCAGAAAGAAAGACGTTGTCATGACAACAAGATTAGCATCAAGGCAGTGCTTCACCTTCTCTTATAGTCCAGACCTTGCTCCCTGTGAGTTTTGCTCCCTGTGAGTTTTGGTTATTGACAAAGCTCAAGGAAAACATTAGAAGCTGTCATTATGAGTCAATTAAGGAGGCCGTGATGAGGGTCATTGACACGCTCACACAAGAAAAATTCCATGGATCCTTCAAGAAATTGTTGGAACTGTACATGTGCATCGCAACCAGAGCAGATTACTTCGAAGGGGACTAGCGTTTCATGTGTAGGCTATCAATAAAAGTGTCCATACGGAAAAACCTGGAAACTTATTGGAGACAGGTCATAGTTTTAAAGTTTAGATGTGTTAACTTGAACATTAAATTAGATTATAATTATGAACACTATCTCAATTGTGGGGTAGAATTGTTGATCTATCCATCCAAGAACTATAGATCAAATTTAATGCTCCCGCAAATTATGTCCCCGATAGTAGCCCCCTACTTCAAAGTGGCACTGTGCCTTGTATGGGGTAAAAATTGAACAATAATTTTTTTTAATCCGATCTGAATCTTACCATGTCATACGAATAATACGGATTTTACGGAATTTATCAATTTAAAATAAATTTCATTGGATGGATTTTATTATAACGTGACTAAATCTTGAATCATAACCATCACTTTCTAATATCCTATTTAAAAAAAAACTTTTCAACCATTACTCTCGTTCGAACATTATTGTTTTCAATTTTTGCGCTACCCAGCAATTATATAGCAACCAGAATTATATAGCAACCAGTAATTATATAGGAAGTTTATAGTATTTGTTTTGTTGCTCTGAAGAAAAAGCTAACTTTATGAGATTCTATCTGATATAAACTTTTGTATGCTATATTTCTTGATTTTGAGGAATCAGTTTTGTAAATGTTAATTTGCATGTTGTGATTTCCTTCATACATTTAGGCTCCATCTCAAATATATATATATACACTCGTATTAAAAATATACACTCGTATTAAAAATATACACTTGTATTAAAAATTTCAAAAAGTAAAAACCATTGTATTTCAACGAGGATGTTGATAGTGCTCAAGAAAAAAGGTTAGGATATTAGTTTATTCAATTTAGGTAAATAAATATTTATAAGTCGCTGCAATTAATCTACTGTTTCAGTGTAAAAACATGTCAGGCGATAATAAACCTTCTGTCCTACCCGAGGTCAGTCGTTTAATGAAAATGAAAACCAAATAGAAAAAATAGCAAAAAGAGAACACATTTAGGTTGACCTTTTCTTAAGATTAATAAATTCTATAATTGCTTATCTCGGAGGCGTTTAATAAAAACAAATTTAACGCAGAAAAGATAAAATGTCATATCCTAGCCAATAATTGATGTATTTTTAACATTCCAAATGCATCTTTCACCGAATGCAACTAAAGTAAAGAAATCGCATTGAGTATATATTGTCTATGTATATTATTTTCTATAAGTTAGTGACGTGTTCTATTAGCATATAACGTTTAATCATACAAAAAAAGAAACGATTCTTGTTAGATCAGCGAAGTTAAGCTATGTTGAACCTGATCAGTACCAAATGGGTGACTATTTGAGAATACCAGGCACTGTATGTGGGAAGTTGTCGACATCTCTTTGCAAGAACTACAAAATCATAACGTCGCTATCTCCCTTAATCCGGATACAATTGTGACAGGGGACCGTTTATGAATTTAACTTTCCCTTGCTACTTTCTCCTTCGGAGGAAGCCAGTTAAACCCGCCAAGCATATATCATTTAATTGCTGTTCTATTATCATTCTACATTTCCTGGATACGTTTTTTTTTAGAGATTTGTTTTTACGTTGTTATATAAATCTCTTTCTTCTTTTGAACCTGTTGATTATCTACTAATTGATGATTTACTAATTCATCAGCTCCCAAGTATTTGCCTCTCCAAGAGGGCAAGGTCAAGGACAGAATCAGTTTATAATGTGGAGAATAGTGACCTTTGTCGTACTAAACAAAGTACAGATACTATACGTTAATATCAATTTGCACGTAAAATGTAAAAACTAGACTGGCTTATAGATCTGTACTTATTGGTCCCCCCTACAAAGCACAACAAGGGTTGTTTCTAATGGGCAAAAAAAGCAATCTGGATATGAACGAAAACTAAAGTGTTCTTCCGTCTCGAAGGGTTTTTCCTCTTTTGAGCAAGGATAAAACATTCTACACTTTGATCTTAAACCGAAAGTCGTGGTAGTTTTAGTATACGACAAATACAAGGGTTGTTCTGAAAGTAAAGACTACTATTTTTTAACTCAAAAGTTTAAGAGCCACAAAGACGGGAGTGATGCATTTAAAATGAGTGACGTTTTGCGTTCCAGAATTTATTTTTCCACGAAGTTACCACCATTTTCAATGCACTTTTGCCAGGAATTCAATCACGCCTCTATGATTTTTAGTCTCACACCGTCAATATCTTCAAAAGAGAAATGAAACTTTCGGCTAATTATTGCATAAGTTCATTCATCATAACAATGAAATTTGTAATACCGTTTGATTATTTATCAAGATTTTTTGTCTCTCCAATTTCTCAAGTGGTTGGAAATCGTCGTATACATTACGTGTAATTCAGAAGCAAGTTCTCAAACTGTTGGACATGGATTGGCTCCGACTAAGGCTCTTAACTGATCTTAATTGATGAGCTGTTTCAGCAGCTTAGCGACCTAGCTTGACTTGAAATAAGAACATTGTGCGAATTTAATTTTTTTCATCAACGTTCTGAAAAAAAGACATACTTTTTTTAAAACGATTTTAATTTGAACGATTAGATAGAGCGGAAAACACTCTTTAAAATGATATATAAAGTAAGAGTACTAATACCAAAACTTATTCGAAAATACATCATTTGAAATGGAGATTATAAATTACGCAAGAACTTTCTTCTCAACCTAATAGAACACGTTCTGTCGCATTCAAAGCAATATCCAGTATGGCTTTTATATACTCGTATCAGATCAAAGTAAAAATATCGGTATCGTGACAATCCTATAAGATTTATTTTAAATTAAAAATGAACGCTTTTCGATGACGGCAAAAATCCAATACTCTGGCTTAAATAACATTTAAATCCGTTGTCTAGCTTATCAGATAGATTTTAATTGAGAAACGCATAATTACATTGCATACAAATAAGATATTTACTCTAATTCAATCGAGATAAGTAATTTGGCAGATGAGTGGAAAGAAACAATCTTAAATACAATCATTTCTTATCAAAATATTATGTATCTGTCTGTAACCAAATCTACTGCACGTTTTTAAATATTTTACAACATATCTGCAAGGTTCTATATTATTCGTAAAC
>NC_136503.1:12667349-12752349 GCF_053919585.1 Euprymna scolopes | reverse complement strand
TTTCAAATAAAAATATGATGAAAACCTTTAAAAAAAAAACACAATTGTTGATGGCTACACTCTTTTAAATATACATTTTTTCTCTCGTTGGAACTACACAACCATCACTTTAAATATATATATATATATATATATATATATATATATATTTATATATATATATATATATATATATATATCCCTTTTTCCTTTCCTGATTCCCCTCTCTCCTTTTGGTTATGCATTTAGGAAGGAAAATCGCATTTCAATTCAAATACAGCGACTGAATATTATCTCTGATGAACAGGCCCGATAGAAAGATTGTAATACTAATAACATAAACTTATTAATGAACGTAATATCGTCTTATATTTCTCCTAATTTTGTAAATAAGACACCTCTTACCTTACTAATTAAATCTAATTACGTTTTTCCGCCTATACCAAAGTAACAAATGGAAACTATTAGACTCAATCCGAGTCATAGACCTATACTATACATAACTGACTAGCACTAAAGTCCCACACTTCAATTCTAAAGGTTCTCAGATATCGGAAAACTTTCTACTTAAACAGTTTTTTTACCTTCAACTGCTAGCTTTTGGAATCCCCCTCCCTACTTCCTGTTTCATATACTGTAAAGACTATGGGAAATTTGTCAATGTTACTCGGGTTTTAATACTGTGAATATTGCAACAATTATCCCTTTTGAACCATGTGAAAAGTCGCCTTCCCTTGTCTGGGTTTATAATGACGTGTCATTTCAGCTTTTGAGTAACTTGGAGTTGTCTTCTCTTTGTATATAAACGAGTGTTTTACGTGTTCTCCATCTCTCTGTCTCATCATTTAAATAAATAAAGACGGTTCTCTCCGTGTTGTGTGTTAAAACTAAAACATGCTATGTATTAAATAATTTATCCTTTTGTCAACCGTCGATATGACTTCCTGTATGGATTTTATTCAAAACAAATAAAGTATGTTTTTTTTATTTATTTCATAATTAACTATCGAAGGTTAATAATTAAATAATTAATTAACCAACAAATACAATGTACACGAATTGTGATCATTCTAAAATAGACAGTTGTTATCGAGCATTCATGACAGTCTTTAGTATCTAGGCTGAAATTTCTGAGCAGTTTTTTATCAGAAATTGATTTTGAAACTGCATTATTTAAAATATTAATCTAAGATATATAAGAAACCCTCATTGCTTTTTAGACACACCTCATATGTTGATGCCTTTTTATTGTTTTCTCCACTTTTTTTGCGAAGTTGTTTTAAATCAAATGTACGGACCGCAAATAAGTTTGCAATGTGTCGCATGTAAAACTCGAGTTGCATGTTTAACATGCATAGCTGACATGATCGAAGTAATGAGTTTTGCAAAATATTTTTATTAGTGACTCGTTAAGGTGAAATATATTTTATATGCCATAGTCGTTTTACACATAGCATTAATCACATTAAACTCAACAACAATTTGTTCTTTCTGTACTTCTTAAAAATTGTCTAGACCAGTACTGGAAATACTTCAAAGTCTAATAAATATACGGAGAAAACTATACATGCCTGAACATTTGATCCTTGATATGTTTTAATTGTATGTTGTTATGTTCAGAATATGAGAACAATTGCTTAACTAAAATGTTTATACATATCTCTATTTATTTATAAAGGACATTGCGTGTGAGAGTTCGTTCCCTATGGATTCCGAAACAGCTGAACCGAATTTTTATGAAATTTCACACAATTATAATTTACGTGTCTTGGAATATTCTTAGATATGTTTTGTATCAGAATGTCTCTATCAGATAAGTATCGAAAATTGTTAATTGATAATCTAAAAATCCAATTAAAAAGGAACAGTTCTATCTTGAACAAAATTGGCATTATATTAAGCCTGATATCATAAATGCATTCATTTGTTTTATAACCGCAAAACAAAATCGACATAAGAGGCAATAACTGGATTACTACTTACATGACTATTGCCTCTGATAACCATTTTGATTTTGTATCCTACCTGATCGCTACATATCCTTGTACCTCCATTTTTCATTTATTGTTTAGCATTCCATAAACTCTTTTCACTAACGTTTCTGTATATATGATTAGTTTCTGATTGTGAATCTTTAGTTTATGTTACTATCAGCAAAAGCATATTTCATTATAACATTTGATTTCATCTGATGAAAAGCACGTGTCATTTGAAACTCCATGGATTAAGGAATCCTGAATGTTGCTGGACGAGTTTCCTGTCGGACAGTAAATTGTTGTAAATTATAATTTACAGTCTTTAATATTGTTCTTTTGTAATAAGCTATGCTTCCTGTATTAGTTGTGTCGAGCTTTGTTTATCTAGCTAGAATTACCATTTAAATATTGGCATTTATATTTCCTTTAAGTTTACAGAAGCGTTTGACTTGTAAATTTAATAATTACATCTCGATTATATATATATATATATATATATATATATATATATATATCTTGGCAGCAAGTCATTATTCAAACACGTCTGAGTGAACATGCCAGAGTCATTCTTTTTTTTCCGATCTTTCTGGATATCTTTTCACTTTGCGAGCGGTGTTTTAATTTCAGCAGGTATGTTATATAAAATGGCGCCCAAAAGTTCTTGTTCGGTCATATTTTCTCAAGAGCTTTCTATCGGTGCATCCGATTATCATCAGGAGCTATTGTTGTTGTTTTCTTTTTCTTTTAGGCCTGGTATATATATATATATATATATATATATATATATATATATATATATATATATATATATATATATATATATATAATTGGCTATAAAGATCGGCGCAGGGGGGTTAGGAGAAAATTATTTTTATTCTATTCTCATTCTTTTTAATTTTGATTTTCGTATTTTACAGTTTATTTATTTACTTTCTTGTTAGTTATTAAATGATGTTAGTATATTTGTCCCAGTGTTACATGAGATCCTGTTTAAAAATGGCTGTCGGTTTTTGATAAGTATGGCTTCTAGTGATTTTAGTTGTCGTGTGCCGATATTATATACATATATATGCACTTTACCTTATGAGGGCATAAAATCACCTGAGACGCGTTATAAACATTCAATAATCGAAAAAAAAAAAATAATGGAAAATGAAAATATCAAATAAAAAACTAAGTATATAAAAATACAAGTGTTAGTAGCTCAACTCTTTTATATGCATTCTAGCAAAATCTCGACCTTAACCTTTGACTTAGATCTTGAAAAATAGCGTGTACCATCCCTTAACCCATATATATATATATAATGGGTTAAGAAATTCCAACGAAAGAAAGATGTATATTTAAATAAGGGAGTAGTCACCAACAATGTGTATTTTTTAACATTATTTTATTATTCCGTGTCTTGGTTTTTCATTGAGAATTATGTCTGGATCATTGTAATAATGTTTTTAAATCAGTGAAATCGTTTTTACGCGCGTTTCAGACGTTCTGTGATGCGTCCTCTTCAGAAATTATTTTCAAATGTGTTGGAGATGTAAAAATGGCGATTTTCGTAGTTAACTTGAAGTTTTTCCAAGGGGCGGAGGCTTGTAAGTGTTTATTATTCATTGTCATGCTCAATTTTTATTGCTCTTTTATTGGGCTTGTGAGGGAGACCGTTGACCTGGCTGTAGTCGCTATCTCTTTCTCCTAATGTCTTTTCTTTTCCTTTAGGGTGGGGTAGGGTGTGTGTGTGTGTGTGTGTGTGTGTGTGTGTGTGTGTGTGTGTGTGTGTGTGTGTGTGTGTGTGTGTGTGTGTGCGTGTGTGTGTGTGTGTGTGTGTGCGTGTGTGTGTGTGTGTGTGTGTTTGCAGTTTTTGAAAAAATTACAAGTGCGGACTTTCTTTTTGCCGGTACTGTATATATATATATATATATATGTATATATATATATATATATATATATATATATATATATATATATATACTTAATAATCATTTTTTGTAATTTTTTCCATTTTTCGAATAGTCATTCTTATGTCTCTGTCGAGTTTGTTTAGGAAAGTTCCATACTATCGAGGACATAAGTTGCAGGGATACTATGTAGGGAGATGAGCAGCAAGATGTTTGTTCACATTACACTTAAACTTCTGCATGTCAGTACAGTTCGGGAAGCAGAATCCCGGAAGTGAATTTCAAAGTCTAGCAGTTCTGGGGAAGAAACTCTTGGAGTAGGCTTTCTTACATCTAGAGATCTTTACTGTGTAGAGGCGGGACCTTGCTGCTTATCGGGCTTGTCGGGGGTAATTACGTTGAGGAAGTACAACTGCTTCTAGTTCGTCGGAATATTCACGATTAAAATACGTGTAGAAAAAGCAGAGGTATGCAACATTTCGTCGATGGGACAGAGGTTGAAGCTTAGATTGCAGTTCAGGACCTGTCAGGTTGGCGACTCTCTTTTAAACACTGTCCAGGAGTGAGAGACTAGTAGCAGATGCACCAGCCCAAACATGACAACAATACTCCATACATGGACGAATGGTAGCCTTATAGAGGTTCAGGATACTTTCAGGCGTTAGTAGCTTTTTAGTACAGTAGAGAGAGCCTATCTTCTTCGCAGCGGCCCTAGCAATGCTCTCAATGTATTTGTCTCGTTTAAAATCTGGGTGCTTTTATATCCTTCCGTTCAAATTACATTTTTTTTACATGTGCATCACCACCCATCAAGGCTAAGAGGCCACTCGAGGATAAGGGTTAAAGAGTGTACAGTAGAAATTGGACAATATAGTAATCGTTAGTAATGGAGATTCGGTAAATGTGTTAACTTATATGGAACGGCTCATCAAAAACTTGTTTACGTTAGACTTGAAGACAATCATATTGTAGTCAGCTGGAGAGCAGAAAAACGGAAGACAATTCCATAGGCGTGCAGTTCTAAGAAAGAAGCTTTGTTCATGGAATCTACGCTTAGGTTTAGGCACAGATAAAGAGTGGAGGAAATTATTGATAATGTTTTCTGCTAGACGAGCGTTTCTTGGTTTCTTGTGAAAGTTTGGCGAGAGGGGGGCATAGAATGGAGCTCAGTCGAGCACCTACCATGAAAATAACGATAAAGCAGATACAAACTCGCAACATCTCTTCTGTGAGAAAGAGGTTGCAGGGAAGAGAAAAGGACATCCCCCACAAGGCTATGAAGTCTATTTTGAACTCTATCAAAGCAGGATAAGTCCTTTCTATAATTACTTGAAATAGTGAAGCGTCTTGTAAGTAAAAAAAATACATTTTAGAGTTTAAGAATGTGTCTAAAAAAGTGCAATGTTTTAAAAGTGTGATTTACAAAATGGTATGGAATTTGCATAGCATATAAAATCATCAAGATTTTAAACGAAAACAGTAATCAAAAACTGCTAGAAGACGACTGAATAAAATCAGTTGAAAGTACTTGCAAAAAGAAACAGATGAACGAAAACGACTGCGAAACATTCTCACTCAAATTCATCAAAGATATAAGAATGATGATTCGAAAAATGAAAAAGTAAAGTCACAAAAAGATCATTAAGCAAAAACACTTCGTGCTATTTAACAATATCTATGAATGAAAACATACTATATATATATATTAGTGGCCTGGAAAGACCGCAGAAAAGACAACCAAGCAAAACAAACCCTAAGCAAAATTCCAAATCCGCAAAACTGAAGCTGGGTTGCCAGGACCCTATATATTCAAATGTAGGCAAACTGGGGCATATTTTATTGGTTTGAAAATATAGGTTATTTTTACCAATTTTCATCAAATTTTAATCATAGAATAGTATTATAATTTTCAAAAAGCCTGCTAATTTTCATGTAGTTTTGTCCCATAGAACCAAAGATATGATCATTTAAATATTCAATTTGGCTATGAGTATAGATATATCCTTATATATACAAATGAAACTACATATATATATATATATATATATATATATATATATATATAGTTTCATTTTTTTTATTTCATTAGTTGCCTGAGGACGACTAATTGAAGTCGAAAACGTTCGCGAATACGGCAATTTTTTTTTTCACAATCGAACAGAATGTTCGAACATTATCTCGCCAAAAAGGAAAATGGATTGTAAGAAAAACAAACAGGAATTGTTCAATGAAACTAACATTAAAGAAAAAATGGTGGCCAAGTATATTAACATATATGTAGATATACTACCTCCATTTGGCAATTTTATAAGTTCCAAAGCGACTATTGATCAGAATTTTTTAAAATTAAGTCTCGTTGGAACGGTAAAATCGCTGACTTTTGTAGTGAGTTATGTGACATTGGCTCTCAAGGTCGCACATTAAGGGGTTCATCCATCATCCAGAGACTATTTCTGACACTTTTTACAGCCATAAAATATTTCGGTAAAGTTGCAATATCTTTACACTCAAAAAAAATCTTTAAGAATTTCCACTATTAAAGGTTTTCCAAGGTGAGAAATCGAAAATCACGTTTAAAATCCCTGGAAACAGGTAGTTTTCAAGATATAAAGAAATTATTGTTCAAAAAGCGGGGGACAACTTTTTTGTATTAGTTTAAAGTAAAATGAGCCTCCACTTAATGGCCACCTTTTGGGAGGTCTGGTATTTATTTTAGGGTCGGTTTTTATTGTGGTCTTGTAGACCAACAGAACACCTACTTTCAAAAACTAGTTTGTTATAGGTTTTCAGGTGTGCTAAAAACAAATATCGAATTTTAATTTTACTACAAATAAGTATTTTTCCCGGTATTAAACAGAAATCTGCTCGTCTGCGCGTACAGCAATGGCCACCACTGATAACATAAGGAATTACATGACTGAATACTCGGAAATATACTTATTTGCAGAAAATGTAAATGCTATATTCGCTTTCAGCGCACTCCAAAACTCAGAGAAAAGAAGGTTTTTAAGGTAGGTTTTGTGTTGGTCTACCAGGCCACAATTACCAAATAAACACCACCCCTAAAAAATACGAGATACTACCCCCTTAAAAAAATAAAGGTAGCTATTACATTTTTTATAAGGGCGGTGTTATATTTTTTTAATGTTTTTTATATTTTATTCACTATGTTAATTTAGGAGTATTTCGTCATTGTTGGTAGTTTTTTTTTTTGTATGTTGAAGTTCTGTATTTAGTGGAGTTGCTAATACGTCGAGAAATTATATTTTGTTATTTATGTTTGGTTCATGGGTGAATTTGAGGACAGAGTGTGTTTCTAGGTTTGGTTTGAGTTTTTTAATGTCTTGTACTGATTCGGCTGCAATGAATATTTCGTCGATACATCGGGCATAGATAGTGGGTTTATTGTTTGTTTGTTTTTTGTCTGAGAAGATTTTTAATTTTTTTTATGTTTACACAAGTGGACAGTTTCCCCGTGATTGATTGGTGTATGCAACTTCTTGCTTTGCGCCAATGATCGATTTCCACGTCATCGAAGTATGTGTCCATCTTTTTACTTTGCTCGAATGAACGAGTTCCACGTCATCGGTTAATGTGTCCATAATCATCCTTTGCGCCAATGAACGATTTATACGTCATTGTTTAATGTGAGTTTTTTGCTTTCCACCGTTACTCCGTCTATTTGTTGGAAACAAGCAGACAAGAATCCATTACAAAATAATGCCTTCATAATCTTTTTATCACGGTTGAAATATCAAACGGTTTTCTTAAATTGCCTTACGTATAAATAACACAAAGAATCTCACTTTAATTAATTAATACATTGGCTTATTTTTGGAAATGGCTTAAACCGTAGACATTTTGCATACTTTTTGTTGATTTCGTTTTCCTCGGTGACTGAACTGTTTCTCTTTTTTTTCTTACATCTCAAAGGGTCTATGTTTTTAATAACCTCTGTGAACAGTTTTCCGTATCAAATTGCATAGGTAGAATCATCTTAAAGTCTCCATGACAAGATTTTCGTGTCCGTAATTGACAACAGTATCCTAGGTGACGTTTAATTTATCTCTAATAAGTAGCTGAAGGAGTTCATGCCGAAGCAATCTCACTGGAAAATTGGCAATCAAATCGAAGTAGCTGATCAAAGTCAAAATCAAATTAAAATTAAGGCTTATTATTCTTAACATGCGTTCATTCAATCTGCGCGCTTATCGATGAAAGTCCTATTCAAAATGTATCTGTAAGTGTGAGAGACGGAATGATTAAAGTTAAATGTGGTCATCACATTACTAACAGGAGGACTTTATTAAGGATCAACGAATTTTCCATAGTGCCAATATATTTGTTATCACTGAAATCGATGAAATTGGCCATTTTTCAATTAAATCAATTGATTGCTTGCTTTAGTTGAGGACCTCCCGCGGTGCACCAGGACGAAACATGACCTACCACTCATCGGTAACTTAGTCCATAATATATTGAAGTGTGCATTGTATTGTATATAACCTGCTTTTGTTTATGTGACCCAAATTAATATTTAATATGTAAGAGTCGAGTATCATGGTTCAGTTGTGCTCTAAACCGAAGCATTCATTTCGAACGCACCCGTTATATCAAAGAACCTACTGCTGATTTGATACCCCATATCCGTCTGCGTGTATGGCGATAAAACTTCTCAAATTTATTTATGATGTTAGGCTGTATTTACAACTTTGTTCGAAATCAGACAGTTCCTTCTTTAATACAAATTGCTTCGATTATCGATTTTCGATAATTATCAGAAGCATTAAACTGCAAAATCTATCTAAAAACACTCTAATGCACAACAAGTACATTTGTGTGAACTTTGGAAAAAAAACGTCCAGCTATTTTGGAGTCCATAGGGATCGAACTCACATACACACACACACTGACTTTTGATATAAATAGAGATATGTTTTCATAATCAAATTAGTAATTCGATAAAATTATAAAACTCATTTTTATAATGTTTCTGCATTGTTGAGATGACGATCGATAATTCGTATTATTTGAAATATTCTGACTATTCTTTTGTGTTTGACCAATTTAACTTCTGACCTTCTTCTGCAAGAATCTTTGGCGTAACAAATAAAATATTAAATGCCGGAACAATTTTTACTTTAACGGTTTCTTCCGTTGGATTCGAACAAAGGTCTCGCTGTTAAACTCACCACAGTTCCCTGCATAAATGATTTTAAATGGCAATCTCTTGCATCCAAGTTGCAATACGCCATGTTTGGAGTGAAACGGAGATTTATCTTTAAATTGAAGGTTCAATCGTTAGTGCAAGCGATACTAAAAATACAATTGCGAATTACTTAATACTTTCACTCGGTCATGACTGACGATAGCATGCTAACACTGTTTAAAAGGGTTTGGTTCAAAATTTTAGAGTTCCACGGAAAGATTCCCGAGTTCGACAGAAAGATTTCTGAGTTAGATAGAATGATTTCCGAGTTCGACAGAAAGATTTCCGAATTTGATAGAAGATTTCCAAGTTCGAAAGGTCGGAGGTTACATCGGCCGAAACGTCATAAGAATAGCACTCAAAATGTGAACAGTAGTTTTAATAATTCAAACATTAAATTTTTGAAGTTAACGTTGTTTGAATTCTCTTCAAAAAATTATTCGACGTAAATTCAGAAATGTTCAATCTTTTACCAATGAAATCTCGAAAGATCACGAATAATTAATTCTTCTTTTAACAAAATATTAAAACGGATGACTTGTTCTAAGAATAAATTGAAATGCATTCTAGTGGATTTACAGCTCAACAGAGGGAGGGAGAGATCTATTGGAATGTGTGTACGACGCTAAAAATGGTATTTTAAACACAAGCGAGATGTCATGGATATGACCTTAAACTATATCTGATGGTGAGGCCCCAGCTTGCAGGCTGTGGGGAGTATGGAGCCACTCTTTAATTGCCATTGCTCCCAGGTTAACTCTGACCCTGAGTGGTAGTACCCGTTAGGGTCCCAACTATGCGTAAAATCGAAACCGACTTGAAAAAAAGAACAAAAACAAATATATTCTATTAAAAATTATTCTTCAAAATCACTGGATTCGGCATTAAATAACCTGAAAAGGGTTGATATGCCGTAAAACAAAAATAACCAACCAACCAACAAGCGTGACGGGCAGACGATAATGTTATTTCGCAAGCGTGACAAAATGATTTGTTTTTCATAGAGATGCTTAGATACGTCTTAAATGTGACGATTTTATTAAATCTATGCGTGTGTATGTGGAAATGTTATGTGACCGACGGATAGACCGTGCCCTTCATAGAAATCCAACCAAGAATCTAAAACTAAATAACTGTTTTGTCCAAGATTGAAGGAATATATTAAAAAGTAATTACGTCTCTAAACATTTCGAACTGCAGACAATCTCTTTTTCCATCAGAATTTATAAGCCATTTAAAACGAATAGTAATAAGAAAATACCGTTCACAAAGCACGCATCTTTTTTTTCTAGTTGTAAACCAGACTCCAACGAAATACTACAGGTTATTATCAGCAAGTGATGAAGACCTGTGTGAAAACTCGTAGTGAGTACAAATAATGATGATGATGATGATGATGATGATAGTAATAGTAATAATAATAATAATAATAATCATAATAATAATAATCATAATAATAATAATCATAATAATAATAATAATCTTCTTAATAAGTTTTTGGCTAGAGATTTGGCTGTCAAAGCGTTAAAGTTCAACGATTTGACCTTTGAAAACTCTACCAAACACTTCCGCCAATGTTGGGTCTAAACACTTGAAAATTGGAATGTAGGTTACGTGGAGATGGATCAAACTTTTTAACTTTATTTGAGCCTAAAACAATAATTGTAAAAGGGTCAAAATTGGGATCAAAGTTTAAAAATTACTCCGCCAATTCCTGATCTAAACATTTGAAATTTTACATAAAGTGTATTCAGACATAGAGTTTGGGCCGAAAATTTGACTGCCAAGGGGTCAAAGTTCAAAAGATTTAACATTTGTAGTCTCTAGCAAACTATTCACCCAATTGTGAAATTTTACATAAAGGGTATTCAGACATGCGGCAAGCTTTTTAATCAGTTTTTGGGAAAAAATTTGGTTGCCAAGAGGTCAAAGTTGAAAGAGCTGATCTTTGAAGATTCTACCAAACTCCTCTGCTAACCTTGAATCTAAACACTTGAAATTTTAGATGTAGGTTACTTGGACATGAGCCAAGCCTTTATATATATATATATATATATATATATATATATATATATATATATATATATATATAGTCTTTGAAGTTTTTAACATTTGAAACCACACAAAAAATTATTTTTTATCATTCATTAAAAAAAAAAAAAAAAAAAAAAAAAAAAAACATCTAGTCAGTAAGTCATTTTATCACCTGCAATCACTGCATCAACTCTCAAATTTACTATAATACCAATTTTTATATTTTTTAAGGGATCATCAGTTGTTTACCATGAAACACTGTTTCGGGGATTTAAAAACAAAACAGTGTAGTACATCATGGCTCCCCAGCAGTGTTGATCAAACACCACCACCCTTAATCTTAGGAAGAAGACAAGTTACAAAAAATTTTTTTCCCCAATTTCCTATTCTTAATTGTAATTACTAACCTTTTCATAGTATAAAAATGAATTTCTTACCTGTGCGATTCATCAATTTCCACATTTAAAATGGATACATTTTTTAATTTTTTAATTTATCAGTCTTGTATTTATAAGATTTGGATTAATCCATTTAACTACTTATCACCCCCCCTATAGTTAGTAGTTTGTATATTTACATTCTTATTTATTTAAAATTAGATATATAAAGGTTAAAAATATTTTATTTTTACATATATACATTTTTTTTTTTTTTTTTAACTATATAAATTTATTATATGTAATTATAAATCCATTTATACATTGCTAATATAGTTTTGGATTTCCTTTATCAATATAGTCTGGTTTATCTTAAACGATTCAAAAGCATCCGGATAACGAACAAATGCTTTATTTAACTGTTTAAATATTTTATTTTTATCTCCACCTTGTTTTATCATCCTTATTACTAAGCTAGAAACTGGTGGTATAAAATCTGTTAATTTTAGAGTAACGCGAGCTATTCTCAAAAACTCTGACATAATGGTTCCATAAAACACAAAAACGGGGCAGGTACTATCCTTATGGGGCATACGTACTATTTTAAAGGGGAAAGCGTTTCTTTTATCAAATATTTTATAAAGAAAAATTCCATCCTCAATTTTTATATCTAAATCCAGAAATGTAGCCTGTTGTCCTCTATGTTCACAATTTAATTTTAGTTCGTTTGGATATATAAGATGTTTATTTTTTTCGAATTCATCATTATCGTTTATGCATATAAGGTCATCTATAAATCTCCTACACCCATGAAAGTTATATGTTTTAGATATATCTGTTTTTAATAATGATGACATATATATATACTCGAGTCTATGTAAATACAAATTTGCCCAAAATGGTGCCGGATCCAATCCCATTGGGATACCTATCGTTTGAAGTAATATTTTATTTCCTATTTGAAAATAGCATTCTTTAATAAGATGACTTACAAGCATTTTTAAAATACCTTTAGAAATACTAGTTTTGCTATTTTTATTTTTACACCAGAAAGCATTTGAGTTTGAAAAGTCTATATATTTACCTTTTCCACCTTGAAAAGCCAAATCTACAGTATCATTTAATTCTTTTATAAGTTTTTCGTGCGGAATTTTAGTATATAGCGTACTAAAATCATAAGTAGCTATAGATTTTGCTTTTATTCTGGAATTTATTTTATCTAATTTTTCTTTCACTGGTTTGGAATTATTTACTACCCAAAATAGATTTATATTACTATAGAATTTACTTTTCAGGTGAAAATTATTTATTTGATTTATAATTAATTTAAATATTTTAGATATAGCTTTACTTAGAGGTTTAGTGATGCACGTCTTTGAACCTACAATAAATCTAGCCCCAACTGGATTTTTATGCATTTTAGGTATCCAATACATACATGGAAGATTTTTGTGTTTATCTTCTAACTTTAATCCTACTTTTTCATTAATAATACTATTATTCAAAATAATACTATCTAAATTACTATTACTTACTTTATAAGTATCCGAATCGTTTCCTATAAGTCCTACTTCTATCAATAACCGTTGTATATAATATTTTTTACATATAAAGGCTATATTGTTTGCCGCTTTATCAATCGGAACTATTACGAACTTTTCTTGAAGTATTTTAAGTTCCTCCAGTATTTCTGAATTTTTTAAAAGAGGATTGGTTTTTCTAGGGCGTTTAAATTGTTTTATATGTTTAACCTTTTTATTTACGCATTCAATTATACTATTTTTCCATGCATCAAACGTAGACTGTGCTAATTTATATTTCTTTACCATAGACATAATAAAACCTTCTAGTGCTTTAGTAACTTCTTTAACACATTTAGTGTAATTTAGGCATTTAGGTTCTCTATAATTTGGACCTTTACTAAGTAGTTTTCTTAATTTAGGATTATTTACTATATTTAAATCTCCTGTAATTTAATGTTTTATCTCATTATTACAGAAGGGAGAGGAATTACATTCACATTCTGGAATATTTATATTATTATCTTTTATATTTATATGTTCTACCGTTTTCTTATAATTAAAAATCTTATTGCGTATTGTTGGCCCTAGTTTATATGTAACTATTGGTTTTTGATCTTTTTTCTGGAACTCATTTGGTAGTAATTGAATATTTTTTTGTTTATTAAATATTTTAGGTAAATTTACATCATCAAAACCTTTATTTTCATACAAAACTACACAAACATTTTTAGGTTTCTTTTTTATATCGTTATATATATATACTCACATAAAGTTATGAACAGTTTATAGGGCCCGAGCAAAAAGCCGTGCTGAACTGCAAGTAAAATAATAAAACAAATAGTCGGTGCCAGCGGAAAATCTTTTTGCGGAAGGTACTAAGATCGTTTACTAGCTTATTACTGACCAAAGTCTAGAGAAAGATAAGAGTGGATGGCAGCGGGAAACATCTACTGAAATTATGCCAATAGTAGTGGAAACCTGGGTGGAGTTATTTTTACACAAATTCCAGCGAGGACAAAAGTCGTTCGCAACAATAAACCTTTACTTAAAAGATGTAGGGGATAGTAGCTTTCTTCAGACTTGACAGACTATGGATACCTACTGTAAAGGTGCCGGCGTGTGAAATTTCGTGGCAAGAGTTGCGCAAATCCAACCACACCACTCCTGAGTCGGCGTTGTTGAATACATAATAAATATAGGGAATATACAGAGACCTTGATGACGCATCTTGCCACATAAATCCTAGAGCAAACCAACGGTCGATAGAAGCGAGAAATGTCTTTTTCAAAAATCTGCGGGAACGTTGGAACCTTGAAAACGCTTAATACTACACAAATTCTACAGAAAACCAACGGTCGATGGAAGCGAGAAATGTTTACTTAAAGATGCGGAAAACATTGACACCCTAGGTTAGATAATTGCCACATAAATTTTTAGAAACGATTAACTCTCGGTTGCAGCAGGAACTCCACACTGAAAAGATGTGGGGAGCACTGGAATATGTAGTAAGCTTATTTTCACACAAACACCATAAAATTCACACGGTGGGTGGCATCGAATAAGCTCTACTTAAATATGTGGAGAATGTTGTAACCTTTAAAATAAATTATGTCGCACAAATTCTTCAGAAAACCAACGATCGATAGCAGCAAGAAATTTCTTTTTAAAAAATGCAGATAGATCTGGAACATTGAAAAGCCTTGTTGCTACAAATTATTTTATTGAATGCAACGAATACTGGAATCTTAAAGAGGCTTATTACCACACAAATTCCATACAGGCATAGGATTGATGGAAGCAAAAACATCTACTTGAAGGACAGCATGTTCGTCGTTATTTTGAAAAAGAAAGGAGAAAAGTTACTGGCTGGCTCCGTAGATAGTTTCATATTCTTGGAGTTATTTTATGTCTTTTAGCCGTAGATTCGTATCTGTGAAAAATATAGGTTGACAAAGAGAAGGCAACCCTAATAATGTTCTACAGGAGATTATCTCCCTTTTATCGTTGAAATTTTAAGGGGTGTATAAATGTTTGTCTTTCCTACAATTATAAGTTCCGATATGTTGCTAATTTCTGTGCTTGGTCTGTTTAGTAATTTTTCTTTTTTATGAAACCATCTACAGAATCAGTAACTTTCCCCCTTTCTTTACCAAGATTACGACCCAGTTGCCTGAGGAAGGTCGAAGACTACATCGACCGAAACGTTGCTAAAATAACAGTCAAGAGTAGAGCATTAATCCGATCAAAACAACAAATACAAAAAATCAGCCTTCATCTACAAAACTTCAGAACTTTCCAGTTTGGGATGGGAAAGCTTTCATTCTGCCTTGTAAGACAATGGATACCCTCTGAGCGTGTAATTCTGAAGCAAGAGTTGAGAACATTACTAACCACCCCTCTCTTGAGTCGGCACTGCCTAATTTACGAGGTAAGTAGACGTCCAGGGAGACAGGGAACAATGCAAAGATAAAGAGAGCACATAGAGCACAGCACATGGTATTTCTAAATGGTCACCCATTTTAGTACTGACTAGGTTCATCGATGCTTAACCTCTAATCTAACGGAAACCGGCGTGTTAGCGTTTTATGCCGTATACATAAGGTTTAGTATCATAATCATAAAGTCACCTGGCGGGTAGGCGACAAGGCGGTATTCCACGTAATAGTAGACCGGCAACCTGCTGCAAGATGCCTTCATGAACCTGTATGTCAAGGGCATGTCTGCCGCAGCGAATGGTGACATCTGAAGTATGTGCGATACAAATTTGCGCTTCATGGATCACCTGAAATACTTTGTAGCTGGGGCTGGGTCAATTCTGGTGAGCAAATTGCATACTCGTATCCGAGTTCTGCTAACGACGACGACGACGACGATTGTCATAATATCGTAAGTGCATATATGCAAAACTGTTCGTTTTATACCCGTCTTAGAACGAGTATTCCACTAGTATATGGTTAATCAGTTTTCTTTTCGCTTCTTAAAAATTCAGTTCGAAATATTTCATTCGACTGTGTTTCGATTTTGCTTCCATAAATTCAACAACGCAGGTGTTCAGACTATTATTAATTCAATCTGAAATTGCTATTCCGACATAAAAGTCCAATCATTTCGTTCTTAGAAAATCGATAAATCATTTTAAAGAATCTTTTAAGTAGCTGTTTTCCGGTAAACAATTAAATTAATTGATTTCATTTTATTCTTATAAAGTTAGAGATGTTAGCCTGTATCAAAAATATTTTCGCTTTTTTTTTTCGACTTTTTTTTTCAATATGTTTAGCTATTGATGAATCTAGCCTAACATTTGCTCGGATTATCTCCAAAAATCGGGGCCTCACCATCGGGTTCACTTTCTCGCTGTACTGACAATAGATATTACAGACTTCTTGTCATGAATTTCTACTAAAGAGTATGAGGAGAAGGCGAAGAAGAAGAAGAAGAAGAAGAAGACGAAAAAATTAGAAAAACGATGGTAAACTGACGATGATATAATGTAAAATGATTTGCAATGCTTATTGAGAGAGGCAGAAAACGCTATAGATTGAGAAGTCTTGTCACTTTGACCCAAGGCAACATCACTTTATATTAGCGGTGATGGTAGTTTCCTAATCTAATATAAATAAGTTCTTATTAAAGCGTCATATTATCAATCAAAACCAAGTTTCACCATTACTGATTGTTACGATTTTGTCACACTATTTACCTAACACTTAACACTTATCCTGGAGTGGCCTCTGGGCCCTGATAAACGGCAGCCCTTAAGTAAAACAAAAAACACTGATAATGATTTGTGTGAACACATCTCGTAACACAATAATATATATTACTAACTTATTATCCACATAGTATGTGTTTCGTCCTTTGTCGGGAATGATCAGTAGGGAGGATGATTATCTTGTGCAGACTCAATTCGAAACCCTAAAACCCAGCTCAGTACTTTAACTTCTGTCTGGACGCTTAGACCTATGCGGCCAAGAAAGCAAACAGGTTGAAAAGAAAATAATAATGGTCTAATTTTTGTCTATGCAAATAGACATATGATTATACACAATTGTTTCCAGTCATTTAGCGATTTTTCCCCATTTATCGGACGCGATTGGTATTATTAAGAATACAGTTAAAGGGAAAATCAAGGCCGTATCGAAAAATATACACCAGTATGTAATAATGTTTATGAAGCTGTTGTCAACAGCGTTCAGCGACCGGAATTTTGCATTACCTGTTTAAATGTGACAGCCTAATTATAATTCTCTAAAAGGATTCGTCTTAGCATTCACTAGCCTATAAACAATATAATGATAAAATAGAAAAAAAAAAAAAGATGACGAGGAGTATCACACGATCTAAAGGGAACTGAAACTGCTAAAAATCCAATGAACTAATCTCCTTTCCCCCAAAGTGCATACACGTATGTATACACTATTGTCATGGATTTGTTCATAGGTTTGTAAAAATCTAAACGGATTCTGTGTTCAGCCGAGTCAATTAATGGCAATTCAAAGTAAGTACCGATCGTTGAAATAACGTGTTGTTTAGACCGCAGGATTACGATCATTGCAGAAAAGGTTTTGAGATGTTAAATGGCGACGATGTGGTTTTATCTCTTCTTTTAATGTTTAAACCTTTTAACATAATCTTACTGTTCAAACATCAGTCAGTAATCATTTTCAATTATCAATAGATTCGTTTCAAGAGAGAATCCTTGCAGATTTCTAAAAAAAAGTTCATCTATACGTCCTATCGGTTGTATTGCTGGATAAATATGTAGTTTTCTTCTTTTTTTTTTCATTGGGCGTCCTTCCACCCTTCTTCTTTTATAGACACTAAAATAAACTTCAAGACACACAACCACAAACCTAGGTACACAGACACACTCATACAAACATACACCAGACATACACTCAGACAGACAGACAGACTCATACACGCGCGCGCACGCGCGTGCGCACACACATATATAGTTATATAGAATATACAATATATATATATATTATATGTATACGGTATAATTCATGTTGACATACCGGTTCTCCGTTAGATCATCGAAGTTAAGCAACGTTGAGCCTGGTCATTACTAAAATGAGTGACCTTTTGGGGAATTCCTGGTGTTGCATGTACTCTCCGCTTATCTCGGCATTGTTTCCGGTCGTTTAGCACTTTTTGTCACTTGATTAAGGCAGTGTCGATTTAGGAGAGTATGGTTGGGCTTGCGCAACCCTTGCCTCACAATTACACGTTATTTATGTTGTTTTCAACATTTTGTCTTTAGTTCAATGCTTTATCAGGATGATTGATTTTAAAAAACAAAATACAAATCAAATATCTGTAAATCTTCGGTGTGTTTTGTTGTTGTTTTTCTTTTCAAACGAACCATGCGTTCATGACATGGAATGAATGTCCTTTTTTTTCAAACAATACATAAAATTTACTTGCGTCTTTTTATTTTTTAAATTTTCTTTTGATGTTTTTTAATCAATTAAAATAAAATATCACGATTAGATATATTTTGTACAGAAATGCATCCGATAAGTATCGAAAATCGAAAAAAAGTATCGAAAATCGTCAAAATCCGATCCTAAAAATAGTCTTTCTTCTCTTCTAGTTAAAAAGAATTTATTTTACATGGGAATACTATACGTTACATTAGTGTAACATTGAACGGTGTACCGTAAAATATTCAATGTAAGAATTCTTTGTTATCTATGAGAGAAGAAAGACTACTTTTACGACTGATAATTTCAAATATCAGCTGGCCTGATATTATAAACAACCACAGACGGAATTTGATGGACCACATTATCATTATTTTATATATATATATATATATATATATATATATATATATATATATATATATATATATTGCTAACTATTCCGCCGGACAAATTATTCCTCGTCATGAATAAGGAATTTAAGGGAATAATAAAATATCAGGAAATTATTTCTTCATAAAAAAAACAGGTGTATTTTTTTTTCAATTTTCACCCCAAACAAGGCACAGTGACACTTTGAAGCAAGGGACTACTATCAGGGACATAATTTGCAGGTCATTATGAAGGGGGATGAGTAGCAAGATGTTTGTTCACATGTCACTTGAACTTCTGCATATCAGTACAGTTGGAAAAGGAGAATCCCGGAAGGGCGTTCCAAAGATCTGAAGTTATGGGGAAGAAACTATTGGAGTAAAAGGCTTTCTTGCACCTAGGGATCTCTCCTGTAAAGGGATGAGACTTAGTGGCTTGACGGGTTTGTCGGGTGTAGTCACGTCGAGTGTTTTCAGTTCGTCAAAGCATTCACCATTAAAGTATTTGTAGAACAGACAGAGGGATACAATATATCATCGATGGGACAGAGGCTGAAGCCTAGATTACACTTCAAGACCTATCAGGTTGGCGACTCTCTTTTGAACCCTGTCCAGGAGAGAGGGAGACAAGCAGCAGATGCACCAGCCAAGATGTGACAACAGTACTCCATACATGTGCGAATAGTGGCCTTATAGAGGTACAGGATACTTTCAGGCGTAAGTAGTTTTCTAGCACGGTAGAGAGAGCTCACCTTCTTTGCAGCAGCCTTGGAAATTCTCTCAATGTATCTATTCTAGTTCATATTCCCTGTAAACGTTAAACCGAGGAGTTTAAAAGAAGTACTTTCAGGCAATGTGTTCTTGGCCATTGCTATTGGTGGTAGAGAAGGTTTCTTGTAGTTATTGAAAGAAACAAGCTTAGTCTTAGCAGCATTGAATGTGACCATCCAATTTTGTCCCCATTCCATTACTGATAGGAGGTCATCCTCTAGTGTTTCTGCCATTTCCTTGGATATGTGTTTATTTGTTTTCCCGTCATATCTGTTATAAAGAGTGGTGTCATCGGCAAATATACCCATCTCCGAAACAATTTTATCAGGGAGGTCATTTATGAATATCAGGAATAATAGAGGTCCAAGGATAGACCCCTGAGGCACTCCCGCATTTATATTATATTGTTTAGATGTGCGACCGTCGAGGACAACTTGGATTTTTCTCTTACTTAAGAAGGACTTAATTACATTATGTATTTTTCCAGTGATTCCATGTAATCTAATTTTCCTTAGAAGACCATCGAGCCATACCCTGTCAAAAGCCTTAGATATATCAAGGGCTACCGCTTTACCCTCCCCTGTTTTGTCCAGTGAACGGTATATACGTTCATATTCTGCAGTTAAGATATCTGCTGTTGAACGGGCTTGTCTAAATCCATATTGTTTGTCAGTCAGGAATTTAGCAGCTGTTAGGTGTTGGACTAGGGCTTGATTAACTAAGGACTCAAATATTTTGGCAAAAAGCGGGAGTAGGTTAATGAGGCGATAATTTAGTGGGTCAGTTCTTCCACCAGAATTCTTGAAGACTGGTACCACAAAAGCGGTTTTCCAGCAGTCGGGAAAGCAAGATTCGTTGACGCATTTATTGCTAAGTTTGGAGAGAACTGGAGCAACCTCGGCGGAGCATTTTTTTAATAGAACAGCCGGGATGAGATCTGGTCCACATGCTTTTGATGTGTCTAGGTTTTTTATAATACCATGTACCTGAAAAGGGATGATTTTCAAATCGTCTAGTGTGACGTCTGTCCGCAAAGGAAAGTCGGGGAGGGAGTGGTGTATTGTCATCTGGCGATGTAAGTCAGTGGTAGAGCATTCGACTACAGAACGAGTGATCCCCTATTCAAGCTTAGCATTTTATTTTAATTTTTTCTTAATAATTAGATCAGTTTACGATAAAAGCGACGGTACCATTTAAACTCACCGCAAATCATTTCTTCGTTTGAATATTTTAAAAATAAACATTAATCAGGAAAGACTTTCCAGGGCATTCCTTGTCAAGCTCAAATATCAACTAACGTGAAATAAACACAGGCAGAATTTGATGAACGACATTATCATTATTATTTATTTATTTTATTTTTGTTTATTTATTTATTTTATTTTGGAGAATTAGTCCACCTGGCAAATTATTTCTCGTAATATATAATCAATAGAGGATTGATTATATAATACACACGCGATCTGCATAAATTAAAATACAATATTATAGCGTGGTGTACGACCGGTAAACACCGGGCGGCCAAATAGTATATATATATATATATATATATATATATATATATATATATATATATATATATATATATATAAAATGAGATTCCAGACTTTTTTGGCATTTAAAATTGTCGTAGACTCCTGAAAATTCAGTATGTTATCGTTATACATGTAATGAGATGACTGACCGAATTTTATGATTTCAGGTTCATATAGCATAAGCCTGAAGAGTCCTAGAGTGGATGAAACGCGGAATATTCAGTGTAGCTTAATCGCAATATATATTTTATAACTTATATATATATATATATATATATATATATATATATATATATATATCGCAACTTATATATAATACACTATATCTAGTTATCTATGACACCAATACTATTTATAATATCAAGGACAGAAATTAGAGAAGAAATATTAATTCCTTAAGGGAATTAAACGTCGACATTTGAAAAACTAAAAAAGACTGGTTTTCACGGAAAAATATTTTTCTTCTAACCTCGATAATCATGAAGGTTAAAAGATTATTTTTTCATTTCATCTCATTTTCCCCTTTTGATTTTAATATGTTCGCCATTTCTTATCGCATCTAAAACTATCGATATTTGCTCGATGTTCTTTTTTTTTCTTTTAACATTTTCTCCAACATTCTCAAAGTTAAAATGGTACTTCTACAACAAATCACAAAACATTTTGAGACGCGACTACGCATCGTTATGAGATGCTTTGTCCGTAGTTTGCTTTGTCATGTTTAACTTGAAAAAATCATTTCTATTATTAAATACACAAAATCAATAGACCTTATTTTAGCGAATCAACGCCTCTCCTTTTGCCCGGGAATATATTTACCCAAACAATTATTATTTGTCATTTTCGCATGGTTATTGCGTCATCTATTATACAGCCAAACGTACACACATATAGCAGCCCTGATATTTACTAATGGACATATTACTAATGTAATCAGGACCGTAGGTATTATGACAATTAGCGTGGCCTGGACCAACCACACAGAGGAGGCACCAGGGTTCCGTTCAAGCGACAGTGTTATATCTTAGTCAATATACGAGGTGCCTTAAATGAGATTCCAGACTTTTTTGGGCATTTAAAATTGTCGTAGACTCCTGAAAATTCAGTATGTTATTGTTATACATGTAATGAGATGACTTCAAATGAACAGCTGGACGTGCAGACACTTTAGAAGGATGATATGCAATAAAATTCTGTTTTAAACATGAAAAAAATGCCACAGAAACGTATCGAAAGTTTTAGACTGCTTTTGGGCCATCTTGCATGAATCGAGCATCAGTTTTTAGCTGCATAAAAGATTCAAGGAAGACGGGGTCTGCGAGGAATGATGAGAGATGTGGTAGGAGTAAGGAAGTCTGAACACCAGAGCTGATTGGCCAAATAAAGAATTTCATAGATAAGGACCGTCGTGTTTATAGAGACAATAAGTGCGCAATTTAATGTCAGTGTGGGAATTGAACACACAATTATTTGCGTGCAACTGAAGACGCGGAAGGTTTGTGCGAATACACTAGTCCACACTTCCGTTCTTATCACAAACTATTTGACCAAGATGAGCATCAAGACAGTTTCTAACTCTCCCTATAGTCCAAACCTTGCTTCCTGTAACTTTTGATTATTCCCTAAGCTCAAGAAAAACCTTAAAGTCTGTCGTTATGAGACAATCGAGGAGATGAAAGAGGCTGTGACGAGTGCCACCGACTTATACAAGATGACTTCCATGGAGCCTTTGTTGGAACGGTACAACAAGTGCATTGTAGCTGGAGGAGATTACTTCGAATGGGTCTAGAGTTTTATGCGTAATTGAAGGCACCTATACCAGCCTTTGCATTTACTAGTAGACATATTGGTAATGTAATCAGGGTCTGTAGGTATTATGGCAATTAGCTTGGCCTGGGGGCTGAATATCTCTGAACCAGTCACACCGAAGAGTCACCGTGGTTTTCATCAAACGACAGCTTTTCATGTGCTACGGTGCTTATATATACCTAGTAAAATACCCGACCCATGAGTGTACAAGCCAAGAATATAGCATTAGTTTTGCATTTCAATAATTTTCTTGCTTTGTGGAGTATGATAGGATTTTGCTGACACCATTCAATGGAAAAAGTTTACAGAAAATAATGTGCCAACGTTACTCACCGTCATGCCTTGAATACGTGTTCGATAATTCATCAATAGTTCAGGATTTTACAAAGAATATACCTTATTTTTATTCTCTCTCTTTAAATCCCAAAAGAAAGCATATTGCCACTTATGTTGTAAGGGGCTCTTATTTGTGATCGTGTCTAATAGGGGATTGTGAGAAGTTGAGCAGCAGCATTCATATTAAATTTAAACTTCAAAAAGTAATACAGCCTGGGAAGCAAGAAACACGGAGGAAATTCTAGTCTTACATTCCGACGGAAGAAACTGTTAGAGTATAAATTGTTCGGTAATCCAGGGATTTCCACAGTGAAGAGGTGGGATTTTGCTGTTTGTCGGGTTAGTTACACGTTTGTATGACTAAGAGACATAAGGGCTATAAGTTCATCAGACATTCATGCGCACGTTTGAATAAAAGAACTTGGAGATCGTGCACACACACACAGATTCCATGTATGCAAAGAACAAAGAAAATACCATGTCGGATTTGTTCACATATATTGACCTCTGATGGAAGAAAGAAAAAAATTGTCAATAAAAACAAAAGGTTCCACGAAGAAAAAACACAGAGAAAGAGAGACGGAGAGAGACGCACGATCGTTACGTCGTTAATTCGTTAACTCCAAACTCACCTTTTTCACCACCCTTGCTGAAAACCCCCGATGACCAATACAAGCAAAATAATAAATAAAAGCAGTTTTGTGATGAAACCATTTCTGTCTTGATGGTCAAGCGGCTGGGATAAGCTAAAGTGTATATATTTTCTAACAGCATGCATCTTTGTAGAAGTGCAACAAACATGATTATATATATGTGAGTGGTAAACGGATATATAATCGTTATAAAAAGACCGATGATACGACACACGCACCTATCCTTAAAAAAAAACGTATCACAAAATATAACTGGAACTTTGATGTCAAGCATTTGTTTTCTCTATTAAATGTTTTGTATCGTCTTTATTTAAAAGTTTGGGGAACCGGATCGTTTTTTTTTTTTTTTTTTTTTTTGTAATCACACCACCTGAATATTAAAATAATAGTAAAATATACAAAAGAATTCTTTTACACACGCATATATATTTGGGACGTTCCAGAATAATTGCTTCCTATTTTATTCCGCCCAAATGGATCAAAGGAAATTGCACATTGCATTGTTATATCTGAACTTTTGCATTTCTGACCTAAAAGTTTCGCCTCTTTTTACAGATATCGACGGTGTGAGACTCTAAAAAAACAACGCGCTGATGGTCTAATTGTGTTGCATGTTTGGTATTCTACACAACTACTTTGTCCAGCATTGCTCACCCTTAAACTGAAATTTTTAAATAAAATAAAATTACTGTTCAGTCAAAAATTACGATTAAACCAGGCGCAAACTTAAACAAAACCAAAGCGCCTCCTCCCTTAAGGCTTGCATTTATGAATATCTGCGAGATTTAGAACTAATTTATGTGATGTTGAATCATTTCTCCTAACAAACTTTCAGGATATCTTGGCGCTAAGTGAAATTAACCTACGCTTCCCTTCTCCCTCTGACCACTTTAACATGCTTTGCCGTAAACTAGACTAGAGAATCAAATCTAGATTAAGACGACCATGCCTTCATGTGTTTTTTTCTTTTACATAGGCATCACCACTTATCAAGGTCAAGAGGCCACTCAAGGATAAGGGTTAAAGGGTGTACAGTAGACATTGGACAATATAGTAATCACTAGTAATGAAAATTTGGTAAATTTGATAACTTATATAGAAAGGTTCATCAAGAACTTATTTACGTTAGACTTGAACACAATCATATTTTAGTCAGCCGGAAAGCAGGAAAACGGAAGACAATTCCACAGGCGTGCAGTTCTAAGAAAGAAGCTTTGTTCATGGATTCTACGTTTAGGTTTAGGCACAGATAAAGAGTGGGGGGAATTATTGATAGTGTGTACAGCTAGACGAGTGTTTCTTGTGAAAGTTTGGCGAGGGGGGACCATAGATTGAAGCTCAGTTGAACACCTTCCATGAAAATAACGATACATCAGAGACAAACTCGCAACATCTGTTCTGTGAGATAGAGGTTGCAAGGAAGAGAAAAGGACATCTCCTACGAGGCTACGAAGTCTATTTTGAACTCTATCAAGGCAGGACAAGTCCTTTCTAGCAGCTCCTGCCCAGATGTGGCAACAATATTCCATCCTTGGACCTACCTGGCTCTTATATAGATAGAGAATAGCATCAGCAGTGAGATATTTACCGGATCGATAGAAAGATCCCACCATTTTTCCAGCGGCCTTGGCAACAGATTTGATGTACGTTTTACGCAGCTGGTAGGATAACACATAGCTTCTCTGTATCGCACTTCCTGTCACAGACAGTTACGTTTCCGACCCGTCTCCCAGATGGACAAAATCAACAAGCCTCACTTCTAGATCTATTTCTGACCACAGTTCCCGATGATTGTCTACAGAAATCCCACGTTGTGATAATGGTACAAATCACACTAAACTCTCAGTCCAAAACTCAAAGCGCCAAGGTACTATAAGAAAGGTACTGGGAACCATCGGAGATCTCATCAGAGATGCTCTATGGGGGAAATCTTTTCTCTTTCTGCAGAACAGTGTGAAAATGAGACCACCGAATAGATCAAAATGACAATTGAAGCACATGTTCCCACACGGAAGTTCTATAGTAAACTATCCCCAATAGTTTTTTCTTGCGCAGCTGCCATTGCTCAAAGACAGTATGCATACCGCAGGTATATCCGATAAAGTCCAGCACAAACAGACAAAAGTTTGTAGAAGCTAGAAGTAATTGCAAAAAAGAAATAGCAACTCCTAAGAGAGTATACACTGAAACCACCAAAAAACGCATTGGAGCACAGAAATTAGCAACTCGAGATTTTTGTAAAATCTATAACAACAGTGCAAATAAATAATGAGCAATCAACAATCTCTTCACTATCCAATAGTCATAAGGTTGTTTGCACGGTAACAGAGAAATCTAACATGCTTTCCAATCGGTTTGATTCAAACTCCACTTTGGACCCAGAAACCCACTTCCTCCCTGATTTTCCTTTGCGGACAGAAACTACATTAGATGATTTGAAAATCACCCCTTCTCCAGTGCATATCATAAAAATTCTAGACACCTCCAAAGCATGTGGACCTGATCTCATCCTGACTGTAGTATTAAAAAACTGCTCCGATGAGGTTGTTTCAAACTCTTCAACAAATGACTTAACGAATCTTGGTTTCCTGATTGCTTCTGTGTTTCTGTTTCTGTGGTACCAGCTTACAAGAATTCTGGCGAAAGAACTGACCGAATAAATTATTACCCCATTAGTATCCTCCCTCTTTTCGCCAAAATATTTGAGTCCACAATCAATCAAGTTACAGCTGCTAAACTTCTGTCTGACAAACAATATGGATTTAGGCAAGGCCGTTCTACTACAGATATCCTAACTGTAATCTCTCAAACGTATTTACCATGCACTGGATAACGCAGGGAAAGGTAGAGCAGTAGCCTTGGATATATTCAAGGCGTCTGACAGGGTATGGTACGAAGAACTTCTCAGGAAAATCATATATCATTGGACGAATGCTTAACATAATTAAATCCATTTTAAGTAAGAGAAGAATCTGAGTTGCCCTCGATGATCGTACATCAAAACAATATGATATGCATGCGGGTGTGCATCAGGCGTCGATTCCTGGACCTTTATTATTTCTGATATTCATAAATGACTTCCTTGATAAAATTATCTCTGAGATAGGCATATTTGCGGATAGCACCACGCTTCCCTAACTGTACTGACATGCAGAAGTTCAAGTGTAATGCAAACAGACATTTTGCTGCTGAACTCCCGTTATAGTATCCCTGCAATTATGTCTCAGATAGTAGCCCTCTAAATCAAAATGGCACCGTGCCTTTTTTGGGGTGAAAAATAAATAAAAAAGAAGGAGTGCTACGACTCTGTGCTCATCTCTCACTGCCCCCCCCACGCCATCCCATCGGGAATACTTCCTTTAGTCATACGTTGAGAACATCACTAAATGACTTCTCACAGCACCAAAGCCAAGCTTTTCGAGCTGAGTATTCGCTGAGCTCCAACCGAGCTCCAGTCAAGCTCTTGCCGGCACTTGTAGAAAAAGCATTCTCCCAGTTCCGAACCCGTATCGAGGCGGTGATTGAGGCTGAATGCAGCTACATTGAATAGATGTCAGCTTTACTATATAATCAAGTTAACTGAATTGATCTTTTCAATGAAAGTTTTAAAACAAAACTGTAATGTTGTTTTCTTTAGGTGACAATTTTATCGTTCCACCCTGTACTTCTTATGGTGTCCTTGATGAAACTTGTACAGGTCATATTGTCACATCAATGTAAAATCTGGGTGGGTAATCTCAAGTAGGACGGTTCAAGTACCCCGGGGTGGTCCATAAGATATAAGTGGATCGTGGCCTGGAAGAGAAGCAGCTGGACACGATGAGACTGGACGGTCGATGTTCGTCTGTGCTATTAAATGCAAACGCTGGCACGATTCAAGAAGGTTTGTAAACACGCCATGGAAAGAAATCAATAAAACTTCGATTGATTTTCAGCGTTGAAATCAGTCGAGATAATTGTGATGACGATTCAGGGTTTATTCATCGATTGTAACACCTCGTGGCTTTAAAACACCGACACGAGTAGGAACACAAGCATTGACCGATATGTATTGTAAGCATAATGATAATTGGCGATAGTTGTACTAGAATACCCTTTTATGCTTTTGTTATCGACCTTTTGCAAGCTCGTCCGAGATAGAATCCATAACAACTAGTAGAAGAAACATCCATTACAGACTGAAATATCAGTCATCTTCCATCTCTTTCTTATACGTACTTGTACTTATATATGATATATATATATATATATATATATATATATATACATACACACACACACACACACACACACACATATATATATGTGTGTGTGTGTGTGTGTGTGTGTGTGTATGTGTGTGCAGTGTACGTCATATATGACGTCATATGTGATAATGTCACATAACAAAAAGAGACAGTTTAAATAGAAAGAGTGGGGCCAAAAATGAAAGTAAAGATTCCTAAACAACGCCGGATAGATTATCTAGTTACCTAATATTATTAAAAATTTACCAGTACTTTTAGCGATCATCATCCTGGGCGGATTGAGCCGACTTCCTCCTGAGCATGAACTCCATCTCGAACCATTGCAATTCAGTTTGTTTTGGGCTAGGTCGCAGGAACTTTCTAAGCACTCCCGAGTCCAGCGCCAGAGATCAACTACTTGTTAACCTGATGGTGCCTCCTGGTCGTCCTTAATTGTTGTCTACCAGGTCTTCAGCTGCCCACTGACACGTTTGTGCCAGCCAGGTAGAGAGGTGAGAGAGGGCATTGCGAATGGACTCTTCCTCTGGTCGACGAGTTGCATATCTATACCACGGGGGGGGGCGTCGTTGAAGAAAAACGGACGTAAGGGATCATACGCTTAGTTTTTTTGTGGAGAGTAGCAACTGGAGTACGATTTACACAACAGCAACGCAAAATGCTGTGAAGGCAATCGTTCTAAAAGACTTCCAGATTGTGAAAATCGGCAATTCTCGTAGGCCACGTGGCACCCTTTCTGGAAGCTAATGACAGAAATCGCATCTAACAATGCATAGTTATGTCATAGAAGCATCACATTAGAAAATTAGAAAAACTGAAATCTAACGAAATAAACACCCAAATTCACTATTCATGTTTAAGAACTATTGTCAAATAAAAGAAAGCATCTACTAACTCCCTCTTATGAATCAGTACTAAACAAAAACCCCATTTTCGCCACATCTTCCAAGCCGATTTTATACTAAATTATGATAGGTAATACATAAGATATCATATCAGATACACCCCATCGAGTGAAACATTTTTCTATCTGTTGAACAGTGCGCAAATGTGGTAACCCACTGGGTCAAAAATAAGCGCCGACTTGCTACCTCTGAGGAATCAGTGCTAAACAAACGGTTCATTTTCGCCTCATTTGTCAAGCAGATTTCCTAACTATGACCGACCTTCAAGATAATGAAGCTATGAAAACATCAGTTCTCAACCTATTTCTGAAGACTTGACATTTGTATAACGTATGCTTACAGCCTGTTCAGTAATGCTGTCACCTTGTAATAATGGTTAACATCCAACTTTTTTCTCCAAAACAAAGACTCATTATTTCGAAGAGATATTACGAATCGTCTGATCGGGTATCCATGTGAGATCCCGTCAGAGACGTCCCATGAAGTAAAACTAATAAGATAACAAATTGAGTCAACGCAAGGTATTAAAGCATAGTTTATAGTAAGCCCAATTCAGCTCAATTGTTCAATTTGATCTGCACAGCCATTATTACGTATAAGCAGCAAGTCATCTACAAATGGACAAAATTGTAGTATTAAGAAATTGTAAGAGTTATAATGAAATTAACAGAAAACGCCTGAAGCCACAATAATTAGACACCCGTAATTTCTGTAAAATTCTATAATAATCTGATGAAATTTATGATTTTCAATTTGAAAGGGGCGATCAAAGTTCTAAATTGAACAACACTAAAAGAAGTCACTCAGTTTGCCTACCGGGGCAACAACATGGGTTCCACGGAAAAAGATATGGAAATTCGCATCTCAAAATCACGGTCTGTATTGGATAAGCTGCGGTCAATATGGAATTCAAGAATAACTGACAAACTGAAAGGCAGTTCGTCAGAGTAGTGGTGGAGTTTGTCCTTGTTTATGGTGCTACAACCGGGACACTCACCAAAAGATTGGAATAGAAAGTTAATCGGGATGTACACCCGTATGATACGAACAGTGTTAAATATATCTTGGCAAGATCATTCCACTAAGCAGCAACTATATGGCAACATACCTGCCATATCTACTACCATTAAAGAGTTAAGTCTACGATTTGCCGGTGACAAACATCTTGTGGCACCAATCCCCACTTAAAATGCTCTTGTAAATCTGTTCTTTAGTTACATTGGCAATGTACCTTGTTTGGGATAAATACTAGATAAATATAACATGGCTCCCATTTACGCTGTTGTACTCTTAATGTCTATCTATCCATAGTTCTTTACTTCGTTTCCTTTACGTCAACTGCATCGACTTTGTAAACGTACAACAGATACCGGTGAATGTTGACTAATTCAATGTTTTCTGCATGGAGGAATTCTATGACAGGGCTTTATTTCTTAGAGTCTCACACTGTCAATATCTGCAACAAAGAGATGAAACATTCAGGTCATGAATGCATACGTTCAACTATCACAACAATACAAGTTGCAAACCCTCCCCGATCAATTCGGATGGAATAAAAAATAGGAGGCATTATTTTTGGAACGTCCCTTAAAATAAGAATAACAGAGTTTAACGAAGTATTAAATTCATTATATTGCAGCAAATGAACTAAAACATTACTCGAAAGATGGAAATTGTTTAACTTTTTTTATATTAGCTTTATAATCTTAATAAACTGATCATTTTCTTTATTCATCATCGGTAATATTTTTTGTATAAAACCCTGGTATTTTATTGTCGGGGATGTTCTGTATGACATTACGGTGCCAGAATGAATATTACATATTTGTTCTGTATAACATATATATATTACGTACGTGCGTCTAACTCGTGTAACGTCTCCTGGTAACAGAAATTATAACAACAGATACGTTTTAACAACAGACATGTAACAAAAGGAACAAATAACAGTGTTCTGGAGTTGTAACAAATGCCAATTGCAGAAAAAACCTGGTCGTCCTTGATCTTGTTGACGAATCTTCGAGGAACAGCTGCAAAGAAAATTTATCCCAATGAATCAAGAAATCTCAGGTTTTCTTTTCAGCAACTTTTATTACTGATGCTTCCTCATTTGAAAACTGCCTCTGGTCCTAGACTAAGGCATTCTGAGTCTCTCTCTCTCTCTCTCTCTCTCTCTCTCTCTCTCTCTCTCTCTCTCTCTTTCTCTCTCTCCTGATCTCTAACTCATCAAATCATCGTATTTTTCCCCAAAACTTTACCTAAAGTCTAAATCACTTTATAATGACCTGTCGAAATAAGGAATCGTGTTGTCGAACTCGAGAATTTGCACGGAATTTCGAACAGAACTTTTTTGTTAGTCCACGAGGGTAGCATGCTCTCGTTCCGTCAGCCATGACTAGGTAGAAGTTCTAAGTAATTTACAATTGTATTTTGTTTGTCGCCTGTACTGTGGATTAAAACTTAAACGGAATAGTGTAACTTTACAAATTAATGCAACGTTGCTATTACTTTTTAAAATGACTGCCATGTCAGCCAGCTCTCAATACACGGTACTAGGCAACGGTCATTCTCACCACAGATCATTCGATATAGCTGGCTCTCAATATACGGCACCAGATACAGCTGCCAGGCGGGTAATCTCACTTTCAAAAACGTACATTTGCAAGTACATTATCCACTACGTTACGAGTTCTTGCGGAGTTCGAAAGTCTGTGCAGATTCCCAAGTTTGAAAGAAAGATTCAAGAGTTCGACAAGGCATGCCTTCAGAGGCTACATTAACCGAAATGCTGTGCAAATAACACGTAAATACTAGCAAAAAAATACACTTAAAAAAGCTGTTAAAATCTAAAAAGAGTGAAGGGAGAGGAGAATTCTCCAAACCGGTGATCTTGTGCCAGACTGGTAGAAAGATTGTGTACTTGCTATTGCAAAGTTGCTACTGAATAAAACAAAAAGCGTCTGTAACCTTTTTCACAGAAGAGACGTTGTTAGTCTCTCTCTCTCTCTCTCTCTCTCTCTCTCTCTCTCTCTCTCTCTCTCTCTCTCTCTGCTTTATCATTACTTTAATGGAAGGTGCACAACTAAGCGTAAATCTTTGGTTTCTCTTTCTAAAATAAAACCTGAAGACGGTCAAAGGTTACACTAATCGAAACGTTTTTAAAATAATTCTACAGATGAGAACAATAGTCCAAATAATACAAATAATACGAATAATAAATCGTCATCTAAAAAATTCATAAACGTAATAATTTCGTATTCTGTAGCATTTTAAACTTGCTGTGTTTATCAGTCGTTCGTAATACACAGCAGTGTGATCTCAGCTCCATGGAATAATACATGCCCGCCGTTTTTTTAAATATGGCCGACCTCAGTGTTCAGGTAACAAACGATATCAAATAACAGTAAAAGCATCAGAAAACCAATGATTCATTCTTGTCTGGATGTCAAAATCTTCAAGTAGCCTAATTATTTCAAATATGTGAAGTGGTCTGGGTGTATGATTCTTGGAGAAACTTGAAATCTTGTTGAAACTACATGAAGTAGAGTTCCTGAAACTGGCATTCGCATTAGGAAATAATTTGAAACATTTTTCGCATCTTGTACAAAATAAACAAGCCAGAATAAAATACTAAAACATACATAATGGCGCACAAATAAGCAACCCGGAAGAAATTCTAAAAGGTCAATTTTAATGTTTAAAAATTATTCCCATTAGTTTGAAGTAAAAAAATGGCATGTGTATATGTTTCATGTTTTATAGTTATTTATTTCAACATTTTATGTTTTTATGTGTAAAATGAGGTATTGATATATATATATATATATATATATATATATATATATATATATATATATATATATATATTAGCAGGGCGCATGGGACATTGCCAGGTCGTAAAATACGCTTAAATATGATATTTTGATTAATGCAGATTTCGTATTTATTATTATATTATATTATATTGGACCCAATATATAGCAATGATTTAAAAAGCTTTTGATAAAAAAAATGACTCGTGCGCCACCACCGAGAATCGAAACCGAAACGTTTAACTTAGGATTTATTTTGCCCTTAGCCATTGATGACTGAGCTATGAAGACATAATTGCTGCAAATTAAAACATGAATCAATAGCTACTACGTTACGCATGCATATTCGTAATTCCGTCGTTCGACCTTCACCTGGTAATTTGCATTTTTTTTTTCATTTTCACACTTTTGCACCAATTTTTTCCCGGCTAAAACCCAAATATAAAGTTTCGCCTGAGTTCGAATATCCTATATATAAAGTTTCATGCATGTAAACCAAAAGCTAACAGAAGAGTTTGGTGTAACATTATTGAGGTGGCGTCCATATATATGCCGTGTGTTTGTTTGTGACTACTAATGTCTATAGTAGGGATTCTTCAGTTTCTGAACAATTTGTTACTCTTAGAGTCTATTTACGTTCCGTGATCGACTAAGTGTGTTGCGTGCGTTTGTATAGACATGAATACATAAACACATTTATTAGACGACATACCTGGTTTTTACTGTCGGCCTCTGGAAGATATTCAGCCAGTCTTGGGGAGAAGGATCCTGTGTAAATTAAAACATTTCAACAGAAAAACTAATACAATGTGTATTTTTATATAGTTTATTTCACTCCTTACGGCATAATAACGTTAGATAACCAAAGTTAAGCAACGTTGAACCTGGTCAGTACTAAATGGGTGAAAATTAAGGACTTTCAGGTGTTATGTGTGCTCTCCGTTTATGTCGGCATTGTTTCAAGTCATCCTGGACTTCTCCTTGCCACTGGACTCAAGCAGTGCCGATTCAGAAGAGGTGTGGTCGTGGATTGGACAACCCTTGCCTCACAATTACACGCGCAGCTGCCACTACATAGGGTATCGTTTGTCTTTCGAGAGTGAACGGATGCATCGATTTCACTCCCATGTAGTACGTCCAGCAGAGGAGTGATCGACGATCGTTGCTTGGGTGGTTAATTCTAGTTTCCATTCTGAGACACGTCAGCCTCTTCGCCAGTGAGGGGGGGGGAACTGTTAAACTGTCAGCTCTGTACTCTTTCCAACATCGATTTTCTCAGCTAACCAGAGCACCTGACAGAAAGACATATACTTCCCATGCTGTTCAAATCTCTTCCGGTGCAACTTGTCCAATTTACATCTCAATATGTTGTGATAACTTTTATCAAAACATAGCTTCACATCTTGTTTTTTTTGTTTTTTGTTTTTTTTTTTTACACAGAGATCACCACTTATCAAGGCCCGGAAGCCACTCAGGGATAAGGGTTATTGCAAGTACATTACGTTAGTGAGGAGATTTGATGAAGTGTTTACTTAAGGGGGCGGTTCATTAGGAATTTGTTAACATTAGACTTGAAGACATCCAAGTTGTAGTCCGGAGGGAAGCAGGCAGACGGAACAGAGTTCCACAGGCGTGCAGTTCTAAGAAAGAAGCTTTGTTCATGAAATCCGCGTTTTGATTTAGGCACAGATATAGAGTGGAGGAAATTTTTCACAGTGGATTCAGCTAGACGGGTGTTTTTCGTGAAAGATTGGCGAGGGGGGACCAGGGATTGGAGTTCAGACGAGCACCTGCCATGAAAATAACGATAAAACAAGGATAGGCTTGCAACGTCTCTTCTGTGGGAGAGGGGTTGCAGGGTAGAGAAAAGGGCATCCCCCACTAAACCACGAAGTCTATTTTGTACTCTGTCAAGGCATTGTTTACTCCCAATTAGATAGATAGATAGATAGATAGATAGATGCAAATATGGATATATTGAGAAACAGATACAAAGGTAGAAAGCTAGACGATAGATGGATAAATAACAGCTAATTCTCTTCTGTTCCACAACTATATAATATTTGGTAGGCAAATCATTTTAAACAAAAATATGTACGCATACATAAATATATATTCAAAAAGTATTATTATAACATGTTCACGCAAATATTACGCAAATATAAATCATGTAGAATATGTACATGAATATAATTACGCGTAATAGTTTACTAAAGATGATAATTCCCTAAGAAAATCGAAACATCTCATAGGGAATTAATTGAAATGAATGTTTAAAAGAATGTGCAAATTAGCTAAATCTTTTGAAGATGAATGCAATTCCACAGCCCATATATAACCAAGTTGTATTTTCTTTTTAAATAAATAGAAAAAAATCATAGGAGTATATATATATATATATATATATATATATATATATATATATATATATATATACATAACTACTTCATTTACTCACATAAAATTAATATACGAAGGTATAAATTTATGCGTAAACTTTAAGTATTTACTTCAACAGTGCTCAATACGTAGGTAGAGCTAGTTAGTAAGTTATAATATATATGGCGTTTAAGCTACACTGAATATTCCGCGTTTACTTACTATATATATATATATATAAATTTATATATATATATATAAATTTACATATATATATGAACATAATAACATAATTAAGAAATAAATAATATAAAAATATGAAAAAATATAAAAAATAATAAAAAATAAAAAATACAACTAAATAAAAATTTAATATAAATATTATATACGTCCAAATAAATTATGGGCGACTTTCTAATAAATAAACATGAGTTTTGAGGCGAAATAAATTCAACAAGAAATATATATATATTATATATATATATATATATATATATATATATAATATATATATATATATATACATATATATATATATAATCTGTTTTTTACGCAAACATTATTGCACACATGTTTCGGTGGAATTCCTATTTAAAGAGACCCACCTCGTCAGACCAAAGAAGAAAACTTATTGAAAGGAGAATCACAGTTCAATTCGTTTTGTATATAAAGAAATGTGAATTATACTTTGAAATATTAGAGGTGCATATTTAATGAATCTGGACAGTAGAGGTTTTGGGGAGGAAGCATGGTAAGTAATGAGAGTGAGGTGGGAGAGGGGAAAAGGAGGGAAGTACGATTCGACCTGGTTAGACTATGACAGCAGGGTAGGTATCGGTTTCATTTTAAACTAGACGGTTGTCTCTCTGTTTGCTTTGGTCTTATACCCTCGACTCCGCTGCTTACCTATTTTAAGACTTCATGGTTTGTATTTCTATTCGGGTGACATGACAAAAGGTCTATATTAAAAATTTCAAAATATTGTCCATCTTACCGTTTATTTCTTTAAGCATGTCAAAGCGTCCAATTATCTCATTTAGATAAGTTCTATATTTAAAATACAATGGACACTGTTTTCATTCACATGTTAATAAACCGATATTTGTCGCGTGTTATTAATTTGCTGTTCCCAAAACTAATTTTGTGCGCTATCCACAAAAATATCGTCTTAACCAAAACATACTTATTCATTAGATATATTTCTCATACCATGAAATGTCCACAGGTCCTGCTAGTTGTTATAATTTTTTCTCTAAATAAAAACATTTCAACTTGCAAATATTCTCTTTAAACATCCTAAAGAAACGCTTGGTATTCGTATGTGATCAATAAATAGTAAAAATACTTAGAAATAAAGATTCGGAGTTCGTTGCACTCAATTTATCACGTGTCCAAAGACAATAAGTAGAGGTTGAAACAATTCTTACCAGTTCTTTTTTTTTTACACAGGCATCACCACTTATTAAGGCCAAGAGGTCCCTCGAGGATAAGGGTTAAAGAGTGTACAGTAGTCAGCTGGACAATATAGTAATCATTAGGAATGGAAATTCGGTAAATTTGCTAACTTAAGTGGAACGGCTCATCAATAACTTATTTACGTTGAACTTGAAGACAACCATATTGTAGTCAGCTGGAAAGCAGGCAAACGTAAGACAGTTCCACAAGCGTGCAGTTCTAAGAAAGAAACTTTGTTCATGGAACCTAGTTCTGCTGGTCAACAATAATTTCATGAACTTCGGGTTTTCACAGTTCGAAGAAATAAAGTATTATATTAGATTTTTGACAATGAAATGTGATCGTAAATCAAGAGATACACTCGCAGAAATATTGTCCACGTTCTGCGTGATGACTTGAAAAGTGGCTGTATTTTCTTCAATCTATCAGAGCAAGCCTTTAGCGGGTCTAGTTCTCTTCCGGTCGCCATGTTGATCCAAGTAATAGCATACACAATTGGCAAGTAAAAACGCTGCTTCGACTATTAATTCTGTTGTATTACTTCGGAATATTGACAGAATTGCTTCCCGGTTGACATCATAAATTATCTTCCAGTTACCGATTCTTTGGTATGCAGAAAATAGTCAGCTTTCTCTCGAATTCAACAGTGTTGATAAGAGTGCCCATTCTTCTCACGTGACGTAAAAAGAAAGACAAAGAAGGAAGATAAAAAGATAGGGCTATGTCCAAATATTCAGTACAAAAAGTTAAAACGCCGGAAGTGCACTTGGTTTATCTAAATATAGACTGGAAGTCAGTAATCATGGAACGACATACAAAACCATATGGAAATAATTTATTTCAAAGAAATATTTTAGTTTTAACACTTCTAGTGCCATGATGAAACAATAAAAAAATAATACTTTTATTTTTTACATTTCTATAAATAGTTTTTTTTGTTTTTTAACCCTTGTGTTATAACGAAAAAAAACTAATGAAAAGATCTATTATTTACATTCCTATAAATGGTGGGTTTTTGAAATAATACATTTATGTTTTTTCACAAGTTTCATCACAGAATTTTGTCATAAATAATGTATGAATGTTTTTTTATTAATATTTCTTGTGTTATCAAAATAAGTTTCAGTTTCGTAATTCAATTGAAGCTATTTTGTTTTATGATACGTTATTTATGATACAATTTTGTGATGAAATGTGTGAAATTTTATCACATAATTTTCTTTGGATATATTTAAAATATTTAGAAAATGATTTACAGAAATGTGAACTATAAAAATTTAAATTGCTTTCTTGAAACAAAATATTTCCGTATGAATATATTTTAAATATTAAAAAATAATTTATGAAAATATAAAAAAAATCAAAGTTTATTATTTTTTTAAATTGTTTCATGATAAAACAAGAATTGGTTCTATATGGTTTCGTATTTCGTTTAATGTTTAGTGACTTCCATTTCATATTTAGGTAAACTGAGTCTACTTCCGGCATCTTAACTTTGGGTTCTGAATTTTTGGAGAAAACCAAAGACAGATAAAGGAGTGAGAAAGAGAAAAGGGTAAAAAGGTATATGAATATGAAGACGTTTGTTGTAGAGGATAAGAGGAATAGTGTCATGCTAAAAGTATCCTTCTTGTCATGAAGCTACTTTAGGAAATGAAGATGAATGTGGTGCAGAGATTAACCGTGCAGTCTGTGGATTCTTTGTGATTTATTCACGATTTATCAAGGACATTGTCTCACTTCCCTTATCTATCTATACTCCTATAAATTCGTTTTTCTTTTGTGTGTATTGATATTCATATTAAAACCTCTTTTTTCTATTTATTTAAATATAGCAAAAGATCTAGCTAATTTGCATGTTCTTTGAAACATTCATTTTAATTAATTCCCTATTAGTTGTTTTCGGTTTTCTTATGGGATGATCATCTTTAGTTAACTATTACGTGTAATTATATCCATGCAGATATTTTACATGATTTATACTTGCATAATATTTGCGTAAAACGTTTGCAGTAAACACAAAATTGTTTTCATATATGTTTCTGTATACGTATATATTTTTGTTTAATCCATAAAAGTGAACGTGTCTGTGTGTGTACATTTTCCTACGCAATAACTCTGTCAATTTTCAGTTTACAGACTCAAAATTTTATATACAGGATACTGAGATTTAGAAAAATCTTTGTAGTCCGTGTTCGGACAGAAATTTGGCTGTTAAGGGGTCAAAGTTCAATGATTTGACCTTTGAGAACTCTACCAAACTTCTCCGCTAATTTTAGGTCTAAACTCTTTAAATTTTAGATATAGGTTTTTTGGAAATGGATCTAACTTAATAACTTGATTTAAGCCCAAAACAATAAATTTTAAGGGGTCATAATAGGGGTCAAAGTTTTTTAAAAAGTGACCGCTTTTTTATGCTCAACATACACATCGAAACTCCCGGGCAACACCGGGCTGAAATGCTAGTATATATATATATAGTAATAGCGCTCGTGTATGTGTGACTGTGACTATAACTTTCCTATAGTCCACACTACTAGACCGATCATGACCAAACCTTACATCATGATGGTCCCCCACCAAGGATGATGTACACCATTTTTTAAGGTTATGGTAAAAGGTCAAGGTCATAGCCTATGAATATATACTCTCCTAAATCCTACACCATTGACCGATCATGACCAAACCTTACATTATGATGGTCTCCGACCTAGGGATGGTGCACACTATTTTCAAGGTTAAAGGTTAAGGTCATATTTGGTACGGCGTTTCATAAACTCCTATCGAGGGATAGTGCATAGCAAGTTGGGGTTCGCCACAATCCCGGAGGCTGCTACCGTGGCGCCGGCCAATTTCTTTGTGAATTTAAATCAGATCACCCTCCTCCACCCCCATCCCCTCAATTAATCTTTATAGTTCATAGTTGGATTTCAGTCACTTCGAGACGTATTAATAGTAAAAAAAATGAAACACTTTGAGCAATAGTTGCTCTTACAATATCCACTTACTGCAGGGGTGCCCATGAAGCGGGTATCCCAGTGTACAGATAAGTCCTGCGCGAAGCATGGGTATCTTTGCTAGTATATTATATATTAACATCCAACAATCTTGGAAGACTGTGAATTTGTGCTCAGAACGCATACCTTGGATAAGTCAATATAGGGAGAAAGTTGTTTTCCATTCAGCAAACCCTATTCTCCATATCGTTCGAATTGTTCTAAGAAAAGGCTAACACCAACAGTGTCGGTGCGGAGACTGTCAGAAGCGTTGTCTACGAAGACGATGGGCCTTTTGTGCTCCAGAATTTATTTTTCTTCATAGTCACTATTATTCTTAATGCATTTTTGTCAGCCACTTTGGATCTGCCGGCCGTAAAAGGCTGGGGGCACTTTGCCACTCACATCCTTGTCCTCACTCTGAAATCGACGAACCTATCTCTTAATTGTGCTGACATCAACTGCATCGGCTTTGTAAACGTTCATTTGACGTTTTCGATTCTATTTTCCATTCAGCAGACCTCATACTCTAAATCGCTCAAATTGTTCAGTGAAAAGGCTAACACCAACAGAGTTGTTGCGGAAACTGTCAGAGCCTTACTGGACTTCCTTGGAGTCTTCGATTCCGGACTTTTCCTCCGAGTTGACTTTCATTTTGTTTTCCTGTAACTGGATATAGCCAATTTGAGATGAGATTTTTTTCCTTCTCTTAAATGAGTTGTTTGCCAAACTGATGAGCCCAATTTACCGAAACAATACTCTCTTACATACTTTTTCATATCAGCAGTATCTGTTCACCCGAACTTACGTTAAAGTCACACTAGCAGGCTAGACTTGGTTTCAGGGGTTGTTAAAGATGCAAGCCGTGTTGGACATTTTATAAAAAAAAAATGGAAATTTATCCCAATTTTCACTTACAAAACATTTTCATTCATAATTGTGTAAAAAAAAGGTATATATCCATTATTTTTCCTATATTCTATTGGTAAATTTTAGGGTATACTAAATTTTAAGCCTAGTGGTTCAAATAATTGTTGATGATACGTGGTCAGCCTCTTCTGATGCATCGGTCATAAAAGTCCGGAGAGCGCTTTGTCACTCACATCTCTGTAACCACTCTGAAATCGACGAACCAATCTCCTTACTGTGATACATCAAGTGCTTCGGCTTCGGCTTAACCTTCAATAGGCGCTGTTGACTTGATCGGATCAATTTTTGCTGCATGAAGGAAATCAGTGACGCACCTCTGCTTATGACGCACATCCATGACAGGGATTGATTTCTTAGAGAACTACACTGTAAATATTTGCAACAGAGAGATGAAACTTTCAGGTTATGAATGCATAACTTCAGCCATCAAAACAATGCAATTGTCAATCTCCTCCGATCCATTCGGGTGGAATGAAAAGTAGGAGCCACTACCTTTGGACCCTCACTCGCACTTGCATCATACAACAGTTGGGTTCACTGTTTCTATAGCCGTAGCTATGAAAACGGTAAACAGTATATAAAAGACTGCATCTGTTTTCGGTTCCTTCGTCCATATGGTTTTACAAGCTTAATGTTGCCAGGAGGACACGTTAAGATGTTGTCGTCATCTCACATACAGCGTCTAATATTTCCAAATCATCATCCATCTAGTACCGACCAGACTTAACGTCGTTTGATTTCGGTACACTAACCGAGACCGTGCCAACGTGGTTACAGCCGGCCGTTTGATAATCTGGAGTTTATGCGTAGGGATAAAGCAGTAACCCCATACCCCTTCCGGGGATTAGATCTAGTCAGATAACTCTGGGATAAGAAGTACAACACAGCGAGCCTGTGAATCGATTTCTTTCCAGCACAATGCATAATTCCGGATAATCACATTTATTTGTCGTCTGATAATAAGACGTACATAAGTGCTTCTCGATGGGAGAGTTCATCATGCATATTCCTTGAAAGGTCAAAAACAGAAACCTGATGTCTTCAAGTGTCATATCAGTCTATGGAATCTCAATCAACCTGATTAATGTCTAAAAGCTTCATATATAATACATAAATAGTGATGTTTTTCCGTCTGTCCGTCTGTCCGTCTGTTACATTGCATCACGCTTTACTTTAATAATTCATAAAAATAAAAATGGGGAAAAATAAATAAAAATCCGAGTCGGAATTTCTGTTTTTTTTTATCACAAGTCGTTTTTTACAGTTTTTTTCTTTCTTCTTTCTCCCAGTCTGCTTAACGAGTCTCTCTGCCACTGCGGAGCTAGATGTCCATCTCCCTTGGACACACTTTTTTTCTTCCGACCACACGCCGGCCACAGCCAGCTCATTCTCATTTTCATTTTTACACGTCCATCTCCTTCAGCGCCCATTTTGTTTCTCGAACACATGGTGTCCTTTTCTTTTCTTTTTCTTCAGACGCAAATCCGAGCACGTTTTCAATTTGCATACGCGTTCAAACACTGCTCCTGCTGCTATTGCTTTCCATCCATCCTGCAGCTGCTGCTGCTGACATTTTCATGCGCACTCATATTTTATTTTAGAGAACGTAATAAATGCATTATGGAATATATTTTATTTTGAAATATAATCGATCTTAAATATTTGCATTACTAGCCAATAATAAATTCATAATAAATAAAGCGGATGACGTGGCCGGAAATTGAAACTAAAATCTTCAGTCTGAGGTTTTACTTGGATTCTTTTTATAAACAGAGCTTAAAAGATTGCCATAACAAAATAATTATAGCTTTGACATGACGTCATAGATTTGTGATTGACGTCATGCTTCAAAACATGAATTCAAACATAAGCAATAATAACATTTAAAAAAAACATAAATGAATACAAAACAGTACAAATCGCGTTGGGAATTATTTTAATTGGCTAAAACTGTTAGTTTTAATTATATAATGCTTCCAGCCAAACAAATATATGGAACAATTTTTGCTAGTATTAATAAATTACACAAATTGGAAAATATAGCAGAGGTTATTATCAAAGTAACAAACACACGCCTAATAATGATGTAGTGTGTGTTTCTTGTTATTGTACTGTTATAGTGTTCATATGTAAGAATGATTATCTAAACTAGCGGGACCTGTAGAAATTCCACAGAGAACTCTTTCATATGTAATGTATTGATGTTGGCATTCTGTGGATGTTCAGTCTAAATGGAGACGCCCTGATATTATTGTAGCTCTTTTGTTAAAACTGCAAAGATATTTATCTAAGCTAGCAGGGACGCCTGGCGTAGCCCGGTCGGAAAATACGCTTAAATATGATATTTTATTTTATGCAGATTTCGTATTTATTATTATAGAGTAAATTTTCTATCGATTGTAATATATTATAAAGTTGTCATTTCAAAAATTAAAAATATAGCCATATGACATGGGTGCACCAGCTTTAATCGAAACCGAAACCCAAAATTATGAAGAATATATATATATATATATATATATATATATATATATATATATATATATATATATATATATATATATATATATATACGTGAGTTCCCTCAGATATAATCGGAACCGAAGTCAAAACTTATAAAGAATTCTTGGTAAATTTATTTATTACAAGAAATAGAAGATCATCTATAATATAAATCTCACCTGTCCCTTTAAATGTATGTATGTATTATGTATGTATGTATGTATGTATGGACATATGTATGTATGTTTGTGTGTATGTATGTGTGTGTTGGGGTGGAAAGGGCTCCCGTAAGCCGTGGTGAAGGCAACCTTTCTAGGAGAAGCAAATCTCTGATTTAAAAAACCATAAAGCGGGAGACCAGTATCCGCATTAAGCTGGTCTGCAGTTTAACTTGTTGTTGGCTATCTTGCTCTTGCTTGTTGCTGGATCTCAACATTTTGAACCGAGAGAGAGAGACTTAGCTGTCGCACAAAGATAAGACTCTGTAACATCATCTGTGTACAGATACTCTCTCAGGCATTTGTCTATTAAAATGGTCCTGTGGCGATGGAAGTCATTTTTGGGCTCATGGACTTTAAGTGTCTGAGGGAGTGGCACTCGTCTAACAAGACGTTGTAATCATCATGTATGTATGTATGTATGTATGTATGCCTACAACTTTCAACTGAAGCAACAGATTTTCACGAGATCGGTATAGTTTGGAGGCTCGATCGACAAATATCGAAAAATTGGCTAAAGACATTAATTCCTTCACCCTCAACTGGGCAGTTTTCTTCAAGGAGGTGTCGCTGTTTTGCCGATATTTTCGAAAGTTATCCCCTCTTTTCGATTAACTAGCCTTAATATAAACCTTTTCCATTTCGGGTTTGGCGATGGGCGCAACGGCAAAGGCGTCACGTACTTTTTTTCACGTTCTTTTTCTCCTTCGCGGTACGGGTTCGAGCCTGCCTTTTCTTTCTTTATTTTATTTTATTTTAATTATTTGTTGATTATTTATTTATTGCTCAACACACACCTCCAAACACCCTGGCAACGCCGGACACCCAAGTTAGTAGTAATTAAACGACAGTCCTTCGGAAGAAAAAAGATCTAAGCGTAACACACAAAATTACACACACGGCATCGTAATAATATATAGATCTGAAAATTAAGCTTTACATTTCGTATTATTTCGATTATTCGTAATATTCTTCAAAAATCTTTATATAAAATTATATTTCATAAATAAATAAAAAATACATTTAAAATCCACACAATATGCAAGTCTGGTGTTCCGTTTCGCTTGTGTTATAAACAAACGAAGCAACTAATTGTTTTAATGGTAAATATTTTCTGGTATACATTTTTCTGACTTTTGAAATATTCCTTTATATAAAGATTTTTTAACCATCTTTTATATTACTTATATTAATGCATTGCTGAAATATTTTAATATAACTCACTCTATAAAATTTTTAAACTTACTTCTTTTAGTTGAACTTTATACTGTTCTGACAGGGGCACGTTCGAAATGTTTCTGTTTAGAGCACATTTGAACCATGATACTTAACTTTTTAGTGTAAATTTTGATTCAAGCCGTCATATATAAAAATAATTTCATAAAATCAACAGTAGGTTCTCTACAGTGCAATGTAGACTATGAAGTCACTGTGGGGAGACATGTGAATCTTCCTCCTGGTACACTGCGATTGATCTCCGATTAGAGCCAGCAATCAATTGATTTGATTGAAAACTGAGCGATATCACCGATTTCAATGACAATAAAAATATGAAACATTCGTTGATTATTATTCAATCTCGGGCAACGTCGTGTCTACCTGGTAGTATTGATATATAAAAGAAAGATGAGTACTTGGATCTTGTAGTGTAACTATGAAATTCTTTTATATTTTCTCTGTTGTTATAGTTAACATACATTGAGATTCTAAACAAAAAGGATTGGTATACGCAAAGAGTCAAATTATATATACTATCAAAAGTACCAGTCGTTGACTGGGTTCAAAAACAGCCTACAGAAAATGGACTCTGATTTATGAAAGTATGATAGGTTATGAAAAGGAAGGGTTGTAATGAGATAGCTTCGAATTTGGGGGTATCAAAACCAAAGCAAAATCTGATGAAAGTAAAAATAAAATAGATAAACCCCATAATTTATTATACCATACCTGTTCACACTGAAACACTTATCATAATATTCTATATTAAAAAACCTTGTTAAACTTTGTGACATATTTCCATTCAATGGAGGTCAGTTGCGAACGAACACCCCATAATTTTATTATACCATATTTCTTCAAACTGAAACATAATTATCAGAGTATACTTACGCAGATAGATATTAAAAGTCTTTATTAAAGTTTGTGCCTATTTCCATTCAATGGAGGCCAGGCGCGAACGCAAACCCCACAATTTTAATATACCATCCCTATTTTAGTTAAAACATACTTATCAAAGTAGTATTATGTACATCTATATCAAAAACACTTCTAAACGTTTTTTTTTTTAATTTTTTAATTTTTTATTTCCATACTTTGTGGACCAGGCGCGAACGCAGACCCCACAATTTTAATGAACCACCGTGTTGTATATTGGTTTATATTGGAGGAGATGATATATTAAAACGTGTCATGTGTTATCTAGTGGATGTAAGATATTGTTCTTTTAGCAGACAGATAATAAACGTATAAATCGTATGTATGCTGTTTAGCTAGGCGGACAGTATATTGACGCGTAAACCGAGTCATGTTGTATCAGACTTATCACACGGGATATTTTTACAGTTCATATGTAAGGAGAATAATATATGCTTCATACCTTTTTCTTGAAGGGTTCTTTTAACTTCCTGCTGCTCCGTGACGAACCATGAAGCGATCAACACCATATAATTGAAACGACTGTTCTTATTTGTGAAACCATTAAAACAACTCTTTATATTTTTATAATATAAATTTATTACAGTTGTCTTAAATGGTTTTCACAGGATCTGCAATTTCTACATTTTCTGTCCATACAGCCCGCCCCTAGCTGTCTGTTCACCTTGTCTAGACGTCTGTCTGCTCTGGTGGTCAATCCTCAACTCCCTGAATCTCTCCAAAACTAACTACATCATGTGTTCTCTTACGTCACCTAATTACGTGTCTCAGACCAACCTAATGTTTCCATCTAGTTATTTGTTTATCCAAATCCAAAAGAATGTTTACATCTATTTTCTATTTTTGCGTTCCTTTTGCGATTTACAGGCCAATCATTTCTTCCTCAATTTAATTGTTTATTCTTCTAATCATAATAACTGATCAGCGAGCATCCGTCGCTCAAATCAATTAATAAGAATACAATAACAATAATAATAATTTTTTGACCATTGCTTCCGCTTGCCACAGTTAACAGATACTACGCTATGATCACATCCTAAAGGGTTATAACATTACACACCGTTCTGCCCGATCAAACATACCCATTCCTGTGTCTCGATACATCTTCATTTAGTATGTCCCCAGTTTGCTTTAAATACAGCTATTATTCTTTTTTGCATATTATTGACCAAATCGTTGCATGTGGTAGGATCTATTTTCTGCCACTCATCATGAAGTTTGTCCTCTATTTTTTATGAGCATTGGTGCATTCTCACTCTTTTCCCTAGATGGGACCACAAAGTTCCAATAGGATTTGGGTAAGGGAATTAAGGCGGCCACTTCATCACTGTAATGCCTGTTTTCTCAAAGTAACCAATTGAAACTTTTGACGTATGGCACGGACCATTGACTTGTTTGAAGATTACATCACTTAGAATGTTATTAAATATGTTAGTCAAAGAGGTTTGGTAGACCTGGTCCAGCATGTTAGTATAAATTGTGGAGTTCATTCTGCCCTCACATGAGTACAAAATTCCAGTGGCTGAAGAAACCATGCCTCCCCAAATGATTACGCTTCCACCTCCAAAAGTGACAGTGTGAGGATAAAATGCCTCCTCCTTCCTACGGCGAACAGTGCTACAGGGATGCTAAAAATCGGATAAAAAATTTTTTTTTTTAATTTTTGAATAAATGTTATGAATGTGTATTCACATAAACAATTCAATTGTTCCTTCCAAAGTTTAGGAAATAGAAGCTGTTAACTTACTTCAAAGTTTCGTTGGACTAAACAATTTGTGCCTAGGTCTCCAATTTTCATGTTTTTTTAAATTTTTTTGTTTTTTTTGCAAATTCCAGTCGTTTCTTTTTTGTTGGCATGAGACAAGTATGGCTTCTTTCTTGCTTTGCATTTTTTTATCCCACTTCTAATAACCTTTTTCTCACTGTTCGACATGATATGTTTTTGTTTGCAACCTCCCTATGTTTAGCAACAAGCTCTGAAGAACATTCCTTCTTATCTGCACGGGATGCTTTTCTCAAAGATGTATTTTCCTTGGCGGTTGTAGACTTTTTCCGGCCTTTTTTTCTGTTTTTAGAAGACTTGTTTCTCTTGTACCTTTTAATCGTTGTTTAAACTCCAGTCCTTGGACATTTCTATTTTCCTGGCAATTTCTACCTGAGAATATCCCTCACCAGATAAATCAATAATGCATGCCCTTTTAATCTCTGAAAACTGCTTCTTTGGGGGTATTTTGCTACTATTACAGCACTAATAGGAATCAAATATTGCCTGAAAAATAAGAAACAACCTTAAGTATGACAATGAATAATTTTGAATGTTGGAAGGAATTTAGGATAAAACCCAACCAAAACGCTACAAATATGAATACTACTGTTAAATATTTGACATTTGCTCTCAATTGTTCACTGTACAATTCTTAGCCTTAAATACGTAGGTTTAAATTATTATCTCAAATTTTTTATAGGTGCTTCATAATTTGATCATGGCTGTATATATATATATATATATATATATATATATATATATATATGTGTGTGTGTGTGTGTGTATGTATATATATATATATATATATATATATATATATATATATATAAAGAATAAAACATGTATAAATACATTTGAAGCCAAAACTGACACGCGAAATTTTTTTTATAAAAAAAACGGGTGTTTATTTTAAAGAAATATATTTCGGAGTAAGACTCCTTTGTCAATCTTTTTTCTTCTTCTTCCTCTTTCAAAATGCGTTAACAACATCACGTGGACTCTTCATCGAACTACCTTCCACTACATTATGTTGAGGAAGTCGGGGGACAAAAACACGATAAGATTCACACAGGACATTGTGAGCAAGCATGCGCAAAGTTGATTTCCTATTTTAAAGGCTTACTTTGGATAAGTGTTTGTCCAAGTAAAAAATAATAATCCACATGGTGACGTCAAGATGATGATTCGGTTTAATCACCTAGTGGAAAAGTTTAATCGGAACGGTTTCCTAGACTAAATAATTTCGTCTTCGCGAGAGGTTTATTTTTATCTATAATCTTCAATGGGAATTGTTCGACCCAGAGAAAAATTCTAACACCCATTTTATCAAATAATGCTGAAAACTGTATCTTCTTTAAGAATATGAAAAAAAAAACACATACACATAATTATTAGTATAATATTTTTTTAATACCTAGAAACACCTTTTGGGATTATCAATACAGGGTTTCACGATTACTGCCGGTTGGGAGATTCGAACCCGGCCACGAAGCCATCTCTGACTCCATAAGCAAGAGATAGACCCACACGGACAACTTTATCTGCAATAAATATCGTTGAAATTTAAGTAATTATTTTTATATGTCAAGACGTGCGTCAATAGTGACCTAATGATTATAACATCATCATCTGCACATGTAAGCTTAAGTGACCGATTTTCATTTCAACTGAAAGTGCTCAACAACAAGAACCGAGTTCTTAAAGGGGCTGACATAATTATTACCATAATAATTTTTTAATATCTACAGACACTAATGTTTCATCCTGCATATATGTGTGGGGGGAGGTGAAAATATAAATCCGACGATATGAGCTAAGACGGATTGTTGCGTGGACTTTATCATGATAGACAAAGCCCACGCGTGAATTGGGCGAAACGTTGTCGAGTCTTCTGCTGTTAAACTTCAACTCATATGTTTGTATAAAAAAATCATTGAGAAAATGCATAAAAGTTAATATAGTTTTTATTTTAAAATGTTGACGTAAACAAATACAAACGGTTTTGCAAAGAAAAGCTTAAATTAAAAAGGACAAATTTTTAGCCGTTTAAATAAATAATGGGGATCATTAAAGAATAGCAAATAATACAGGAAGAAAGGAGAATATAGGAAAGATGAGAAAGTGGAAAAAGACAGAAAGGAGATAAAAATGTCATCGTCTAAAGAGGTTTTTTTTGGGGGGGGTTCATCCCCCCTTTTAATTTTCTATATTGTTCTGAATTTTTGAGATTAGGATTGGTTATTCGTATTATGTGGATTCATCGGACTACTGTTCTCATCTTGAGTGTGATTTTCACAACGTTTCGATCGATGTAACCTCCGACCTTCTTCAGGTGTATCTTGTCGAACTCGAGAATGTTTCTATCGAACTCGGGAATTGGGACGGATTTTCGAAGAATTAATCAATAATAGTTTCGTCAATCATGAGTTCTTCAAGCATGTTTTATGTAATACTGTCTTCGGGAATTTCAAGCTGGATAGTATTACATAGAATAGTATTACATAGAACAGTATTACATAGACAGCATTACATAGAAAATTATTACATAGAACAGTATTGCATAGAACAGTATTACATAAACAGTATTACATAGAACAGTATTACATAGACAGTATTGCATAGAACAGTATTACATAGACAGTATTACATAGAACAGTATTACATAGAACAGTATTACATAGAACATTATTACATAGAACAGTATTACATGAGACAGTATTACATGGAACAGTATTACATAAAACAATATTACATAGAACAGTATTACATAAAACAGTATTACATAGAACAGTATTACATAAAACAGTATTACATGAGACAGTATCACATTGAACAGTATTACATAAAACAGTATTATATAGAACAATATTACATAAAACAGTATTACATAGACAGTATTGCATAGAACAGTATTGCATAGACAGTATTACATAAGACATTATTACATAGAACAGTATCACATAGAACAGTATTACAGAAGACAGTATTACATAGAACAGTATTACATAGAACAGTATTACATAGACAGTATTACATAGAACAGTATTACATAAACAGTATTACATATAACACTATTACATAAGACAGTATTACATAGAACAGTATAACATAAGACAGTATTACATAGAACAGTATTACATAGAACAGTACTACATAAGGCAGTATTACATAGAACAGTATTACATAGAACAGTATTACATAGAACAGTATTACATAGAACAGTATTACATAGCACAGTATTACATAACACACTATTACATAGAACTGTATTACATAAGACAGTATTCCATAGAACAGTATTACATAGACAGTATTACATAAGACATTATTACATAGAACAGTATAACATAGAACAGTATTACATAAGACAGTATTACATAGAACAGTTTTACATAGAACACTATTACATAAGACAGTATTACATAGAACAGTATTATATAGACAGTATTACAGAAGACAGTGTGACGTAAAATATTCCCTTGTAAAAATTATTCTCCTTATCTATAGGAGAAGAAACGCTACTTTTAAGATCGTCAAGCCCAAATATCAGCTGACGCAGTATTTCAAGCAAACACAAACGGAATTTCATGAACGCCATTATCATTATTTTTCTTTTTTCTACGAATTAGTTCACCGGACAAATTATTTCTCGTAATATATAATAGTAATATTATTTCTTATAATAATAATAATAATAATAATAATAATAATAATAATAATAATAATAATAATAATATAACGTAATATTCAATAGAGAATTGATTCTATAATAATATGTAGGTAATTTGCATAAATTAAAATATCATGCTTAAGCGTATTGTACGACCGGGCAACCCCGGCCGTCCAGCTAGTTCTTTGATAACATATTGATGATTATTTTATCTTTTTTTTGTAGAATGTTTCGTTCGGAGCCCGGGTTAAAGGAATTATTTAAAGAGTTTCGGGATATAGAAACGGACGATCAGATGCGCGAAAATGAGGCCCTGGAGAAGCACGCCACGCTGGTGATGAACACGATCGACGAGGTCATCGCCAACATTGAAAATGTTGACCTCGTGTTGGATTTACTTCACAGAATTGGGAAGAGCCATTGCCGCTTTCAAGGATTTAACGTCGAATATTTCTGGGTTTGGAAACTTTTTTCTTTTTAAAATATTTTTTTGCGTTTTGTTATTTTTTTCTCCCAATTTGATATAAACACATAACACCAAATACTAATGAAACACTAACTTAACCACTGAAATAATCACATTTTTTCTGTAAAATGAACCAGAAACCGAAACACAAAACTAAGCACTAAGTTAAACACTACACGTAAAATAAAAGAACTAAACAAACCAATACACTAAACAGTAAATACTAAACACTACACACTGATATAAAATACAGAGCACTAACCAATCGAAGTTTATTGCTTTGTGTTCTGTATTTTATATCTAAAAGAACTAGATAAAATACTAAACCAAACACTACACCTTGAATAAAACTATAAATGCTTCAGAACACGGAACACTAAATACTAAACACTACATGTTGATACAAAATATGGAACATTAAACACTAAAAGAATAACTGTACATTAAAAGAGGGACTAAATGATACACTAAACCGACTAGTAAACCAAACAGACGATTTATTTATTTTAAAAACTTGAATTTTCGGCGTAAGACGTTATTATTTTTATTGGTTATAATAGTGGTCTTTAAGTAAAAGAAATTCGTTCGATGGTGTTAAACGTTAAAGTTCGAATGTCGATATGCGCTATTACACTGTTGAGATAAAGAAATATCGTCCAGCCATTAACGCAGTGCAGATCTAACAATGTGATTTAAATATATATATATATATATATATATATATATATATATATAGATATAGATATAGATATAGATATAGATATAGATATATACATACATGCTAACTTACGCATCAGAAAATCATACCGATTATAAAATAAAGAATATTAATGTATATATATATATATGAATATTTTTATATGTTTAGTTACGCAACAGAAAATAATATCAATTATAAAGTTGAAAATATTTATATATATATAATATATATATATATATATATATATATATATATATATATATATATATATAAGGGAAAGTGTCTGTCTGTGTCTGCATCTGTGTGTCTGTATGTGTACATTTCTCTACGCAATAACCCTGTCAATGTCCAGTCTACACACTCGAAATTTGATATACAGGGTACTGAGATTTGAGAAAATCGATGTGATCGGTTTTCGGCCAGAAATTTTGCGATTAAGGGGTCAAAGTTCAACGATTTGACCTTTGAGAACTCTACCAAACTCCTCCGATAATTTTTGATCCAAACACTTGAAATTTTATATACAGATTCATTTGACATGGATCCAACTTAATAACTTAATTTGAGCCAAAAACAATAAATTTTAAGGGGTCATAATAGGGGTCAAAGTTAACAAAATTGACCACTTTGTTTTTGCTCAACATACATCTCCAAATACCCGGGCAACACCGGGTACCCATGCAAGTATATCTATAAAAGTGAAAGTGTATGTCTGTCTGTCTGTCTGTGTGTCTGTGTGTGTACAATTCCATACGCAATAACTCTGTGAATTTTAAGTCGACTCGAAATTTGATATACAGGGTACTGAGATTTGGGAAAATCGATGTGATCGGTTTTCGGCCAGAAATGTGGCTGTTAAGGAGTCAGAGTTAGACGATTTGACCTTTGAGAACTCTACCAAACTCCTCCGACAATTTTGGGTCTAAACACTTGAAATTTTAGATATAGGTTCCTTAGACATGGATCTAACTGAATAACTTGATTTGAGCCCAAAACAATAAATGTTAAGGAGTCATAATAGGGGTCAAATTTAAAAAAATTGACCGTTTTTTTTTGTTTTGTTTTTTTGCTCACATATACCTCAAAACACCCGGGCAACGCCGAGCACCCATGCTAGTATATATATATATATATATATATATATATATATATATATATAGTCATCCACATACAGTACTGTTTCGCTGTTTCACAGCTCATCAGTGCGGCTAGACATATATATATATATATTAATACATGGTGACCCAAAAAAATGGGCCCCAAATCTAATTAGGCCTCGTTTCTTAGTGTTTTGTCCGAATGAAATGAAACTTTTGTCATAATTCAATTTGATATATTCAAAACATCACATCAAAACACTAGGATCTTTGGCCTTTTTTCTCCTTTATACAGCATATGTTCTAGATGACCTCCATTTAGCTTTTGTTTATTTTTATTTTTTTTGGTCACCCTGTATATACATATATGCTAAATTACGCAAACGAAAATATTACCAATTATAAATTAATATATATATATATATATATAATATAAAGCTGAATATTTGTGTGTGTGTGTGTGTGTGTGTGTGCGTGTGTGTGGTCACGAATAGGCTCCTATATGGTTGACTTTTTTAAAAAACTGATTACATATAATGAAAGAAGATGTATCGAGACAAAGGAATAGGTATGTTTGATCTGGCAGAACGGTAGTTCATTAAAATTGTGGGGTTTGCGTTCGCGCCTGATCCACAAAGTATGGAAATAAATTTAAAAATTAAAAATAACGTTTACAAGTGTTTTTGATCTGGATGTACATACTTCGATAAGTATGTTTTAACTTAAATAGGGATGGTATATTAAAATTGTGGGGTCTGCGTTCGCGCCTGGCCTCCATAGAATGGAAATAGGCACAAACTTTAATAAAGACTTTTAATATCTATCTGCGTAAGTATACTCTGATAATTATGTTTCAGTTTGAAGAAATATGGCATAATAAAATTATGGGGTGTTCGTTCGCACCTGACCTCCATTGAATGGAAATATATCACAAAGTTTAACAAGGTATTTTAATATAGATCCACAGAATATTGTAATAAGTGTTTCAGTGTGAACAGGTATGGTATAATAAATTATGGGGTTTATCTATTTTATTTTTACCTTCATCATATTTTGTTTGGTTTTGATACCCCCAAATTCAACCCAAATTTACAGCCCTTTCTTTTCATAACCAACCATACTTTCATAAATCAGAGTCCATTTTCTGTAAACTGTTTTTGAACCCAGTCAACGAGAGGTACTTTTGCTAGTATATATATATTACCACTTATAACAGCTTTGGTTAAAGCTGGTTTGATATCTCGTCCCTTGTTCGATATGATGTGGGTTCTTTCCGCTGTCGGATCTTTACCGTGGGTTGCTTGATGTGTGTAAGTTAATAGACATTCTTGCCTGTGTGGCGTGTTTGCTCAGTTGGTAGAGTGCTCGCCTAGCATGCAAGAGGTTCGGGTTTCAAATCATGAGCGCGGGAATATCTAACTGATGATCCTAAATGAGGGCGAAACTCGAGTCTTGGACTTCCGGTCTGTTGGCTTTCTTGGCTCTTGTGGGCTGCGACGTTGGTTCAGCTGTGGAAAATAATTATATATATTCTCTGACACTTATATATATATATATATATATATATATATATATATATATATATATATATATATATATATATATATATATATATATATATATATATATATATATATATTAGAAGTTGAAGTCACTATGTTGGTATCAGATTTGGATTGCTTTTGCAAGGAAAAGGATTTGTGTTTGGAGTTGTGGATGAAAAGCGGAGCTTTTTTAAAGCTTTATAAGCGTTCTAAATATATATTTTTCATTGCGGAGATAAGCGGGACTGCATATTCTAAGAGCTCCGAAGAAAGAAGCCATGGTCATTCGGATTTTTTCTGGTGTTGTGGTCGAAGTAGAAATTTATGCGATCATTTTCTTTTGTTGATTTTCTATACACTAAGATGTTTAAGCCTTTTTGAGTGTCGTATAGTGATAGGGTGATTCGATCGTTTGCCGGGGAGAATTACTTTGGTTTGTCATGTGGACGTTTCTATTTACTTACCTCCCACAAGGGCAGAGTTAGATACAAGGTCAGTTTTATATGTAGGGTAAAATTCAAAAAGGGGTACTCTGGATAGGTAAAAAATGTCTCAGTCATGAAGGATTTTCCTCCACTTACCGAGGACATAAAAAGTGAAGGGTTACATGAGAACGAACACTACAGTTATCTTGGTCGTGTGGACGTTTATTGAAACTGTTGTGACGTTCTGGGAACGTCAATCAGCTGACCTGGAGTTAGATGCGATCAAACGCTAGGCACATCCCTTTACATCAAGGGGTCAATATGGCGTTAGCTGGTCTTCTTTAGTCTTCTTTGTGTCTTTATGTGCAGCACATAGCGTCGGCGTTAAATGGCTGGGACCGCTTCTCTATTGCTGAAAATTAACGCTTGTACAATATATTGAACGGCTTATAGAAGACATCGTTTTTATAAAAGTATAGATTTATTTTAACAACACAGGAGCATTTTAAGTAAGACCTGCTGAGACCCGACGTGTGCAGGGTTCAATTGGTATCATTCGTCGCGAACAGATATCAACCTTCAACCGGTTTTTTTTTTAATAATTCTTCTCTTTGCAAGAGAGAGTGGAAGAGGATGAAAAGAAAACAGAGAAAGGGAGAAAGAGAAAGAGAAAAACATGCATGAATTTTAAGACAAGGCAAGTCGAATGTTATTGTAGTTTTTTATTCTAATGACTTTATTTGATTGACTTTTACAGGGTGGTGCACAGCACCTTGCTTCTTTTGTTTCAATTGATATTCCAAATAAGCAAGTTGCTCTGCCCTACAAGGTGTGTCAGAAACTTCGTGAAAAATATTGAATAATTCAACCCCCTGTCTTTCCAAGCTTATAAGTACTCGAAAAATGTCGTTCAAACCCTTTTTTTTTTTCAATTAAAGGAGCAAGGACCAAGGTTTCATTTAAAATAGCAAAACAAAAAAAAAGCAACGTGATTAAAAAAAAAGTTTTAAACTTCGGACTTTACAGGTAAATTTCTTAAAAACACTTCTTTTTTTGTTTTAGTTTTGAATATATTATTTATCTTAAATTTGTGATATATAAAACTTTAATGAGTAAATTAATTATTTACTTCTTAATAGACATTTCAAAATGGGGACATGAATTAAAAAAAAACGTTTGTCTAAAATATTATATTCGGTTTAATGGAATGAGCATAAAATTTCACATTGACCCTGAAAATATCGTAAAAATAGAATCAATAGAAAAATTTTGATAGATTTTTAAAGTTTAAAAATTGAAAAATACTGAACTCATAAAATTCAATTAATTTCATTACTGTTGTTATTTTAATAAAAAAATAACATTCTTATTACTTTTTATACAATTTTATTAGTTTATTTTGGAAGTATAATCCATAAAGAAACTAAACAACCCACTTTTAAAAGTTAAATTACGAGTTTTTTATATTTTATTCGCGGTTTCGTGTTAGGGGTGTCAAAAATTCCTACAAAAATTCTGATATACCTACTGCCCCACCATAAACAATTGTAATATAATTACATAAACAATCTCGGTCGCACGCGTCACTTGTCAATCTGAGCCAAGCTGATATGCGCTGACATTTTTAAATGTCTGCCTCTATTTGCGTATATCCCCATAAGTACATAACAAGTTTGACACAAGGTTGATTAATGAAGAAACCCTCAGCTCCCCCAAAAGGAGGTTCCACATTGTGCCACAATAACAAGGAATTTGAGGATGTGATTATTTTTCGGAGCTGAATGAAATAGTATATGTGTTTTGTATTTGTTATTTGGTTTGTGTAAAGTGGGGACTACACGACGATAATGGTTAATGATGTCAAGCGGTAGTGTGGTAATCGTTAATGTTCTAAATTGGGTGGGATTTGATTATTTAAGGACGGCTAAAAACTTGTTTACATTGGACTTGAAAGTTATTATGTTGTAGTTGGTCGGGAAACACGCCAGAGGAACAGTATTCCACAGTCGGCAAGTTTAAGGAAAGAAGTTTTGTTCATATAATTTGCGTCTAGATTTAAGAACAGATAGAGTGTGAGACAAATTGTTGATAGTAGTTGTAGCTAGTTGAGCATTTTTGTAAAAGTTTGTCAAGGGGGAGAATTTGTTTATGTAATATTTATTTAAAGTATATTTCTATATTTATTTTTAATAGATCTATGGCGAGTTTACTATTTTTGCACGAAAATTTAAAGCGCGACGAACGGCATCCGCTGATTTTCCTTTTCACTAAAACTCTGTAAAAACATATATTTTTGTTCAAACTTAGGAGAAATATGTAATAAAAAAAAAGTCAAACTTATTTTTTAAAGTTCTCTAAAGTTTAAAGAAAATAATTTTGGCTTTTTTTTATTTTTTGATAATAAGTGTTTACCTTAACGAATGACAATTTAAAAAGTGTAACGTAATCCCGGAACCAACACGTTGTAGCCTTAGTCGCAAAGAAGACAAAGAATAGGAAAAAAACTTCAACTCACTTTTCCTGTTGTACAACATTTATTTCCTCATTCTCTCGTTCCCTCATGTGATCTCGAGTGTTATTCAAGCCTCTAACGTGATCTCGAACGTTGTTTTTCAAGTCTTTATTTTTCTCTACCGGTGACGTCATTTCACATGCATTTGCATCCGTGCTAAGTTACAAAAGTAAATACATCAACAAATTACTGAATCCACCCAAATCTTAGTCTGTGAGTCTGAAAACAATCGCTTGCTACTTATTGTTCTTGACATAAGAATCCGAGGTTGCTGGAATGCCGTGCCTAAATATCACACGCATAGAGAATCGACAGGAGCTACTTGTTGTACCTTAATGTGCCGTACATATTTTAGTCTTTCAAATTATTTTTTTTAGGTGGCAAAGTAAAATTTATTTTCATGTCTAGTTTTTTTTTGGGGGGGTTGTATGACATCATAAACTCATAAAGCTCTAATTTTCATCTATAATATAAATCTCACCTGTCTGTTTAAATGTATGTATGTATGTATGTATGTATGTATGTATGTATGTATGTATGTATATTTGCCTAAAACTTTTGACAGGGGTGACAGATTTTCACGAGATCGGTATCGTTTTGAAGGTCGATCCTTCGGACGACAAATATCGAAAGATTGGCTAAAATTATTATCTCACCCTCACATGGGCACTTTTTCAAATAGAGGGATCGCTTTTTTCGCCGGTATTTTCGAAAGTCAACCCCTTTTTTCGATTGACTAGCCTTTAATTGAAACCTTCGGACCTTCCGGTTTGGCGATGGACGCAGCAGCAAAGACCTCACTTTTTTACGTTCTCTTTCCTCCTTTGCGGTACGGGTTCGAGCCTGCTTGCCTGCCTGCTACCACTTTTTTTTGCTCAACACCCCTCTAAACACATGGGCAACGCCGGACACCAAGGCTAGTTATTTCTTTACAGATTTATTGTATTTAGCCACTTCTACATCCAGTTGTCTATAAGATAAACTTCCCTTCCTCTTAAGTTGACTAAATTACGACTTTAACATTGTGTTTAAATTTAATATCTGTCCCGATCTATCATTGACATTGACCTTGAAAAGTTCGGTCAGGGTCGAAATTTTGACAATATTTAAACTTTAGACTTTTCCAAATTTGATATATAAATCTAATGATAACAATCATCACCGTGCACAATTTCAGCTTGATTAGATGAATATATTTGGAGTTATCAACGTTTCCATGGCATAACTTTAAGAATATTTCATACAATATGGAGAAGTAAGGACCAGACAAGTCTTTGTCTTATTCTTATATTGTTAAGCGGACATATACCTCTCAAAGTGAAGATAATCCCTGGGAGGATCTTTATATTGATTTTGAGCCCAAGCAGGTCACATTACCACTTGAATGTAACGGGGTTACTATTTTATATCGAATCTACGGGGACTATGTAGGGAGTTGAGCAGCAAGATGTCTGTTAGCATTACACTTGGACTTCTGCATGTCTGTACAGTAAGGGAAGTAGGGAACAGGAGGGGAATTCCAAAATGTAGAAATTCGAGGGAAGAAACTATTAGAATAGAAGGCTTTCCAGCATCTAGGGATCGCTACAGTGTAGGGGTGCGATTTTGCTGCTTGTCGGGTTAATCGTGGGTATCTACGTCGAAGGAGTATAAGTCTTTTCAGTACTTCAGAGCACATTTCATTAGAATACTTGTAAAACAGGTACAGGTGTGCAAAATTTAGGTGATGGGACAGGGGTTGGTGTTTGGTTGAAGTGCGGAACTTATTAGATTGGGGATTCTCTTTTAGGAGCAAGAGACTAGTCGCAGATTTGTATCATAACGTTCAGAACATGCACTAAATTACCCTTTCGCAACAAAACACGATAATATTATAACAAGAGAACCGAGATTACATTAACCCCTTGCCAGTTAATTGGAAATTAACGGATAATACATTATACAATAGCACCATTTCATAGCAAGGTTTCGGCTCCAGGCAAACAGATACTAAATCTCCATGTGTAATAGATTGGCTAAAAGATCGACAGAAATCACTAGCTACTGCTGATAACGCTCCATTCAATTATCTTTCGGTGAACCAGGAAGAACACATGTGATATCCACGTGATTATATGTGCTTATTACATCATCATTCTCCAACTGTAAATCTCGGATGCGTAAAATTATTATTGAATGCATTTCCAAAGATTTTCGTGGTTTGTTAATCATTGTGATTAACTTCGATAATCAGGGTGACACTATATTATTGTCTTTCTTTTCAAAAGTTACAACGAGAACATAATCAACGATATTAGACTCAAAGTATGTCCACGTTGCAATCTCGTTCTGCTCTGTTCACCGTTAGATCGATTCTCTTAACCGGATGCTGTAAATAATGATGTCAGCCTAGATCTTATGTAAGCGTTTAAGTGAAAACGTTTCGAGTCCAGAGAGAATTAGTATTTAAGGTGCTTTCCTATTACATGACATTCTTTGACATCAGATGAAAATCCTAAAGATATTTATAGTAACAATTCTCTTTGGGGTGTTGTCATAGACAGTTGTGTCGTAATCGTAGATGTCCACAGATTTTCCCAAAATTTGATTTAAAAAGATCGTTACTGAAGATCAGAAACATCGTTCGACCATGAATAAATCCTTGTGTCACATCATCATTGATGATATACACTTCAGATTTATTCACGATAAAGTCTTACTTTTATAAATCTATCAAAGAAAAAAGGCTTCGGTGGTTTGCAGCAAACTAACTCCAGTAGAATATAAACATAGACACGACCAAAATCGGACAGCAATAAACTGAGAATTATGAAAGAATTGCATCTTGAATACCCAGAGAATTAGTAGATGCACAAACAGGTAGCGGTATTTGAAAACGAAAATCACAAAACCTTATAGGATATGGACGAACAAGCAGATAAATCAAACCAAGCAAGAAAACCGCATGTCATAATAGTTGACAAGAAGGAAAGTCCTGTCATATCGCAGATTTCGCTATTCCAGTAGAGCACTGGATGAATATCAAAGAGACAGCGAAGCGAGGAAAATACACGGAACTGGCCAGACATCTGGAATGAATATGAATCATGAAGAACATCTAAATAACACAAATAATAGTAGGAGCACCTGAAACGATCTGAAAAATTTCAAAAAAGAATGAGAGAAATCGGAATCAAGGGGGATGGCTGACAAGATACAATGAAAAGCAATATTGAAAATGACTGAAATATTAAGGAACCCCCTTGAATGCGGAGATAAATACACGTGCGTTACACCCGCTAATTCCGATTGAGGCAAAACACGGATCTATGTGTTGATTTTGAAAGGAGAGAAAGTTGGTATTTAAGGTGCTCGTCTGTTGCATCATATGATTCAGATCAGACGAAAAATCAATATCTTGAAGATATTGATATTAACAATGATTTTCCGAGGTGCCGTCATAGACATTTGTACTATGATCATAGCTGCCCATAGATATCTCAAAATTTGAGTTGGAAAATCGTTAATGAATATTAGGAATATAGTTGAGCCCAGAATAGATCTATCGTTGATCGTATACGCTTTAGCTTTCTTCAAGCCAAAGTATTACTTTTATAAATCTATCAGAGAATAACGTTTTGGTGGTGGAGAATACATTGTAATATAGTCTATTGTTAGCTCGTTTGTGAACCAATTCTTTTTGACAGATCCTATAAAAGGCGTTGGATATGTCGAGACCTATTCTTGTATGAACTAGACTCGCCATAAAGAGTTTCACAGAGCCTATAATATATCACGGTCGTCACATCTGCATTGTATACTGCCTGGTTTGAAGCAGATTGTTTGAACAATTGTTTTTTTGCGCATTGGAAATTGTTTTGATGAACTCATCAAAAAATGAGTATATTGCAGATTCAGCTGGCGGAGACGTTTTATGTTGATTCTGTTATAGTTGTCTCAAACATTGATATTGTAATCCATTCTAACGACTGAATTGTCTCCCTTGTTATATTTATCAACTAATCTAACACACAGTGTATCAATGTTGACCAATCGAGTTACGGATCATCTAGTTTACTCTGATAATGGCGTTAGTATTGCTAACTTGAATTTCACTTTAAAATAAATACTGTATTTAAACTATGTTTCCCCTAACCTGATATCATCTGTGCACCTACCCTTTGACGATTTAGGACATGTGTTGCATTAAGATTATTGATACGAGAATTATACAATGGATTTGTACTTTGAGCTTAAATCTGATGACCTCAACGGGCAGATTAAATTTGTATAGTACAAGGATATATGTGCAGAATATAGAACTTCCATCTTACAATGTGCCTTCAATACATTTCCAGACATTATTATTTTGGTACTTTTATTGATAGTACACACATGAAGCTCTAGACATCTTCGAAGTAATCTCGTCCAGCTCCAATAGAAGTCGTCTTGTATGAGCGTGTCAATGACCTTTGTCGTAGCCTCTTTGATCTCCTGATTTGTCTCAAAACGACAGTTTCTAAGGTTTTCCTTCATCGTATAGAATAACCAAAAGTCACAAGGAGCAAGGTTTAGACTATAGAGAGGGTGAGGAACTGTCTTATTGCTTTTCTTGGTCTGTAACAAGAATCGAGTTTTGGACTGGTGCCTTAGTGCAAACCTTCCGCATCTTAAGTTCCTTGCGAATAATTGTAAGCACAGTTCCCACACTGACATTAAATTGTGCACTTATTGTCTCTATAGACACGCGAAGGTCTTTATCCATGAAATTTTTATTTGATCAATCAACTCTGTTGTTCTCACTTCCTTACTCCTCCCACATCTCTTATCATCCCTCACAGACTCCTTGCCTTCCTTGAATTGTTTATGACACTTAAAGACTGATGCTTGATTCATACAAGAGGGTCAGAAAGCAGTTGTTGTTCTTTTTAAGATTGCATTTTGGAACTTCACTAGCTGTGATAATCAGGCTTTAGTAGGGTGTATTCCAATTCTTGCTGTGCCTACTCATTTGAACTTGAAATCATAAAAATTGGTTAGTCATCTCATAATATGAATAGCAAAAACATACTGAATTTTCAAGTGTATACGTCAATTTTAATGCCTGAACAAAAAAATCTGGAAATATATTGAAGGCAACTCGTGCAGTCACATTGGCAAAAAAATGGGAATTCTTGTTTAATTCTATGTAAAACAATTACGGTAAAATATTTAGTTCACATGAAAGGGTCAAAATAAATATCGGAAGAAGTGATTAGGGTACACTTTGGAGGAATTAAAATAAATAATAAAGACCTGGGCTTAGATAGATTTGCTTCAAAATTAATTTCTAAAAGCTTTCAACATGTGCCAGCATGTAAAACTGACGTCAAACCGAACATGGTGATGATTTTGCTGCGTGGTTCCTTTTCCCTATATAACCAACACCAAAAATGCTATGGGGTTTATTAAAACTAAACGTGTTTTAAAATGCGTAATTGACTTCTTTAATTATACTCGAAATGATACCACGCTAAATTATTATGGTCGACGTTTTATTGATCTAATAATTAATCGATAATTACGTTTTGGAGGCAGTCTTGTTCTTCTTGATACCATCGAACTAATGATTGTCTGTGGAATTCTTCAGCACATAAAATTACTAAAGCTTAGGTGAAATAATTATTTTTTTCTTCTTCATTCTCGTTTCAAAAGTAAATTCACATTTAGTTCAGACGCAGCAAAAAACGTGGTCGATATTAGAGAAAGACAAGATGTCATCAATAATTTTCCGTTTCGTAAATAAAAAAAGAAATTCCATGGTAATCATGCTTTGCAATATAAACCTCTTTCAAGTTTCACGACAGTTTGTACTTTATGATTGTTTATGACTATCCTTACCTTGCGATTTTTTATGACTATTCATTCCTTGTGATTTTTTAGGACAATTCATTCCTTGTGATTTTTTATTACTATTCATTCCTTATGATTTTTTATGACTATTCATTCCTTGTGATTTTTTATGACTATTTATTCCTTGTAATTTCTAATGACTATTCATTCCTTATGATTTTTTATGACTTCATTCCTTATGATTTTTTATGACTATTCATACTTGTGATTTTTTATGACTATTTATTCCTTGTAATTTCTAATGACTATTCATTCCTTATGATTTTTTATGACTTCATTCCTTATGATTTTTTATGACTATTCATACTTGTGATTTTTATGACTATTTATACATGTGATGTTTTATGACTATTTATTTCTTGTGATTTTTATGACTATTAATACCTCATTTATTTTTATGACTATTCATTCATTATTATTTTTCATGACCATTAATTCCTTGCGATATTTTATATTTTATGACTATTCATGCCTTGTGAGTTTTTTATGATTATTCATACCTTGTTATTTTCTATAGCTATTTTTATTCCTTGTTATATTTTATGACTATTCATTCCTCATGATTTTTTATTACTATTCATTCCTTATGATTTTTTATGACTATTCATTCCTTGTGATTTTTTATGACTATTCATTTCTTGTAATTTCTTATGACTATTTATTCCTTTTTATATTTTAAGACTATTCATTCCTTGTAATTTCTAATGACTATTCATTCCTTATGATTTTTTATGACTATTTATTCCTTGTTATTGTTTATGACTATTCATTCCTTATGATTTTTATGAATATTCATTCCTTGTAGTTTTTTATGACTATTAATACCTTATGATTTTATGACTATTTATTCCTTGTTATTTATTATGGCTATTCATTCCTTATGATTTTTATGACTATTCATTCCTTGTGATTATTTATGACTATTCATTCCTTGTGATTGTTATGCCTATTTATTCCTTGTTACTTTTTTATGACTATTTATTGCTTGTGATTTTTTTTGACTATTAATATCTTATGATTTTTTATGACTATTCATTGCTTATAATGTTTTATGACTATTCATTCCTTGTTATTTTTATGACTATTCATTCCTTGTGATGTTTGATGACTATTCATACCTTGTAATTTTTTATGACTATTTATTCCTTGTTTTTTATGACTATTTATTCCTCATGATTTTTTATGACTATTTATTCCTAGTTATTTTTATGACGATTTTTTAAGACTATTTATTCCTTGTGATGTTTTATGACTATTAATACCTTATGATTTTTATGAATATTCATTCCTTGTGATATTTTATGACTTATTATTTCTTGTTATTTTTATTACTATTCATTCCTTAGGATTTTTATGACTATTCATTCCTTATGATTTTTTATGACTATTTATACCTTGTGATTTTTATGACTATTTATTCCTTGTTATTTTTTATGACTATTCATTCTTTATGATGTTTTTGACTATTCATTTAATATGATTTTTTATGACTATTTATTCCTTGTGATCTTTTATGACTATTCCTTCCTTGTGATTTTTCAGGTCATTTCGAACCTTGGGATTTTTCCGGACAGTTCATACCCCGGAATACCTTCTACTTGATCAGTTTAACGATAGTTCATACTTTTTCACGACAATTCGTACCTTGTGATTTTTAATGACAATTCATACCTTGTGATTTTTCACGACAATTCGTACCTTGTGATTTTTCATGACAATTCATACCTTGTAATTTTTCACCACAATTCGTACCTTGTGATTTTTCATGACAATTCATACCCTGTGGTTTTTCACGACAATTTGTACATTGTAATTTTTTACGACAATTTGTACCTTGTGATATTTCACCACAATTCGTACCTTGTGATTTTTCACGACAATTCGTACCTTGTGATTTTTCACGACAATTCGTACCTTGTGATTTTTCACGACAATTCGTACCTTGTGATTTTTCACGACAATTTGTATCCAGTGGTTTTTCACGGCAATTCGTACCTTGTGATTTTTTACGAAAATACGTACCTTGTGATTTTTCACGACAATTCTCTATCTTGTGATTTTTCACAATTCGTACCTTGTGATTTTTCACAACATATCATCCCTTGCGATTATCATACCTCGTGATTTTTCACGACAATTCGTACCTTGTGATTTTCCATGACAATTCTTACCTTGTGATTTTTCACGATAAATCGTACCTTTTTATGTTTCACAACAATTCGTACCTTGTGGTTTTTCACGACAATTCATACCTTGTAGTTTTTTTACAACAATTCGTACCTTGTGATTTTTCACGACATATCTTACCTTGTGATTTTTCACGAGAATTCGTACATTGTCGCTTTTCATGACAATTCGTACCTTGTGATTTTTCATGACAATTCATACCTTGTGATTTTTCATGACAATTCATACCTTGTGATTTTTTACGAAAATTCGTACCTTGTGGTTTTTCGCAACAATCCATACCTTGTGGTTTTTCACAACAATTCGTACCTTGCGATTTTTCACGACAATTCATACCTTGTGGTTTTCACAACAATCCGTACCTTGTGATTTTTCACAACAATTCATACCTTGTGGTTTTTCACAATAATTCATACCTTGTGGTTTTTCACAACAATTCATACCTTGTGATTTTTCACAACAATTCATATCTTGTGGTTTAAGGCTTTTGACAGGGTATGGCATGAGGGTCTCCTCAGTAAAATCAGATCATACGGTATCACTGGTAGAATACTTAACATAATTAAATCCTTCTTAGATAAGAGAAAAATCCAGGTAGTCCTCGACGGTCGCACATCTAAACAATATGATATAAATGCGGGAGTGCCCCAGGGTTCTATCCTTGGACCTCTATTGTTCCTGATATTCATAAATGACCTCCCCGACAACATTGCCTCTGAGATGGGTATATATGCTGATGACACTACACTCTATGGCAGACACGACAGGAAGACGAATGAACACATTTCTAAAGAAATGGCAGAAACACTAGAGGAAGACCTCCAATCTGTAGTGGAATGGGGACAAAAGTGGTTGGTCGCGTTCAATGCTGCCAAGACTAAACTAGTTTCATTCAATAATTACAAGAAACCCTCTCTACCACCAATAGCAATGGCCAACGACTCTTTATCTGAGAGTCCATCTTTCAAACTCCTTGGCCTAACGTTCACAGGAAACATGAGTTGGAACAATTATATTGAAGGCATTGCCAGGGCCGCTGCAAGAAAGGTGGGCTCTCTCTACCGTGCTAGAAAACTACTAACACCCGAAAGTATCCTGTACCTCTATAAGGCCACCATTCGCCCATGTATGGAGTATTGCTGCCACATCTGGGCTGGTGCATCTGCTACTAGTCTCTCGCTCCTTGACAAGGTTCAAAAGAGAGTCGCAAATCTGATAGGCCCTGAACTGGCATCTAAGCTTCAGCCTCTGTCCCATCGACGAAATGTTGCATCCCTCTGCCTGTTCTACAAGTATTTTAGTGGTGAATGCTCTGATGAACTGCAATCACTTGTGCCCCCACGACGCGAGCACCCTCGACAAACCCGACAGGCTACTAGATCCCACCCCCACACTGTAGAGGTCCCTAGATGTAAAAGATCTTTTTACTCCAATAGTTTCTTCCCCAGAACCGCAAGACTCTGGAATTCCATTCCAGGTCCCTGCTTCCCCAACAGTACTGACGTGCAGAAGTTCAAGTGTAACGTGAACCGACACCTTGCTGCCCAAATCCCTACATAGTACCCCAGTAGTTGTTGCCCCTGATAGTAGCCCCCTACACCAAAGTGGCAATTTGCCTTGTTTGGGGTGAAAATGTAATAAAAAAAATAAAAAATAAAAAAATAAAAAAATTCGTACCTTGTGAATTTTCACGACGATTCGTACCTTGTGGTTTTTCACGACTATTCGTCCCTTGTGATTTTTCACGACAGTTTGTACATCGTGTTTTTTACGACAATTCGTACTTTGTGATTTCTTACTTTTATACTTTTCGCTTATAACAGCCAATCATCTCCGCTTTTTAGCCATTGGGCCCCAAAATTAACAAAGATTAGACCATTCATGTAATAACCTGGTCCCTGTTGATTACGGTGTAATGATGGTTCTGTGCAGTTCTATAAAGGCCACCCTCCTAGTCTGGCTTTTTTCTCTTTGAGAAGGGTTAGTTTATTATTGCTAATCGCCTGGGGCGCCCTGCTAATAATGCCGACAAGTCTGCAAAGGCATTTTTTTTTCAGTCAGAGGGAATACTGACTTTTTCAATCCTACTTTCTGGTGCTAGTTTTACGGTTGTTGCGATGGAAGGGAACTAAATGAGAACCAATGATCCCTCCCTGAATTCAACTATTGTTTTTCTATAAAATATAGGCACCAATAAGTCTCCCCAGTGTTCGAGTACGATTTGTTTATTTCTATTTGATGCTTGTATCCCTCATCTTTTTTCTTCTATTAGGTTGTGAAGAAAGTTCTTTCGGAAGTTTTTATTTTGATTGTAAATGATGTATTTTCAAATAAGTTTTCGTTATAATACCTTTATTTATTATCATTTTAAGCAGCGTTGTTTTCGCTCTATCTAATCGTTGAATTACAATCATTTTAAAACAAGTATGTCTTCTTTTCATAACATGTAATACACGATGGTAAAAAGGCAAATTCACACAATTTTCTTATTTTAATTCAATCTATACTGAAAAACTGTTGAAACAGCTCTCGATATATACAAAGCGTTTGGCCCGGGAACCACTATTGAACGCACAGCACAAAGGTGGTTTAAGAAATGGTGGTGGCGACGAGAGTTTTAAAGATGATGTGCTTAGTGGTCAGCCACTAGATGTTCACAACGATCAATTAAGGCCTTAGTCGAAGCCAATTTACGCCCAACTGTTTGGAAACTTGCTTGTGAATTGGACGTAACATATACGACGATTTCCAACCACTTGGAAAAGATTGAAAAGACAAAAACTTGATAAATTGGTGCCTCACAAACTGTACAACGACCAAAAGAAATGCCGTTATGAAGTGTCATCTTCCTATCTTTTACGCAACAAGAACGACTCGTTTCTCGATTGGATTGTGACTTGCGATGGAAAGTGGGTACTTTACCACAACGACGCCCAGTGATTAGACGCCGACGAAGCTCCATGACAATTCCAAGCCAGAGTTGCACCAAAAGAAGGTCATGCTGACTGTTTGGTGGTCTGTGACCGGTTTCATCGATTACAGTCTTTTTTAATAAAGGCGAAATCATTATGACAGAGAAGTACTATCAACAAATGAATGAAATGCCTCTGAACTTTTGACAACATTACCCAGCATTGAAAAGGCCCAATTCTCCTCCACGACAATGCCTTACCGCACGTTGTTAAACCGACAAGCAGAAGTTGAACGAATTGGGCTACGAAACTCTGCCTTATCCACCATACTCTCCAGACCTCTCGCCTACCGTCTACCACTTTTTCAAGCATTTCCACAACTTTCTGTATGAGAAATGCTTAAAAAAAACCTAAGCGATATCAAAAACGCCTTCAGTGACTTCATTTTTACCAGAACACAAGATTTGTACATTACTGGTATAAATACACTTGTTTCACGTTCTGATGGTGTTTATTTCGATCAATAAATTTTTGTTTGAGCCGAAATACGTTCATCTGAATTTAATAGTTACAACCCGCAAGAACTTTCTTGCCAATGTGATATTACCACTTGCCGTGGTACCACCGACGTTATGCATCACTGTGTTTTCTATTTTTTTATATTATTTCAAACTCCCTTGAGTTAATATTCTTCTCTTCGTCACCTCCCTCTCTACTTTCTTTTCTCTTCTACAACAAGTACTACTATTACTGCTACTAATTTTTCTACTGAAAAATGTGGTCTTTGTTTATTTTGGAGTTTTTTTTCCTCTCAAATACAATACGTACGATGAGAATCATATTTTCGTTGATTTGATTATGGATCTTGTCACAATATAATGTGAAGCAGCCATACGGCAGCCTGTATCTGTAAAGGAAGATATCTATTTTATTAGACAAGGCGAATACCCTAGGCTAGATGGAGCCCGTAACGGGAAGGTAGCTACTGATAACCCCACGCGTTTAAACTTTTCAGTATAGGTTGTACAAACAAACAAACGCCCAAACGTTGTTCTTTGATCAGATTTAAAGGCGTGTGTTCTCCCAGTAGGGTTTAGTGTCAGTGGCAAGAAAGTATGGAGGCTGTACATGAACGCAAGAACGAGCGTTACGAAATCCTTCGCTTTGACTCTGTAGAGAGGGGCTAGTCGTGACACGTGCTGCTGCCCATTGAAGTTGGATGTCGTGGTTCTGTGTGGTTGCTCTGTGGTTTCTTTCTTTACTAAGATTGGTATACATGGTCAGGCTTTGAAGCGTTCTTGGAAGCGTCTGCAGACAACGGCCCAACAAACATTAAGTTGGATTTAGTCCAAGTCACGAATCCAGTTGATGATATCAAAGTATAACGTTTTCTGGTTGTCTAACAACAAACGCTTTTTTTATCAAGAAAATCTGTTTTTATTTAAGTCTCTACAGTAACATCTGTGAACTTACTCTTGTTGTAAATACTTACATATATCGGTTTTTTCCATTACTCTGTCCGGTGGCGAATGCTGCTGCTGGCGCTAATGTGACAGTACTCTCTTAGCCACGGAAACTGTGTTATCTCCCTTGGTTGACGGTTGATGAGGACAGAATAAAGCGTGTGCATTTGCACGTTGTATGCAGAAAAAAATGTTTAATACTTTAAAATTAACCTATTAAACAGTCCTCATGCCGATATTCTCAGCAAAAATTATCTTCCCTTACACCCCCCCCCAAAAAAATAAAAAGGAAATACGCGCGAATATCTTCCACGCACAAACGAACAAGACCATATATACGCAGTTAAAACGAATGAATAGATATACAGTGTTTTTTAGAGGCGGCGAATTTAAATTAAAATAAGGCACAGTAAAATATTTTTTATTATACAAATATGGGATAAATTTTTAGCTTTTATAATTTAAATACAATTTCGGGCGTATGTCCCACCCCGACTCGCGCGTACATGGTGTGATCAACACATTCAAATTTAACAAGCTCTACGCATTAAATTAGGCTGTATTTCAGCAATAACGCGTCGAGTGTTGTTTTTAAGTGGTCTATTGTATCTGGTTATCAGCGTAGACATAGGAAGTTACATATCCTCAAAGAAAATAATCCAATAAGGCTAAATCACATGAACGAGGTGATCAGTTGACAAGTCCATTTCGTGACTCGATTCGTTCATAGACTGTCTCTCTCAAAAAATTGATCGTATCATTTGCAATTTGCAAACGCGGCTCATGTAATATTCTCTTCATAATGAATTGCCAAACGAAGCTGAACTTCAAATAAACAATAGCTGCCATCTGCAATTAAAGAAAATAGAGTTGTTAATTTAAAGTTCGCCGCCACTAATAAAAACAAACTTGGATTCATTCATAAATATATGTAACTAAGATAGGTTTCGCTTACTCGAGAGACGCAGCTATGTAAACCGACCAGAAGCCGGACATTTTATGATTGATCGTTTTGCACAAAGGAAATCTATCGTGAGTTCAAGTTCTTTTACTGGTGTTGTTTGTAAAACAATACATTGAAGACATCTATGACTTCATCCTTTTAAGGATGGAAAATATTGCGTTAACAATACGACGCCATTGATCTAAACAAATAATACAATATATATATATATATATATATATATATATATATATATATATATATATATATATATATATATACTCAATCATATATATATATACACATATATATATACACACGCACGCGTATGTATGTATGTATATATATATATATATATATATATATATATATATATATATATATATATATATATATATATATATATATATAGGGTGTCACAAAAAATGTATACATTCTTTAAATTATCTCAACTTGCTACAGAAACAAAGAATGGCACCTTCAGCAGTATGGAGCATTTGGCCACGATCATCATGACGTAAGATTTTTTAGTGTATATATATATATATATATATATATAGTAAGTTATAAAATATATATGGCGATTAAGCTACACTGGATATTCCGCGTTTCATCCACTCTAGGACTTTTCAGGCTTACGCATAAGCCTGAAGAGTCCTAGAGTGGATGAAACGCGGAATATTCAGTGTACCTTAATCGCCATATATATTTTATAACTTACTAACTAGCTCTACCTACGTATTGAGCACTTTTGAAATAAATACTTAAAGTTTACGCATAAATTTATACTTTCGTATATTAATTTCATGTGAGTAAATGAAGTAGTTATATATATATATATATATATATATATATATATATATATAAGTAAATGAATAAATATCTGCATGCTAAAAATAAAATAAAAAATAAGTATGTTCAGTACTTTCCAGGAAGAAGATATAAAACAGAGGTCAATATTTTTCAACCATAATAAACTGTTTTTTGTTTAATAATCGAGCACTTTTAGGGAGTATTATCCCACAAACAGCAAAGAGTTATATATATATATATATATATATATATATATATATATATATATATATATATATATATAGTAGAACCCTAGGATACGGTGGCCCTAAGATACGTTTTTTTCGGGTTACGATGTAGAATACGGTGTTTTCCGGCCCCTGATTACGATATTTGTCCTGTTTTACGGTGTTTTTATAATGTTAATTTAGTATACACATGTATATTATATACTGTACTGTATTTGGTTATCGATTTTTAATACCGTATCCCGGGTTGCTGTTGTACATTTGTAATAGGACAATTCAAGTATTTTTCCTATTCCCATATAATTACCGATTCCGTTCTAAATTCCCAATCTCGATACAATTACCGATTCCGAATGTTTATAAATCTCTAAATATCTTACTATAAAATTGTTATTTTCCATGATTACCATCAAAACACAAGTTAAATGTACATAATTTTCTCAACCGTGGAAACACACTGGTGGAGATGAGCCATAGATTTAAGCTTTACTGGTATTTTAAAATAAATAAATATTTATTTTATTATTACTACCAGCAGTGGAAGAATTTATTTTAAAATCAATAAATATTTATTTTATTATTACTACCATCAGTGGAAGAATTAATTTTAAAATAAATACATATTTATTTTATTATTACTACCATCAGTGGAAGAATTTATTTAAAAATCAATAAATATTTATTTTATTATTACTACCAGCAGTGGAAGAATTTATTTTAAAATAAATACATATTTATTTTATTATTACTACCATCAGTGGAAGAATTTATTTAAAAATCAATAAATATTTATTTTATTATTACTACCAGCAGTGGAAGAATTTATTTAAAAATCAATAAATATTTATTTTATTATTACTACCATCAGTGGAAGAATTTATTTAAAAATCAATAAATATTTATTTTATTATTACTACCAGCAGTGGAAGAATTTATTTAAAAATCAATAAATATTTATTTTATTATTACTACCAGCAGTGGAAGAATTTATTTAAAAATCAATAAATATTTATTTTATTATTACTATCATCAGTGGAAGAATTTATTTAAAAATCAATAAATTTTTTTTTTATTATTACTACCATCAGTGGAAGAATTTATTTTAAAATCAATAAATATTTATTTTATTATTACTACCATCAGTGGAAGAATTTATTTAAAAATCAATAAATATTTATTTTGTTATTACTACCAGCAGTGGAAGAATTTATTTAAAAATCAATAAATATTTATTTTATTATTACTACCATCAGTGGAAGAATTTATTTAAAAATCAATAAATATTTATTTTATTATTACTACCAGCAGTGGAAGAATTTATTTAAAAATCAATAAATATTTATTTTATTATTACTACCAGCAGTGGAAGAATTTATTTAAAAATCAATAAATATTTATTTTATTATTACTACCATCAGTGGAAGAATTTATTTAAAAATCAATAAATATTTATTTTATTATTACTACCATCAGTGGAAGAATTTATTTAAAAATCAATAAATATTAATTTTATTATTACTACCATCAGTGGAAGAATTTATTTAAAAATCAATAAATATTTATTTTATTATTACTACCAGCAGTGGAAGAATTTATTTAGAAATAAATACATATTTATTTTATTATTACTACCAGCAGTGGAAGAATTTATTTAAAAATCAATAAATATTTATTTTATTATTACTACCATCAGTGGAAGAATTTATTTAAAAATCAATAAATATTTATTTTATTATTACTACCATCAGTGGAAGAATTTATTTAAAAATCAATAAATATTTATTTTATTATTACTACCAGCAGTGGAAGAATTTATTTAAAAATCAATAAATATTTATTTTATTATTACTACCATCAGTGGAAGAATTTATTTAAAAATCAATAAATATTTATTTTATTATTACTACCATCAGTGGAAGAATTTATTTAAAAATCAATAAATATTTATTTTATTATTACTACCAGCAGTGGAAGAATTTATTTAAAAATAAATACATATTTATTTTATTATTACTACCATCAGTGGAAGAATTTATTTAAAAATCAATAAATATTTATTTTATTATTACTACCAGCAGTGGAAGAATTTATTTAAAAATCAATAAATATTTATTTTATTATTACTACCATCAGTGGAAGAATTTATTTAAAAATCAATAAATATTTATTTTATTATTACTACCATCAGTGGAAGAATTTATTTTAAAATCAATAAATATTTATTTTATTATTACTACCAACAGTGGAAGAATTTATTTTAAAATCAATAAATATTTATTTTATTATTACTACCATCAGTGGAAGAATTTATTTAAAAATCAATAAATATTTATTTTATTATTACTACCATCAGTGGAAGAGTTTATTTAAAAATCAATAAATATTTATTTTATTATTACTACCATCAGTGGAAGAATTTATTTTAAAATCAATAAATATTTATTTTATTATTACTACAATCAGTGGAAGAATTTATTTAAAAATCAATAAATATTTATTTTATTATTACTACCATCAGTGGAAGAATTTATTTAAAAATCAATAAATATTTATTTTATTATTACTACCATCAGTGGAAGAATTTATTTTAAAATCAATAAATATTTATTTTATTATTACTACCAACAGTGGAAGAATTTATTTTAAAATCAATAAATATTTATTTTATTATTACTACCATCAGTGGAAGAATTTATTTAAAAATCAATAAATATTTATTTTATTATTACTACCATCAGTGGAAGAGTTTATTTAAAAATCAATAAATATTTATTTTATTATTACTACCATCAGTGGAAGAATTTATTTTAAAATCAATAAATATTTATTTTATTATTACTACCATCAGTGGAAGAATTTATTTAAAAATCAATAAATATTTATTTTATTATTACTACCATCAGTGGAAGAATTTATTTTAAAATAAATACATATTTATTTTATTATTACTACCATCAGTGGAAGAATTTATTTAAAAATCAATAAATATTTATTTTATTATTACTACCATCAGTGGAAGAATTTATTTAAAAATCAATAAATATTTATTTTATTATTACTACCATCAGTGGAAGAATTTATTTAAAAATCAATAAATATTTATTTTATTATTACTACCAGCAGTGGAAGAATTTATTTAAAAATCAATACATATTTATTTTATTATTACTACCATCAGTGGAAGAGTTTATTTAAAAATCAATAAATATTTATTTTATTATTACTACCATCAGTGGAAGAATTTATTTAAAAATCAATAAATATTTATTTTATTATTACTACCAGCAGTGGAAGAGTTTATTTAAAAATCAATAAATATTTATTTTATTATTACTACCATCAGTGGAAGAATTTATTTTAAAATCAATAAATATTTATTTTATTATTACTACCATCAGTGGAAGAATTTATTTTAAAATCAATAAATATTTATTTTATTATTACTACCAGCAGTGGAAGAATTTATTTAAAAATCAATAAATATTTATTTTATTATTACTACCATCAGTGGAAGAATTTATTTAAAAATCAATAAATATTTATTTTATTATTACTACTATCAGTGGAAGAATTTATTTTAAAATCAATAAATATTTATTTTATTATTACTACCAGCAGTGGAAGAATTTATTTAAAAATAAATATATATTTATTTTATTATTACTACCATCAGTGGAAGAATTTATTTAAAAATCAATAAATATTTATTTTATTATTACTACCATCAGTGGAAGAATTTATTTAAAAATCACTAAATAGTTATTTTATTATTACTACCAGCAGTGGAAGAATTTATTTAAAAATCAATAAATATTTATTTTATTATTACTACCATCAGTGGAAGAATTTATTTAAAAATCAATAAATATTTATTTTATTATTACTACCATCAGTGGAAGAATTTATTTTAAAATCAATAAATATTTATTTTATTATTACTACCAGCAGTGGAAGAATTTATTTTAAAATCAATAAATATTTATTTTATTATTACTACCAGCAGTGGAAGAATTTATTTAAAAATCAATACATATTTATTTTATTATTACTACCATCAGTGGAAGAATTTATTTAAAAATCAATAAATATTTATTTTATTATTACTACCAGCAGTGGAAGAATTTATTTAAAAATCAATAAATATTTATTTTATTATTACTACCATCAGTGGAAGAATTTATTTAAAAATCAATAAATATTTATTTTATTATTACTACCATCAGTGGAAGAATTTATTTTAAAATCAATAAATATTTATTTTATTATTACTACCAGCAGTGGAAGAATTTATTTTAAAATCAATAAATATTTATTTTATTATTACTACCATCAGTGGAAGAATTTATTTTAAAATCAATAAATATTTATTTTATTATTACTACCAGCAGTGGAAGAATTTATTTTAAAATCAATAAATATTTATTTTATTATTACTACCATCAGTGGAAGAATTTATTTAAAAATCAATAAATATTTATTTTATTATTACTACCAGCAGTGGAAGAATTTATTTTAAAATCAATAAATATTTATTTTATTATTACTACCAGCAGTGGAAGAATTTATTTTAAAATCAATAAATATGTATTTTATTATTACTACCATCAGTGGAAGAATTTATTTTAAAATCAATAAATATTTATTTTATTATTACTACCATCAGTGGAAGAATTTATTTTAAAATCAATAAATATTTATTTTATTATTACTACCAGCAGTGGAAGAATTTATTTAAAAATCAATAAATATTTATTTTATTATTACTACCAGCAGTGGAAGAATTTATTTAAAAATCAATAAATATTTATTTTATTATTACTACCATCAGTGGAAGAATTTATTTAAAAATCAATAAATATTTATTTTATTATTACTACCATCAGTGGAAGAATTTATTTTAAAATCAATAAATATTTATTTTATTATTACTACCATCACTGGAAGAATTTATTTTAAAATCAATAAATATTTATTTTATTATTACTACCAGCAGTGGAAGAATTTATTTTAAAATCAATAAATATTTATTTTATTATTACTACCAGCAGTGGAAGAATTTATTTAAAAAGAAACCAAATAAAAAATCGTTTTGACATCTGAAATATGCATAAATTTTTTCCGATTCCGATTCCGATTTTTCCGATTCTGAATAATTGTCCCACTTTCTTGTCAATGTAGTTATCACTGTCTATCTACCTTTCTGCTTCTAAGTTATTCCTCTCCCTCTCTCATTATGTCTCTGTCTGTTACCATCTATATATATATATATATATATATATATATATATATATATATATATATATATATATATATATATATATATATATCTCACTATGTCTCGTTCTTTCGCTCTTTATATACAGTATGTATGTACTGTACTATTTAATTAAAATATATACTAATATATATATATGTGTGTGTGTGTGTGTGTGTGTGTGTGTGTGTGTGTGTGTGTGTGTGTGTGATCATTTTCAGAAAGTTTAGATGAGATAATTCATCGGTACCGTCAGTTTCAAATCTGATACAAGGAACCGTTTTAGGTTCCACTATATCAAGCTCTCTTCAGCCGATTTATCTCATCTGTTCATAACTGGAAGTAGAAACATACGCATACATTACAAGATCACGTGCAAATCTTTTCTTTTTTTTTTTGATAAACCTTTAATTTCAAATAATAAAATTTTAAAAACTATCCGTTTAATATTTTGGACTCGAAAGAAACAAAAAAAAAGAAAAAAAAAAGGAAGAACTTAAATGGTTCTGTTATTAATAATTATAATTATAATATATGTGAACTATTTGTCGCGATAAGAAGTACACATATAGTATTATTATAAGATGCATCTGTGACCTGTTGGGTCACAACCACTGTAAGTATTTACTCTATTTTGATTTCATCTGAAAATCCATACACTGTAACATATGCAATTTTTTTTATGGGAATCACTCCAGACAAGACATGAAACAACTTAATGTACAGAGCTAAAAATAGTACTTAAAGATCAAAACTTTGGAAAGATAAGTGTTAGAGGGAATAGATTCTGACTCCAAAACGAACAATTGTTCCATCTTTTTCAGAAACATCTCTCCTGAAATGTGAGGATTAAAAGACAAAATAAAAGTAACGAGAGTAAATAATCTTCTTGCATAAGTAAAATAATAAGTTTATTTACTTTTATATAAAACTTTATTCTTTACTCACTATGAGTAGTCAAACACGTCATCATCAAAGATTTCTCTTTGAGAACAACTTGCGGCGTTCTCTGGAGTCTGAGTGCCAACAAGTCTCTCCAGATTTCCAGTACTCTTCACCGCTTTCGATATTCTTTGCAGTTGAATTTGCGCTATCGCAACAGCAGTTTTTGCATAATTCCCAATGTACTGCTTTCCTCATTTGATCGTTTCTATTTTTCTATTCTTTTAGGGCCAGTTTGCTGCATTCACTTATTATGTGGTTATTGTGTTTGTCGACTGTGGCTTTCATGTGGTTGATTTTAATTATGTGATCTTGTGTGGTTGTTATTGGGAATTTCTCGGTTTTATTATTAGGGTTTCTCTATTTAGGTTTCCTTTTTGTAGACATGTCCAAGTGTTTTTGTTAGTCTCATCTTTTGTCATCTTTATGAATCTTCCGTGTAGTTGTTTCTCTTCTCATTTTTCGTTTTTTGCCTTAGCTTTTTTTTGCCTTAGCTCTTTTGTTTCTGTCTTGCTTATTTTTTGTTCAGTGTCTTTTGCTGCAGTAATTATTCTTACAGTGTTCTGCATTATATATTTTTCTAATTCTTTTCTTGTGTCATTTACGCAGTCTTCAATACAAACCAGAACTACTACTACTATTACTACTACTACTACTACTGCTATTATTATTATTATTATTATTATTATTATTATTATTAAGCATTTGTTGTTTATCTAGGTTGAGTTCAGAATTCATGGATTTTTCATCATTACCGGTCATTGTATGGTCTTAATGATGTCATCATTCGGGTGTAGTGCATTGTGCATGCTCACGAGTTTCCTAGTCTTCTGGTCAAAGTGCCTTAGTAATTTTGTTCAGAATATGATTGGGTAATTGCATGTTCTCTGATGTCGCTTGTGCTTGGCTCTTATACAGGTAGAGGATTAGATCGACACTGAAATGATACAAATGGTAGAATGATCCAACCATTTCTCCAGTGACCGTGGCAATGCATTTCATGTATGTGTTCCATTTCAGATCAGGGGTGAAGGTCAAATCAAGAAGCCTGTCTAAGTATAGAGCGTCCTCAAGACGAGAGCCGTTCATTTCAATTGGGGTCAGATGTATATCAGAGCGTTGATGATAGGAAGAGAGAAGTTTGGTTTAGATGCATTAAAATGAACCAGCCACCTTTTTCTCCATTGCAGTACGTTCTCAGGATCAGAGGAGAGAGAATCAAGGAGATATTGGTTATTTTCAGCTTTTGGAGTGTTGCCATAGATGGTAGTGTCGTCTGCATAAATGTCTACAAATGATCTAAGAATGTGATTTGGGAGATCGTTGATGAAGATCAGGAAGGGAGTTGGAACTAGGATCGACACCAGCGGTAATACTGCCAGTTTCTGATTTCTGTCTATTCAACCACTACGCTTATAAACCATTTCTATCATCACTAATTGTAGGAGAGCTAGGAACGATACCGAAAAACTTTGAAAAAAAAATGGGAGAGATTGGAATCAGAGGGATGACAGAGAAGATACCATTAATTTCAATAATGAAAACTACACAAATATTGAGGAAAACTATTGAATGTGGAGACTAGCACAACACATAAACTACACACAAATTGGACAGGGAAAAGGCTATAGATGTCAAACACAAAGGAACAATATATGGAATCATGAAAACTGAAGCTGTATAATTGAAAAATACCGCCTCTTTCCCCCCGCCTCTGTGAGTGTCACCATAAACGGGCATCACACCAAATAATGAGGGTCAACGAGGATAGAAAGACGGAGGAGAGAAAGCACTAACCAGACCTGCGCTGGCTGAGTATAAACAGGACTGGGATATTTGGGAGGCTTATTGCAACCCAAATCCCAGTGAAGACCAATGATCGCCATCAACGAGAAATCAATGGTAAGTGGCTGTTGCAATAACGCAAATTCTTCTAGTTCTCCAGCATTTGTATTTGTTTCACCTTGATCTTCTTTTGATCTGCTAAAACGATTCGGCACCGTTTCTACCTTCCTATTAACTTGTATTTATGAGGTTCTTACTTCACGTTTGCGAGGTTTTCTGAGCTTTTCTTTCTATTTTATGAACCACAATAAGTTAGCAAAAATAAAGATATTTTATTTGAATCTACAAAGCTCTCATATTTGTACACCACTAGCAAACCTCCCGACGTAGCCCGCTCGTAAAATACGCTTAAATGTGATATTTTAATTAATGCAGATTTCGTATTTATTTTTATAGAACCAATGCTCTAATGATTATTTATTTTTATAGAACCAATGCTCTAATGATTATTTATTTTTATAGAACCAATGCTCTAATGATTATTTATTTTTATAGAACCAATGCTCTAATGATTATTTATTTTTATAGAACCAATGCTCTAATGATTATTTATTTTTATAGAACCAGGGATCTCAAAAGTTTAAAAATATTTATATATGACTTGAGTGTCATTTTTTTTACAAGGTGGTCACCACTTATCAAGGCTTGGAAGCCACTCAGGGATAAGGGTTATTGTAAGTACAGTACGTTAGTGTGGATATTTAATAAAGTGTCTACTTAAGGGGGCGGTTCATCAGGAATTTGTTTACGTTGGACTTGAAGACATCCAAGTTGTAGTCAGTAGGGAAGCAGGCAGACGGAACAGAGTTCCACAGGCGTGCAGTTCTAAGAAAGAAGCTTTGTTCATAGAATCTACGTTTTGATTTGGGCTTAGATAAAGAGTGGGGAAAGTTTTTGATAGTGGGTTCAGCTAGACGGGTGTTTTTCGTACAAGATTGGAGAGGGGGGACCAGAGATTGGAGTTCAGACGAGCACCTGCCATGGAAATAACGATAAAACAAAGATAGGCTTGCAACGTCTCTTCTGTGGGAGAGAGGTTGCTGGGAAGAGAAAAGTGCATCCCTCACTAAGCCACAAAGTCTATTTTGTACTCTGTCAAGGCAGGATAGGCTGTTTTTAGCAGCTCCTGCCCAGATATGGCAACAGTATTCCATCCTTGGACGTACTTGGCTTTTATATAGATAGAGAATTGCATCAGTAGTTAGATATCTTCTGGGGCGGTAGAAGGATCCCACCATCTTTCCAGCGACCTTGGCAACAGACTTGATGTACATGTTCCATTTCAGATCAGGAGTGAAGGTCAAGCCCAGAAGCTTGTCAAAACATGGGGCTTCTCCTAGACGAGAGCCATCCATTTCAATTGATGCCAGATGGGGATCAGAGCCTTGATGATGTAAAGATAGGAGTTTGGTTTTAGATGCATTAAAGATAACCAGTCACACCTTCCCCCACTGAACCACTCGCTCGAAATCAGAGGAGAGAGAATCAGAGAGAGCTTTGTCATTTACAGCCTTTGGTGTGTTGCCATAGATGGTCGTGTCATCAGCATAGATGTAAACGTATGATTTAAGTATGTGTTTAGGGAGATCATTTATGTAGATCAGGAAGAGAGTTGAGCCCAGGATGGACCCTTGAGGGACTCCAACATTAATACTGCAGACCTCTGATTTTTGTCCATCAACCACTACTCTTATGAGCCTATCAGAGAGAAATGATTAAATAATAGAGAGAATATTTCCAGTTATACCGTAGCTGGAGATCTTGTGAAGTAGGCCTTTATGCCATACCTTGCCGAAGGCCTTTGATATGTCAAGAGCAATTGCCTTGGAAAGGAAGCCTTTGTCAAGAGATTCATTAATCGTATGAGATATAACTATTAGCACATCTGTGGTAGATCTTGCAAAACAGAAACCATATTGCGTGTCACTAAGAAAGTTGTTTCTGTTGAGGTGGTTGACTATTTCTCTATTTAATATGAATTCCATCAACTTACTCAGTTTTCGTAGTGTATTAGGATTAATCTATCTATATATCTATAAACGTGAAAGTGTCTGTGTGTGTCTGTGTGTGTACATTCTCCTAAGCAATAACTCTGTCAATTTTCAGTCTACAGACTCGAAATTTGATATACAGGGTACTGAGATTTGAGAAAATCGACGTGATCGGTTTTCGGACAGAAATTTGGCGATTAAGGGGTAAAGTTCAACGATATGGCCTTTGAGAACTCTACCAAACTCCTCCGCCAATTTGGGGTCTAAACACTTGAAATTTTAGATATAGGTCACTTGGACATGGAACTTGATTTGAGCCCCAAACAATAAATGTTAAGGGGGTCATAATAGCGATTGAATTTTAAAAAAACGCTTTTTTTTTTTCTTGCCCAATATACACCTCCAAATACTCGGGCAACACCGAGCACCCATTCTAGTATATATATAAAAAAGTGAACGTGTCTGTGTGTGTACATTTCCCCATACAATAACTCTGTCAATTTTTAGTCTTCAGACTCGAAATTTGATATACAGGGTACTAAGATTTGAGAAAATCGATGTGATCGGTTTTCGGCCAGAAATTTGGCTGGCAAAAGGGTCAAAGTTAAACGATCTTACCTTTGAGAACTCTACCAAACTCCTCCGACAATTTTGGGTCTAAACACTTGAAATTTTAGATATCGGTCCCCTGGACATGGATCTTACTTAATAACTTGAGTTGAGCCCAAACAATAAATATTAAGGGGTCATCATAGGGGTCAAAGGTAAATAAATCAACCCCCTTTTTTTTTTTGCTCAACATACAGCTCGAAACACCCGGGCAACGCCAGGCTGAAATGCTAGTCTATCTATAAAAGTGGACGTGTCTGTCTATCTGTCTGTCTGTGTGTGTTTCTGTGTGTGTACATTTCCCTAAGCAATAACTTCTACAGACTCGAAATTTGATATACACGGTACTGAGATTTGGGAAAATCGATGTGATCACTTTTCAGCCAGAAATTTAGCTGTTAAGGGGTCAAAATTCAACGATTTGACCGTTAAGAACTCTACAAAACTCATCCGACAATTATGGGTCTACACACTTGAAATATTAGATATAGGTTCCTTGGGCATGGATCTAACTTAATAACTTGATTTGAACCCCAAACAATAAATGTTAAGGGGGTCATAATAGGGGTCAAATTAAAAAAAAAAATTGACCGCCTTTTTTTCTTGCCCAATATACACCTCTAAATACCCGGGCAACGCCGGGTACCCAAGCTATTCTTTATATCTATAAAAGTGAACGTGTCTGTGTGTCTGTGTGTGTGTGTGTCTGTCTGGCTGTGTGTCTCTGTACATTTCCCTACGCAAAAATTTTGTCAATTTTTAGTCTACAGACTCGAAATTTTTTATACAGGGTACTCAGATTTGGGAAAATCGAAGTGATCGGTTTTCGGCCAGAAATTTGGCGATTAAGGGGTCAAAGTTTAACAATTTGACCTTTGAGAACTCTACAAAACTCGTCCGACAATTTTCGGTCTAAACACTTGAAATTTTAGATATAGGTTCTTTGGACATTTATCTAACTTAATAACTTGATATGAGCCCAAAATAATAATTTTTAATGGGTCATAATAGGGAGTCAAAGTTTAAAAAATTAGCCCTTTTTGTGCGTTTATCTGTCTGTCTGTCTGTCTGTGTACATTTTCCTACGCAATAACTCTGTAAATTTTCAGTCTACAGACTCGAAATTTGATATACAGGGTACTTAGATTTTGGAAAATTTATGTGATCGGTTGTCGGCCAGAAATTTGGCTGTTAAGGGGTCAAAGTTCAACGGTTTAACCTTTAAAAACTCTATCTAACTCCCCCGACAATTTTGGGTGTAAACACTTGAAATTTTAGATATAGGTTTCTCGGACATGGGTCCAACTTAATAACTTGATTTGAGCCCAAAACAATACATGTTAAGGAGTCATAATAGGGATCAAATTAAAAAAAATTGTACGCTTTTTTTTTCAACATACCCCTCCAAACACCCGGGCGTAAATGCTAGTATATATATATAATCAATAGTTTTCGTAGTGTATTAGGTTTGGTTGGTTTGGTTGTTTTTGTTTTACGACATATCAACCCTTTTCAGGTTATTTAATGCCGAATCCAAAGATTTTGAAGAATTTTTTTTAAATAGAATATATTTGTTGTTTCCAAGTCGGTTTCTATTTAACCCATAGTTGGGACCCTAACAGGTACTACCACTCCGAGTCAGAATGGACCTGGGAGCAATGGCAATTAAAGGGTGGCTCCACACTCCCCAAAGCCCACAAGCTGAGGCCTCACCACGATATAGTTTAAGGTCATATCCAGGACAAGTGTATTAGGGTTAATATATATAATATATATGTAGATAGATAGATAGAGAGAGAGAGAGAGAGAGAGACAGACAGAGAGAGACAGAGACAGACAGAAAGACAGACAGACAGACCGAGAAAGAGAGAGATTATAGGCGGGTGTTTCGGCTAGCAATAAATCTCCATAAGATTATATGATTAATTCAACTAATAAAAACAGCAGAAAAAAATGGATACTTTTTAGCTGAGAAAATGTCGTTTTTATCCACAATTTTTCGATTGATCTCCTCATCTTGATTCACCATAGTTTGTCCGTTTTTTATTCAGTAGTTTTCTTCAACTTGTGTTAAACAAGAAGAACAGTCGTAAAATTTTGAATCCAACAGAGTTAAGTGAATAGTGTTGGTTTCAAAACTCCAAGCAAACGGAAGCGGTTTCCAACTTCAACACGAAGCGCCGAAAGACGGCCGTGGGAAATGGGAGATTTGAAATCCACTCCGAACATTGCGAATAAGTATTAAGATTAAACTCTCCCTCGAAATCACTCA